>NW_027136329.1:300000-600000 GCF_039906515.1 Pseudorca crassidens | reverse complement strand
AGGCGTCCCAAACTTTGGGGTGGCTGTGTCTTTTTGATTTTAATTTCCTTAAGCTATAGGACCATAAGTGGAAGTGCCCTAGGCTCTGTTGCTTTGTTTTTTAGATGTTTCAGGAAACACCATACACTTCTCCCGAGTGGCTGTTGGCAATTTACATCCCGCCCATCAGCATAAAAAGGCTCCCAGTTCTCCATGGCCTGTCCTGCCTTTCTGGATTTTACACTTTTTTCAGATGGCCCTTTTGACCGGGGGGAAGTGAGACTTCATTGTAGTGCAGATTTCCTTTGCAAGCTTGCTTGGTTGGCCAAAAAGGGCTTATGCGTTTTTTCCTGAATATATTCAGGAAAAAACGCATACGCACTTTTTGGCCAAGTGCATCATTGTGGACGTTCTGCCTCGTTTCCTATGCTTTCAATGCAATTCCAGTCTACCTCCTGAAATCGGTTTCCTGCAATTCTGCCCCGCTTTCAAGTCCTCTTGGCAGCCTTACTTCAGTATATTTTTGGACGATAGCTGTCATTTATAACTCTGCAGGTTTGTGAATTACACTGCCCCTGAGCTCCTTTCTTCAACTCGCTTTCTTGTGACCTGGCGGCAACACCGCAGGATGGCTTCAGGCCCTAATCTTGTTCCGGCATGGCACGCTGAGGCTTTGGTTAATTCCTCTTCCTGGTGGGAAATGAGAGTTAAATTTGCCCGTCCAGACACCTCCAGCTAGTCTCTCATTGGTTCTCGCTATTCCTGTTCATCTTCCGCAGAAATTGCAAACTGGGCCAAACAGGAGGTTAAAGGGACTGACTCTCCAAGTCGGGAGGGTGTTAGTAAAGCGTCTGGAATGTTGCACCCGAGTACCAGGGTACGAAAACTGAGACATATTTGAACATGTCTCCCGATCACATGGTTGATCATACTCTAGGTTCCACATGCATGTTTTAGCTGAAGGAAGAATACCTTAAACCTGGGTAGTTGAAATCCGTGGAATGGGTACCATGCAATATGACTTCAAAGGGTCTTCATTTGCTCACCGAACCTCTCCAATCCTATCACTGCTGCATTTATGCCCCTGTACACATGCTTGATTCTCTTTCGGAGACATAGCAATCCATAGGTTTTAAGATACTTACTAGTCAGGTACATTCTTAGGCGTTTAATATGCGGTGTTGAGTCCATTTCGTTGAGCAAGGAGTAGCTCTTGTCTATTCCATATTTGGCTTAAGGAACTTTATCTGTGCTCATTTCAATCTCTGGTTTTATGCAGCACCCAACTCACCTTTACCCTTAAGAAAGCATAAGTTGGTTTTCTAAATTTGAGACCCTGTTCTGTTCTGTAATTCAGTTCCTGTGTAGCCAAGTTTACATTCCGTGTATTACTGATATCTTATGATGTTTCTTTTTCTGTGTGACTTATTTCAGTTAGAATCATCATACCTGAATCCACTCATTGTGCTGCTAAGGGCCTGATGACATAGATTTCATTGCTGAGTGATATTGCTTTGTAAGTAAATACCACAACTTCTTTATCCATTTTTCACTTTCTGCGATGTTGAACTTGTACTGTAAACGAGGTTCTTGTAAACAGAGGCGTCCCAAACTTTGGGGTGGCTGTGTCTTTTTGATTTTAATTTCCCTAAGCTATAGGACCATAAGTGGAAGTGCCCTAGGCTCTGTTGCTTTGTTTTTTAGATGTTTCAGGAAACACCATACACTTCTCCCGAGTGTCTGTTGGCAATTTACATCCCGCCCATCAGCATAACAAGGCTCCCAGTTCTCCATGGCCTGTCCTGCCTTTCTGGATTTTACACTTTTTTCAGATGTCCCTTTTGACCGGGGGGAAGTGAGACTTCATTGTAGTGCAGATTTCCTTTGCAAGCTTGCTTGGTTGGCCAAAAAGGGCGTATGCGTTTTTTCCTGAATATATTCAGGAAAAAACGCATACGCCCTTTTTGGCCAAGTGCATCATTGTGGACGTTCTGCCTCTTTTCCTATGCTTTCAATGCAATTCCAGTCTACCTCCTGAAATCGGTTTCCTGCAATTCTGCCCCGCTTTCAAGTCCTCTTGGCAGCCTTACTTCAGTATATTTTTGGACGATAGCTGTCATTTATAACTCTGCAGGTTTGTGAATTACAGTGCCCCTGAGCTCCTTTCTTCAACTCGCTTTCTTTTGAGCTGGCCGCAACACCGCAGGATGGCTTCAGGCCCTAATCTGGTTCCGGCACGGCACGCTGAGCCTTTGGTTAATTCCTCTTCCTGGTGGGAAATGAGAGTTAAATTTGCCCATCCAGACACCTCCAGCTAGTCTCTCATTGGTTCTCGCTATTCCTGTTCATCTTCCGCAGAAATTGCAAACTGGGCCAAACAGGAGGTTAAAGGGACTGACTCTCCAAGTCGGGAGGGTGTTAGTAAAGCGTCTGGAATGTTGCACCCGAGTACCAGGGTACGAAAACTGAGACATATTTGAACACGTCTCCCGATCACATGGCTGATCATACTCTAGGTTCCACATGCATGTTTTAGCTGAAGGAAGAATACCTTAAACCTGGGTAGTTGAAACCCGTGGAATGGGTACCATGCAATATGACTTCAAAGGGTCTTCATTTGCTCACCGAACCTCTCCAATCCTATCACTGCTGCGTTTATGCCCCTGTACACATGCTTGATTCTCCTTTGGAGACATAGCAATCCATAGGTTTTAAGATACTTACTAGTCAGGTACATTCTTAGGCGTTTAATATGCGGTGTTGAGTCCATTTCGTTGAGCAAGGAGTAGCTCTTGTCTATTCCATATTTGGCTTAAGGAACTTTATCTGTGCTCATTTCAATCTCTGGTTTTATGCAGCACCCCAACTCACCTTTACCCTTAAGCAAGCATAAGTTGGTTTTCTAAATTTGAGACCCTGTTCTGTTCTGTAATTCAGTTCCTGTGTAGCCAAGTTTACATTCTGTGTATTACTGATATCTTATGATGTTTCTTTTTCTGTGTGACTTTTTTCAGTTAGAATCATCATACCTGAATCCACTCATTGTGCTGCTAAGGGCCTGATGACATAGATTTCATTGCTGAGTGATATTGCTTTGTAAGTAAATACCACAACTTCTTTATCCATTTTTCACTTTCTGCGATGTTGAACTTGTACTGTAAAAGAGGTTCTTGTAAACAGAGGCGTCCCAAACTTTGGGGTGGCTGTGTCTTTTTGATTTTAATTTCCCTAAGCTATAGGACCATAATTGGAAGTGCCCTAGGCTCTGTTGCTTTGTTTTTTAGATGTTTCAGGAAACACCATACACTTCTCCCGAGTGTCTGTTGGCAATTTACATCCCGCCCATCAGCATAACAAGGCTCCCAGTTCTCCATGGCCTGTCCTGCCTTTCTGGATTTTACACTTTTTTCAGATGGCCATTTTGACCGGGGGGAAGTGAGACTTCATTGTAGTGCAGATTTCCTTTGCAAGCTTGCTTGGTTGGCCAAAAAGGGCGTATGCGTTTTTTCCTGAATATATTCAGGAAAAAACGCATACGCCCTTTTTGGCCAAGTGCATCATTGTGGACGTTCTGCCTCTTTTCCTATGCTTTCAATGCAATTCCAGTCTACCTCCTGAAATCGGTTTCCTGCAATTCTGCCCCGCTTTCAAGTCCTCTTGGCAGCCTTACTTCAGTATATTTTTGGACGATAGCTGTCATTTATAACTCTGCAGGTTTGTGAATTACAGTGCCCCTGAGCTCCTTTCTTCAACTCGCTTTCTTTTGAGCTGGCCGCAACACCGCAGGATGGCTTCAGGCCCTAATCTGGTTCCGGCATGGCACGCTGAGCCTTTGGTTAATTCCTCTTCCTGGTGGGAAATGAGAGTTAAATTTGCCCGTCCAGACACCTCCAGCTAGTCTCTCATTGGTTCTCACTATTCCTGTTCATCTTCCGCAGAAATTGCAAACTGGGCCAAACAGGAGGTTAAAGGGACTGACTCTCCAAGTCGGGAGGGTGTTAGTAAAGCGTCTGGAATGTTGCACCCGAGTACCAGGGTACGAAAACTGAGACATATTTGAACACGTCTCCCGATCACATGGTTGATCATACTCTAGGTTCCACATGCATGTTTTAGCTGAAGGAAGAATACCTTAAAACTGGGTAGTTGAAACCCGTGGAATGGGTACCATGCAATATGACTTCAAAGGGTCTTCATTTGCTCACCGAACCTCTCCAATCCTATCACTGCTGCGTTTATGCCCCTGTACACATGCTTGATTCTCTTTCGGAGACATAGCAATCCATAGGTTTTAAGATACTTACTAGTCAGGTACATTCTTAGGCGTTTAATATGCGGTGTTGAGTCCATTTCGTTGAGCAAGGAGTAGCTCTTGTCTATTCCATATTTGGCTTAAGGAACTTTATCTGTGCTCATTTCAATCTCTGGTTTTATGCAGCACCCCAACTCACCTTTACCCTTAAGCAAGCATAAGTTGGTTTTCTAAATTTGAGACCCTGTTCTGTTCTGTAATTCAGTTCCTGTGTAGCCAAGTTTACATTCCGTGTATTACTGATATCTTATGATGTTTCTTTTTCTGTGTGACTTATTTCAGTTAGAATCATCATACCTGAATCCACTCATTGTGCTGCTACGGGCCTGATGACATAGATTTCATTGCTGAGTGATATTGCTTTGTAAGTAAATACCACAACTTCTTTATCCATTTTTCACTTTCTGCGATGTTGAACTTGTACTGTAAACGAGGTTCTTGTAAACAGAGGCGTCCCAAACTTTGGGGTGGCTGTGTCTTTTTGATTTTAATTTCCCTAAGCTATAGGACCATAAGTGGAAGTGCCCTAGGCTCTGTTGCTTTGTTTTTTAGATGTTTCAGGAAACACCATACACTTCTCCCGAGTGTCTGTTGGCAATTTACATCCCGCCCATCAGCATAACAAGGCTCCCAGTTCTCCATGGCCTGTCCTGCCTTTCTGGATTTTACACTTTTTTCAGATGGCCCTTTTGACCGGGGGGAAGTGAGACTTCATTGTAGTGCAGATTTCCTTTGCAAGCTTGCTTGGTTGGCCAAAAAGGGCGTATGCGTTTTTTCCTGAATATATTCAGGAAAAATCGCATACGCCCTTTTTGGCCAAGTGCATCATTGTGGACGTTCTGCCTCTTTTCCTATGCTTTCAATGCAATTCCAGTCTACCTCCTGAAATCGGTTTCCTGCAATTCTGCCCCGCTTTCAAGTCCTCTTGGCAGCCTTACTTCAGTATATTTTTGGACGATAGCTGTCATTTATAACTCTGCAGGTTTGTGAATTACAGTGCCCCTGAGCTCCTTTCTTCAACTCGCTTTCTTTTGAGCTGGCCGCAACACCGCAGGATGGCTTCAGGCCCTAATCTGGTTCCGGCACGGCACGCTGAGCCTTTGGTTAATTCCTCTTCCTGGTGGGAAATGAGAGTTAAATTTGCCCGTCCAGACACCTCCAGCTAGTCTCTCATTGGTTCTCGCTATTCCTGTTCATCTTCCGCAGAAATTGCAAACTGGGCCAAACAGGAGGTTAAAGGGACTGACTCTCCAAGTCGGGAGGGTGTTAGTAAAGCATCTAGAATATTGCACCCGAGTACCAGGGTACGAAAACTGAGACATATTTGAACACGTCTCCCGATCACATGGTTGATCATACTCTAGGTTCCACATGCATGTTTTACCTGTAGGAAGAATACCTTAAACCTGGGTAGTTGAAACCCGTGGAATGGGTACCATGCAATATGACTTCAAAGGGTCTTCATTTGCTCACCGAACCTCTCCAATCCTATCACTGCTGCGTTTATGCCCCTGTACACATGCTTGATTCTCTTTCAGAGACATAGCAATCCATAGGTTTTAAGATACTTACTAGTCAGGTACATTCTTAGGCATTTAATATGCGGTGTTGAGTCCATTTCGTTGAGCAAGGAGTAGCTCTTGTCTATTCCATATTTGGCGTAAGGAACTTTATCTGTGCTCATTTCAATCTCTGGTTTTATGCAGCACCCCAACTCACCTTTACCCTTAAGCAAGCATAAGTTGGTTTTCTAAATTTGAGACCCTGTTCTGTTCTGTAATTCAGTTCCTGTGTAGCCAAGTTTACATTCCGTGTATTACTGATATCTTATGATGTTTCTTTTTCTGTGTGACTTATTTCAGTTAGAGTCATCATACCTGAATCCACTCATTGTGCTGCTAAGGGCCTGATGACATAGATTTCATTGCTGAGTGATATTGCTTTGTAAGTAAATACCACAACTTCTTTATCCATTTTTCACTTTCTGCGATGTTGAACTTGTACTGTAAACGAGGTTCTTGTAAACAGAGGCGTCCCAAACTTTGGGGTGGCTGTGTCTTTTTGATTTTAATTTCCCTAAGCTATAGGACCATAAGTGGAAGTGCCCTAGGCTCTGTTGCTTTGTTTTTTAGATGTTTCAGGAAACACCATACACTTCTCCCGAGTGTCTGTTGGCAATTTACATCCCGCCCATCAGCATAACAAGGCTCCCAGTTCTCCATGGCCTGTCCTGCCTTTCTGGATTTTACACTTTTCTCAGATGGCCCTTTTGACCAGGGGGAAGTGAGACTTCATTGTAGTGCAGATTTCCTTTGCAAGCTTGCTTGGTTGGCCAAAAAGGGCGTATGCGTTTTTTCCTGATTCAGGAAAAAACGCATACGCCCTTTTTGGCCAAGTGCATCATTGTGGACGTTCTGCCTCTTTTCCTATGCTTAAAATGCAATTCCAGTCTAACTCCTGAAATCGGTTTCCTGCAATTCTGCCCCGCTTTCAAGTCCTCTTGGCAGCCTTACTTCAGTATATTTTTGGACGATTGCTGTCATTTATAACTCTGCAGGTTTGTGAATTACAGTGCCCCTGAGCTCCGTTCTTCATCTCGCTTTCTTGTGAGCTGGCCGCAACACCGCAGGATTCCTTCAGGCCCTAATCTGGTTCCAGCACGGCACGCTGAGCCTTTGGTTAATTCCTGTCCTTGGTGGGAAATGAGAGTTAAATTTGCCCGTCCAGACACCTCCAGCTAGTCTCTCATTGGTTCTCGCTATTCCTGTTCATCTTCCGCAGAAATTGCAAACTGGGCCAAACAGGAGGTTAAAGGGACTGACTCTCCAACTCGGGAGGATGTTAGTAAAGCGTCTGGAATGTTGCACCCGAGTACCAGGGTACGAAAACTGAGACATATTTGAACACGTCTCCCGATCACATGGTTGATCATACTCTAGGTTCCACATGCATGTTTTAGCTGAAGGAAGAATACCTTAAACCTGGAGAGTTGAGACCCGTGTAATGGGTACCATGCAATATGACTTCAAAGGGTCTTCATTTGCTCACCGAACCTCTCCAATCCTATCATTGCTGCATTTATGCCCCTGTACACACGCTTGATTCTCTTTTGGAGACATAGCAATCCATAGGTTTTAAGATACTTACTAGTCAGGTACATTCTTAGGCGTTTAATATGCGGTGTTGAGTCCATTTCGTTGAGCAAGGAGTAGCTCTTGTGTATTCCATATTTGGCTTAAGGAACTTTATCTGTGCTCATTTCAATCTCTGGTTTTATGCAGCACCCCAACTCACCTTTACCCTTAAGCAAGCATAAGTTGGTTTTCTAAATTTGAGACCCTGTTCTGTTCTGTAATTCAGTTCCTGTGTAGCCAAGTTTACATTCCGTGTATTACTGATATCTTATGATGTTTCTTTTTCTGTGTGACTTATTTCAGTTAGAATCATCGTACCTGAATCCACTCATTATGCTGCTACGGGCCTGATGACATAGATTTCATTGCTGAGTGATACTGCATTGTACGTAAGTACCACAAGTTCTTTATCCATTTTTCACTTTCTGTGATATTGAACTTGTACGGTAAATGAGGTTCTTGTAAACAGAGGCGTCCCAAACTTTGGGGTGGCTGTGTCTTTTTGATTTTAATTTCCTTAAGCTATAGGACCATAAGTGGAAGTGCCCTAGGCTCTGTTGCTTTGTTTTTTAGATGTTTCAGGAAACACCATACACTTCTCCCGAGTGGCTGTTGGCAATTTACATCCCGCCCATCAGCATAAAAAGGCTCCCAGTTCTCCATGGCCTGTCCTGCCTTTCTGGATTTTACACTTTTTTCAGATGGCCCTTTTGACCGGGGGGAAGTGAGACTTCATTGTAGTGCAGATTTCCTTTGCAAGCTTGCTTGGTTGGCCAAAAAGGGCTTATGCGTTTTTTCCTGAATATATTCAGGAAAAAACGCATACGCACTTTTTGGCCAAGTGCATCATTGTGGACATTCTGCCTCGTTTCCTATGCTTTCAATGCAATTCCAGTCTACCTCCTGAAATCGGTTTCCTGCAATTCTGCCCCGCTTTCAAGTCCTCTTGGCAGCCTTACTTCAGTATATTTTTGGACGATAGCTGTCATTTATAACTCTGCAGGTTTGTGAATTACACTGCCCCTGAGCTCCTTTCTTCAACTCGCTTTCTTGTGACCTGGCGGCAACACCGCAGGATGGCTTCAGGCCCTAATCTTGTTCCGGCATGGCACGCTGAGGCTTTGGTTAATTCCTCTTCCTGGTGGGAAATGAGAGTTAAATTTGCCCGTCCAGACACCTCCAGCTAGTCTCTCATTGGTTCTCGCTATTCCTGTTCATCTTCCGCAGAAATTGCAAACTGGGCCAAACAGGAGGTTAAAGGGACTGACTCTCCAAGTCGGGAGGGTGTTAGTAAAGCGTCTGGAATGTTGCACCCGAGTACCAGGGTACGAAAACTGAGACATATTTGAACATGTCTCCCGATCACATGGTTGATCATACTCTAGGTTCCACATGCATGTTTTAGCTGAAGGAAGAATACCTTAAACCTGGGTAGTTGAAATCCGTGGAATGGGTACCATGCAATATGACTTCAAAGGGTCTTCATTTGCTCACCGAACCTCTCCAATCCTATCACTGCTGCATTTATGCCCCTGTACACATGCTTGATTCTCTTTCGGAGACATAGCAATCCATAGGTTTTAAGATACTTACTAGTCAGGTACATTCTTAGGCGTTTAATATGCGGTGTTGAGTCCATTTCGTTGAGCAAGGAGTAGCTCTTGTCTATTCCATATTTGGCTTAAGGAACTTTATCTGTGCTCATTTCAATCTCTGGTTTTATGCAGCACCCAACTCACCTTTACCCTTAAGAAAGCATAAGTTGGTTTTCTAAATTTGAGACCCTGTTCTGTTCTGTAATTCAGTTCCTGTGTAGCCAAGTTTACATTCCGTGTATTACTGATATCTTATGATGTTTCTTTTTCTGTGTGACTTATTTCAGTTAGAATCATCATACCTGAATCCACTCATTGTGCTGCTAAGGGCCTGATGACATAGATTTCATTGCTGAGTGATATTGCTTTGTAAGTAAATACCACAACTTCTTTATCCATTTTTCACTTTCTGCGATGTTGAACTTGTACTGTAAACGAGGTTCTTGTAAACAGAGGCGTCCCAAACTTTGGGGTGGCTGTGTCTTTTTGATTTTAATTTCCCTAAGCTATAGGACCATAAGTGGAAGTGCCCTAGGCTCTGTTGCTTTGTTTTTTAGATGTTTCAGGAAACACCATACACTTCTCCCGAGTGTCTGTTGGCAATTTACATCCCGCCCATCAGCATAACAAGGCTCCCAGTTCTCCATGGCCTGTCCTGCCTTTCTGGATTTTACACTTTTTTCAGATGTCCCTTTTGACCGGGGGGAAGTGAGACTTCATTGTAGTGCAGATTTCCTTTGCAAGCTTGCTTGGTTGGCCAAAAAGGGCGTATGCGTTTTTTCCTGAATATATTCAGGAAAAAACGCATACGCCCTTTTTGGCCAAGTGCATCATTGTGGACGTTCTGCCTCTTTTCCTATGCTTTCAATGCAATTCCAGTCTACCTCCTGAAATCGGTTTCCTGCAATTCTGCCCCGCTTTCAAGTCCTCTTGGCAGCCTTACTTCAGTATATTTTTGGACGATAGCTGTCATTTATAACTCTGCAGGTTTGTGAATTACAGTGCCCCTGAGCTCCTTTCTTCAACTCGCTTTCTTTTGAGCTGGCCGCAACACCGCAGGATGGCTTCAGGCCCTAATCTGGTTCCGGCACGGCACGCTGAGCCTTTGGTTAATTCCTCTTCCTGGTGGGAAATGAGAGTTAAATTTGCCCATCCAGACACCTCCAGCTAGTCTCTCATTGGTTCTCGCTATTCCTGTTCATCTTCCGCAGAAATTGCAAACTGGGCCAAACAGGAGGTTAAAGGGACTGACTCTCCAAGTCGGGAGGGTGTTAGTAAAGCGTCTGGAATGTTGCACCCGAGTACCAGGGTACGAAAACTGAGACATATTTGAACACGTCTCCCGATCACATGGCTGATCATACTCTAGGTTCCACATGCATGTTTTAGCTGAAGGAAGAATACCTTAAACCTGGGTAGTTGAAACCCGTGGAATGGGTACCATGCAATATGACTTCAAAGGGTCTTCATTTGCTCACCGAACCTCTCCAATCCTATCACTGCTGCGTTTATGCCCCTGTACACATGCTTGATTCTCCTTTGGAGACATAGCAATCCATAGGTTTTAAGATACTTACTAGTCAGGTACATTCTTAGGCGTTTAATATGCGGTGTTGAGTCCATTTCGTTGAGCAAGGAGTAGCTCTTGTCTATTCCATATTTGGCTTAAGGAACTTTATCTGTGCTCATTTCAATCTCTGGTTTTATGCAGCACCCCAACTCACCTTTACCCTTAAGCAAGCATAAGTTGGTTTTCTAAATTTGAGACCCTGTTCTGTTCTGTAATTCAGTTCCTGTGTAGCCAAGTTTACATTCTGTGTATTACTGATATCTTATGATGTTTCTTTTTCTGTGTGACTTTTTTCAGTTAGAATCATCATACCTGAATCCACTCATTGTGCTGCTAAGGGCCTGATGACATAGATTTCATTGCTGAGTGATATTGCTTTGTAAGTAAATACCACAACTTCTTTATCCATTTTTCACTTTCTGCGATGTTGAACTTGTACTGTAAACGAGGTTCTTGTAAACAGAGGCGTCCCAAACTTTGGGGTGGCTGTGTCTTTTTGATTTTAATTTCCCTAAGCTATAGGACCATAAGTGGAAGTGCCCTAGGCTCTGTTGCTTTGTTTTTTAGATGTTTCAGGAAACACCATACACTTCTCCCGAGTGTCTGTTGGCAATTTACATCCCGCCCATCAGCATAACAAGGCTCCCAGTTCTCCATGGCCTGTCCTGCCTTTCTGGATTTTACACTTTTTTCAGATGGCCCTTTTGACCGGGGGGAAGTGAGACTTCATTGTAGTGCAGATTTCCTTTGCAAGCTTGCTTGGTTGGCCAAAAAGGGCGTATGCGTTTTTTCCTGAATATATTCAGGAAAAAACGCATACGCCCCTTTTGGCCAAGTGCATCATTGTGGACGTTCTGCCTCTTTTCCTATGCTTTCAATGCAATTCCAGTCTACCTCCTGAAATCGGTTTCCTGCAATTCTGCCCCGCTTTCAAGTCCTCTTGGCAGCCTTACTTCAGTATATTTTTGGACGATAGCTGTCATTTATAACTCTGCAGGTTTGTGAATTACAGTGCCCCTGAGCTCCTTTCTTCAACTCGCTTTCTTTTGAGCTGGCCGCAACACCGCAGGATGGCTTCAGGCCCTAATCTGGTTCCGGCATGGCACGCTGAGCCTTTGGTTAATTCCTCTTCCTGGTGGGAAATGAGAGTTAAATTTGCCCGTCCAGACACCTCCAGCTAGTCTCTCATTGGTTCTCGCTATTCCTGTTCATCTTCCGCAGAAATTGCAAACTGGGCCAAACAGGAGGTTAAAGGGACTGACTCTCCAAGTCGGGAGGGTGTTAGTAAAGCGTCTGGAATGTTGCACCCGAGTACCAGGGTACGAAAACTGAGACATATTTGAACACGTCTCCCGATCACATGGTTGATCATACTCTAGGTTCCACATGCATGTTTTAGCTGAAGGAAGAATACCTTAAAACTGGGTAGTTGAAACCCGTGGAATGGGTACCATGCAATATGACTTCAAAGGGTCTTCATTTGCTCACCGAACCTCTCCAATCCTATCACTGCTGCGTTTATGCCCCTGTACACATGCTTGATTCTCATTCGGAGACATAGCAATCCATAGGTTTTAAGATACTGACTAGTCAGGTACATTCTTAGGCATTTAATATGCAGTGTTGAGTCCATTTCGTTGAGCAAGGAGTAGCTCTTGTCTATTCCATATTTGGCTTAAGGAACTTTATCTGTGCTCATTTCAATCTCTGGTTTTATGCAGCACCCCAACTCACCTTTACCCTTAAGCAAGCATAAGTTGGTTTTCTAAATTTGAGACCCTGTTCTGTTCTGTAATTCAGTTCCTGTGTAGCCAAGTTTACATTCCGTGTATTACTGATATCTTATGATGTTTCTTTTTCTGTGTGACTTATTTCAGTTAGAATCATCATACCTGAATCCACTCATTGTGCTGCTACGGGCCTGATGACATAGATTTCATTGCTGAGTGATATTGCTTTGTAAGTAAATACCACAACTTCTTTATCCATTTTTCACTTTCTGCGATGTTGAACTTGTACTGTAAACGAGGTTCTTGTAAACAGAGGCGTCCCAAACTTTGGGGTGGCTGTGTCTTTTTGATTTTAATTTCCCTAAGCTATAGGACCATAAGTGGAAGTACCCTAGGCTCTGTTGCTTTGTTTTTTAGATGTTTCAGGAAACACCATACACTTCTCCCGAGTGTCTGTTGGCAATTTACATCCCGCCCATCAGCATAACAAGGCTCCCAGTTCTCCATGGCCTGTCCTGCCTTTCTGGATTTTACACTTTTCTCAGATGGCCCTTTTGACCGGGGGTAAGTGAGACTTCATTGTAGTGCAGATTTCCTTTGCAAGCTTGCTTGGTTGGCCAAAAAGTGCGTATGAGTTTTTTCCTGAATATATTCAGGAAAAAACGCATACGCCCTTTTTGGCCAAGTGCATCATTGTGGACGTTCTGCCTCTTTTCCTATGCTTTCAATGCAATTCCAGTCTACCTCCTGAAATCGGTTTCCTGCAATTCTGCCCCGCTTTCAAGTCCTCTTGGCAGCCTTACTTCAGTATATTTTTGGACGATAGCTGTCATTTATAACTCTGCAGGTTTGTGAATTACAGTGCCCCTGAGCTCCTTTCTTCAACTCGCTTTCTTTTGAGCTGGCCGCAACACCGCAGGATGGCTTCAGGCCCTAATCTGGTTCCGGCACGGCACGCTGAGCCTTTGGTTAATTCCTCTTCCTGGTGGGAAATGAGAGTTAAATTTGCCCGTCCAGACACCTCCAGCTAGTCTCTCATTGGTTCTCGCTATTCCTGTTCATCTTCCGCAGAAATTGCAAACTGGGCCAAACAGGAGGTTAAAGGGACTGACTCTCCAAGTCGGGAGGGTGTTAGTAAAGCGTCTGGAATGTTGCACCCGAGTACCAGGGTACGAAAACTGAGACATATTTGAACACGTCTCCCGATCACATGGCTGATCATACTCTAGGTTCCACATGCATGTTTTAGCTGAAGGAAGAATACCTTAAACCTGGGTAGTTGAAACCCGTGGAATGGGTACGATGCAATATGACTTCAAAGGGTCTTCATTTGCTCACCGAACCTCTCCAATCCTATCACTGCTGCGTTTATGCCCCTGTACACATGCTTGATTCTCCTTCGGAGACATAGCAATCCATAGGTTTTAAGATACTTACTAGTCAGGTACATTCTTAGGCATTTAATATGCGGTGTTGAGTCCATTTCGTTGAGCAAGGAGTAGCTCTTGTCTATTCCATATTTGGCTTAAGGAACTTTATCTGTGCTCATTTCAATCTCTGGTTTTATGCAGCACCCCAACTCACCTTTACCCTTAAGAAAGCATAAGTTGGTTTTCTAAATTTGAGACCCTGTTCTGTTCTGTAATTCAGTTCCTGTGTAGCCAAGTTTACATTCCGTGTATTACTGATATCTTATGATGTTTCTTTTTCTGTGTGACTTATTTCAGTTAGAATCATCATACCTGAATCCACTCATTGTGCTGCTAAGGGCCTGATGACATAGATTTCATTGCTGAGTGATATTGCTTTGTAAGTAAATACCACAACTTCTTTATCCATTTTTCACTTTCTGCGATGTTGAACTTGTACTGTAAACGAGGTTCTTGTAAACAGAGGCATCCCAAACTTTGGGGTGGCTGTGTCTTTTTGATTTTAATTTCCCTAAGCTATAGGACCATAAGTGGAAGTGCCCTAGGCTCTGTTGCTTTGTTTTTTAGATGTTTCAGGAAACACCATACACTTCTCCCGAGTGTCTGTTGGCAATTTACATCCCGCCCATCAGCATAACAAGGCTCCCAGTTCTCCATGGCCTGTCCTGCCTTTCTGGATTTTACACTTTTTTCAGATGGCCCTTTTGACCGGGGGGAAGTGAGACTTCAGTGTAGTGCAGATTTCCTTTGCAAGCTTGCTTGGTTGGCCAAAAAGGGCGTATGCGTTTTTTCCTGAATATATTCAGGAAAAAACGCATACGCCCTTTTTGGCCAAGTGCATCATTGTGGACGTTCTGCCTCTTTTCCTATGCTTTCAATGCAATTCCAGTCTACCTCCTGAAATCGGTTTCCTGCAATTCTGCCCCGCTTTCAAGTCCTCTTGGCAGCCTTACTTCAGTATATTTTTGGACGATAGCTGTCATTTATAACTCTGCAGCTTTGTGAATTACAGTGCCCCTGAGCTCCTTTCTTCAACTCGCTTTCTTTTGAGCTGGCCGCAACACCGCAGGATGGCTTCAGGCCCTAATCTGGTTCCGGCATGGCACGCTGAGCCTTTGGTTAATTCCTCTTCCTGGTGGGAAATGAGAGTTAAATTTGCCCGTCCAGACACCTCCAGCTAGTCTCTCATTGGTTCTCGCTATTCCTGTTCATCTTCCGCAGAAATTGCAAACTGGGCCAAACAGGAGGTTAAAGGGACTGACTCTCCAAGTCGGGAGGGTGTTAGTAAAGCGTCTGGAATGTTGCACCCGAGTACCAGGGTACGAAAACTGAGACATATTTGAACACGTCTCCCGATCACATGGTTGATCATACTCTAGGTTCCACATGCATGTTTTAGCTGAAGGAAGAATACCTTAAAACTGGGTAGTTGAAACCCGTGGAATGGGTACCATGCAATATGACTTCAAAGGGTCTTCATTTGCTCACCGAACCTCTCCAATCCTATCACTGCTGCGTTTATGCCCCTGTACACATGCTTGATTCTCTTTCGGAGACATAGCAATCCATAGGTTTTAAGATACTTACTAGTCAGGTACATTCTTAGGCATTTAATATGCGGTGTTGAGTCCATTTCGTTGAGCAAGGAGTAGCTCTTGTCTATTCCATATTTGGCTTAAGGAACTTTATCTGTGCTCATTTCAATCTCTGGTTTTATGCAGCACCCCAACTCACCTTTACCCTTAAGCAAGCATAAGTTGGTTTTCTAAATTTGAGACCCTGTTCTGTTCTGTAATTCAGTTCCTGTGTAGCCAAGTTTACATTCCGTGTATTACTGATATCTTATGATGTTTCTTTTTCTGTGTGACTTATTTCAGTTAGAATCATCATACCTGAATCCACTCATTGTGCTGCTAAGGGCCTGATGACATAGATTTCATTGCTGAGTGATATTGCTTTGTAAGTAAATACCACAACTTCTTTATCCATTTTTCACTTTCTGCGATGTTGAACTTGTACTGTAAACGAGGTTCTTGTAAACAGAGGCGTCCCAAACTTTGGGGTGGCTGTGTCTTTTTGATTTTAATTTCCCTAAGCTATAGGACCATAAGTGGAAGTGCCCTAGGCTCTGTTGCTTTGTTTTTTAGATGTTTCAGGAAACACCATACACTTCTCCCGAGTGTCTGTTGGCAATTTACATCCCGCCCATCAGCATAACAAGGCTCCCAGTTCTCCATGGCCTGTCCTGCCTTTCTGGATTTTACACTTTTTTCAGATGGCCCTATTGACCGGGGGGAAGTGAGACTTCATTGTAGTGCAGATTTCCGTTGCAAGCTGGCTTGGTTGGCCAAAAAGGGCGTATGCGTTTTTTCCTGAATATATTCAGGAAAAAACGCATACGCCCTTTTTGGCCAAGTGCATCATTGTGGACGTTCTGCCTCTTTTCCTATGCTTTCAATGCAATTCCAGTCTACCTCCTGAAATCGGTTTCCTGCAATTCTGCCCCGCTTTCAAGTCCTCTTGGCAGCCTTACTTCAGTATATTTTTGGACGATAGCTGTCATTTATAACTCTGCAGGTTTGTGAATTACAGTGCCCCTGAGCTCCTTTCTTCAACTCGCTTTCTTTTGAGCTGGCCGCAACACCGCAGGATGGCTTCAGGCCCTAATCTGGTTCCGGCACGGCACGCTGAGCCTTTGGTTAATTCCTCTTCCTGGTGGGAAATGAGAGTTAAATTTGCCCGTCCAGACACCTCCAGCTAGTCTCTCATTGGTTCTCGCTATTCCTGTTCATCTTCCGCAGAAATTGCAAACTGGGCCAAACAGGAGGTTAAAGGGACTGACTCTCCAAGTCGGGAGGGTGTTAGTAAAGCGTCTGGAATGTTGCACCCAAGTACCAGGGTACGAAAACTGAGACATATTTGAACACGTCTCCCGATCACATGGTTGATCATACTCTAGGTTCCACATGCATGTTTTAGCTGAAGGAAGAATACCTTAAAACTGGGTAGTTGAAACCCGTGGAATGGGTACCATGCAATATGACTTCAAAGGGTCTTCATTTGCTCACCGAACCTCTCCAATCCTATCACTGCTGCGTTTATGCCCCTGTACACATGCTTGATTCTCTTTCGGAGACATAGCAATCCATAGGTTTTAAGATACTGACTAGTCAGGTACATTCTTAGGCATTTAATATGCGGTGTTGAGTCCATTTCGTTGAGCAAGGAGTAGCTCTTGTCTATTCCATATTTGGCTTAAGGAACTTTATCTGTGCTCATTTCAATCTCTGGTTTTATGCAGCACCCCAACTCACCTTTACCCTTAAGCAAGCATAAGTTGGTTTTCTAAATTTGAGACCCTGTTCTGTTCTGTAATTCAGTTCCTGTGTAGCCAAGTTTACATTCCGTGTATTACTGATATCTTATGATGTTTCTTTTTCTGTGTGACTTATTTCAGTTAGAATCATCATACCTGAATCCACTCATTGTGCTGCTAAGGGCCTGATGACATAGATTTCATTGCTGAGTGATATTGCTTTGTAAGTAAATACCACAACTTCTTTATCCATTTTTCACTTTCTGCGATGTTGAACTTGTACTGTAAACGAGGTTCTTGTAAACAGAGGCGTCCCAAACTTTGGGGTGGCTGTGTCTTTTTGATTTTAATTTCCCTAAGCTATAGGACCATAAGTGGAAGTGCCCTAGGCTCTGTTGCTTTGTTTTTTAGATGTTTCAGGAAACACCATACACTTCTCCCGAGTGTCTGTTGGCAATTTACATCCCGCCCATCAGCATAACAAGGCTCCCAGTTCTCCATGGCCTGTCCTGCCTTTCTGGATTTTACACTTTTTTCAGATGGCCCTATTGACCGGGGGGAAGTGAGACTTCATTGTAGTGCAGATTTCCTTTGCAAGCTTGCTTGGTTGGCCAAAAAGGGCGTATGCGTTTTTTCCTGAATATATTCAGGAAAAAACGCATACGCCCTTTTTGGCCAAGTGCATCATTGTGGACGTTCTGCCTCTTTTCCTATGCTTTCAATGCAATTCCAGTCTACCTCCTGAAATCGGTTTCCTGCAATTCTGCCCCGCTTTCAAGTCCTCTTGGCAGCCTTACTTCAGTATATTTTTGGACGATAGCTGTCATTTATAACTCTGCAGGTTTGTGAATTACAGTGCCCCTGAGCTCCTTTCTTCAACTCGCTTTCTTTTGAGCTGGCCGCAACACCGCAGGATGGCTTCAGGCCCTAATCTGGTTCCGGCACGGCACGCTGAGCCTTTGGTTAATTCCTCTTCCTGGTGGGAAATGAGAGTTAAATTTGCCCGTCCAGACACCTCCAGCTAGTCTCTCATTGGTTCTCGCTATTCCTGTTCATCTTCCGCAGAAATTGCAAACTGGGCCAAACAGGAGGTTAAAGGGACTGACTCTCCAAGTCGGGAGGGTGTTAGTAAAGCGTCTGGAATGTTGCACCCAAGTACCAGGGTACGAAAACTGAGACATATTTGAACACGTCTCCCGATCACATGGTTGATCATACTCTAGGTTCCACATGCATGTTTTAGCTGAAGGAAGAATACCTTAAAACTGGGTAGTTGAAACCCGTGGAATGGGTACCATGCAATATGACTTCAAAGGGTCTTCATTTGCTCACCGAACCTCTCCAATCCTATCACTGCTGCGTTTATGCCCCTGTACACATGCTTGATTCTCTTTCGGAGACATAGCAATCCATAGGTTTTAAGATACTGACTAGTCAGGTACATTCTTAGGCATTTAATATGCGGTGTTGAGTCCATTTCGTTGAGCAAGGAGTAGCTCTTGTCTATTCCATATTTGGCTTAAGGAACTTTATCTGTGCTCATTTCAATCTCTGGTTTTATGCAGCACCCCAACTCACCTTTACCCTTAAGCAAGCATAAGTTTGTTTTCTAAATTTGAGACCCTGTTCTGTTCTGTAATTCAGTTCCTGTGTAGCCAAGTTTACATTCCGTGTATTACTGATATCTTATGATGTTTCTTTTTCTGTGTGACTTATTTCAGTTAGAATCATCATACCTGAATCCACTCATTGTGCTGCTAAGGGCCTGATGACATAGATTTCATTGCTGAGTGATATTGCTTTGTAAGTAAATACCACAACTTCTTTATCCATTTTTCACTTTCTGCGATGTTGAACTTGTACTGTAAACGAGGTTCTTGTAAACAGAGGCGTCCCAAACTTTGGGGTGGCTGTGTCTTTTTGATTTTAATTTCCCTAAGCTATAGGACCATAAGTGGAAGTGCCCTAGGCTCTGTTGCTTTGTTTTTTAGATGTTTCAGGAAACACCATACACTTCTCCCGAGTGTCTGTTGGCAATTTACATCCCGCCCATCAGCATAACAAGGCTCCCAGTTCTCCATGGCCTGTCCTGCCTTTCTGGATTTTACACTTTTTTCAGATGGCCCTTTTGACCGGGGGGAAGTGAGACTTCATTGTAGTGCAGATTTCCTTTGCAAGCTTGCTTGGTTGGCCAAAAAGGGCGTATGCGTTTTTTCCTGAATATATTCAGGAAAAAACGCATACGCCCTTTTTGGCCAAGTGCATCATTGTGGACGTTCTGCCTCTTTTCCTATGCTTTCAATGCAATTCCAGTCTACCTCCTGAAATCGGTTTCCTGCAATTCTGCCCCGCTTTCAAGTCCTCTTGTCAGCCTTACTTCAGTATATTTTTGGACGATAGCTGTCATTTATAACTCTGCAGGTTTGTGAATTACAGTGCCCCTGAGCTCCGTTCTTCATCTCGCTTTCTTGTGAGCTGGCCGCAACACCGCAGGATGGCTTCAGGCCCTAATCTGGTTCCGGCACGGCACGCTGAGCCTTTGGTTAATTCCTCTTCCTGGTGGGAAATGAGAGTTAAATTTGCCCGTCCAGACACCTCCAGCTAGTCTCTCATTGGTTCTCGCTATTCCTGTTCATCTTCCGCAGAAATTGCAAACTGGGCCAAACAGGAGGTTAAAGGGACTGACTCTCCAAGTCGGGAGGGTGTTAGTAAAGCGTCTAGAATATTGCACCCGAGTACCAGGGTACGAAAACTGAGACATATTTGAACACGTCTCCCGATCACATGGTTGATCATACTCTAGGTTCCACATGCATGTTTTACCTGAAGGAAGAATACCTTAAAACTGGGTAGTTGAAACCCGTGGAATGGGTACCATGCAATATGACTTCAAAGGGTCTTCATTTGCTCACCGAACCTCTCCAATCCTATCACTGCTGCGTTTATGCCCCTGTACACATGCTTGATTCTCTTTCGGAGACATAGCAATCCATAGGTTTTAAGATACTTACTAGTCAGGTACATTCTTAGGCATTTAATATGCGGTGTTGAGTCCATTTCGTTGAGCAAGGAGTAGCTCTTGTCTATTCCATATTTGGCTTAAGGAACTTTATCTGTGCTCATTTCAATCTCTGGTTTTATGCAGCACCCCAACTCACCTTTACCCTTAAGCAAGCATAAGTTGGTTTTCTAAATTTGAGACCCTGTTCTGTTCTGTAATTCAGTTCCTGTGTAGCCAAGTTTACATTCCGTGTATTACTGATATCTTATGATGTTTCTTTTTCTGTGTGACTTATTTCAGTTAGAGTCATCATACCTGAATCCACTCATTGTGCTGCTAAGGGCCTGATGACATAGATTTCATTGCTGAGTGATATTGCTTTGTAAGTAAATACCACAATTTCTTTATCCATTTTTCACTTTCTGCGATGTTGAACTTGTACTGTAAACGAGGTTCTTGTAAACAGAGGCGTCCCAAACTTTGGGGTGGCTGTGTCTTTTTGATTTTAATTTCCCTAAGCTATAGGACCATAAGTGGAAGTGCCCTAGGCTCTGTTGCTTTGTTTTTTAGATGTTTCAGGAAACACCATACACTTCTCCCGAGTGTCTGTTGGCAATTTACATCCCGCCCATCAGCATAACAAGGCTCCCAGTTCTCCATGGCCTGTCCTGCCTTTCTGGATTTTACACTTTTCTCAGATGGCCCTTTTGACCAGGGGGAAGTGAGACTTCATTGTAGTGCAGATTTCCTTTGTAAGCTTGCTTGGTTGGCCAAAAAGTGCGTATGCGTTTTTTCCTGATTCAGGAAAAAACGCATACGCCCTTTTTGGCCAAGTGCATCATTGTGGACGTTCTGCCTCTTTTCCTATGCTTAAAATGCAATTCCAGTCTACCTCCTGAAATCGGTTTCCTGCAATTCTGCCCCGCTTTCAAGTCCTCTTGGCAGCCTTACTTCAGTATATTTTTGGACGATTGCTGTCATTTATAACTCTGCAGGTTTGTGAATTACAGTGCCCCTGAGCTCCGTTCTTCATCTCGCTTTCTTGTGAGCTGGCCGCAACACCGCAGGATTGCTTCAGGCCCTAATCTGGTTCCAGCACGGCACGCTGAGCCTTTGGTTAATTCCTGTCCTTGGTGGGAAATGAGAGTTAAATTTGCCCGTCCAGACACCTCCAGCTAGTCTCTCATTGGTTCTCGCTATTCCTGTTCATCTTCCGCAGAAATTGCAAACTGGGCCAAACAGGAGGTTAAAGGGACTGACTCTCCAACTCGGGAGGATGTTAGTAAAGCGTCTGGAATGTTGCACCCGAGTACCAGGGTACGAAAACTGAGACATATTTGAACACGTCTCCCGATCACATGGTTGATCATACTCTAGGTTCCACATGCATGTTTTAGCTGAAGGAAGAATACCTTAAACCTGGGTAGTTGAAACCCGTGGAATGGGTACCATGCAATATGACTTCAAAGGGTCTTCATTTGCTCACCGAACCTCTCCAATCCTATCACTGCTGCGTTTATGCCCCTGTACACATGCTTGATTCTCCTTCGGAGACATAGCAATCCATAGGTTTTAAGATACTTACTAGTCAGGTACATTCTTAGGCGTTTAATATGCGGTGTTGAGTCCATTTCGTTGAGCAAGGAGTAGCTCTGGTCTATTCCATATTTGGCTTAAGGAACTTTATCTGTGCTCATTTCAATCTCTGGTTTTATGCAGCACCCCAACTCACCTTTACCCTTAAGCAAGCATAAGTTGGTTTTCTAAATTTGAGACCCTGTTCTGTTCTGTAATTCAGTTCCTGTGTAGCCAAGTTTACATTCTGTGTATTACTGATATCTTATGATGTTTCTTTTTCTGTGTGACTTATTTCAGTTAGAATCATCATACCTGAATCCACTCATTGTGCTGCTAAGGGCCTGATGACATAGATTTCATTGCTGAGTGATATTGCTTTGTAAGTAAATACCACAACTTCTTTATCCATTTTTCACTTTCTGCGATGTTGAACTTGTACTGTAAACGAGGTTCTTGTAAACAGAGGCGTCCCAAACTTTGGGGTGGCTGTGTCTTTTTGATTTTAATTTCCCTAAGCTATAGGACCATAATTGGAAGTGCCCTAGGCTCTGTTGCTTTGTTTTTTAGATGTTTCAGGAAACACCATACACTTCTCCCGAGTGTCTGTTGGCAATTTACATCCCGCCCATCAGCATAACAAGGCTCCCAGTTCTCCATGGCCTGTCCTGCCTTTCTGGATTTTACACTTTTTTCAGATGGCCCTTTTGACCGGGGGGAAGTGAGACTTCATTGTAGTGCAGATTTCCTTTGCAAGCTTGCTTGGTTGGCCAAAAAGGGCGTATGCGTTTTTTCCTGAATATATTCAGGAAAAAACGCATACGCCCTTTTTGGCCAAGTGCATCATTGTGGACGTTCTGCCTCTTTTCCTATGCTTTCAATGCAATTCCAGTCTACCTCCTGAAATCGGTTTCCTGCAATTCTGCCCCGCTTTCAAGTCCTCTTGGCAGCCTTACTTCAGTATATTTTTGGACGATAGCTGTCATTTATAACTCTGCAGGTTTGTGAATTACAGTGCCCCTGAGCTCCTTTCTTCAACTCGCTTTCTTTTGAGCTGGCCGCAACACCGCAGGATGGCTTCAGGCCCTAATCTGGTTCCGGCACGGCACGCTGAGCCTTTGGTTAATTCCTCTTCCTGGTGGGAAATGAGAGTTAAATTTGCCCGTCCAGACACCTCCAGCTAGTCTCTCATTGGTTCTCGCTATTCCTGTTCATCTTCCGCAGAAATTGCAAACTGGGCCAAACAGGAGGTTAAAGGGACTGACTCTCCAAGTCGGGAGGGTGTTAGTAAAGCGTCTAGAATATTGCACCCGAGTAACAGGGTACGAAAACTGAGACATATTTGAACACATCTCCCGATCACATGGTTGATCATACTCTAGGTTCCACATGCATGTTTTACCTGTAGGAAGAATACCTTAAAACTGGGTAGTTGAAACCCGTGGAATGGGTACCATGCAATATGACTTCAAAGGGTCTTCATTTGCTCACCGAACCTCTCCAATCCTATCACTGCTGCGTTTATGCCCCTGTACACATTCTTGATTCTCTTTCGGAGACATAGCAATCCATAGGTTTTAAGATACTTACTAGTCAGGTACATTCTTAGGCGTTTAATATGCGGTGTTGAGTCCATTTCGTTGAGCAAGGAGTAGCTCTTGTCTATTCCATATTTGGCTTAAGGAACTTTATCTGTGCTCATTTCAATCTCTGGTTTTATGCAGCACCCCAACTCACCTTTACCCTTAAGCAAGCATAAGTTGGTTTTCTAAATTTGAGACCCTGTTCTGTTCTGTAATTCAGTTCCTGTGTAGCCAAGTTTACATTCCGTGTATTACTGATATCTTATGATGTTTCTTTTTCTGTGTGACTTATTTCAGTTAGAGTCATCATACCTGAATCCACTCATTGTGCTGCTAAGGGCCTGATGACATAGATTTCATTGCTGAGTGATATTGCTTTGTAAGTAAATACCACAACTTCTTTATCCATTTTTCACTTTCTGCGATGTTGAACTTGTACTGTAAACGAGGTTCTTGTAAACAGAGGCGTCCCAAACTTTGGGGTGGCTGTGTCTTTTTGATTTTAATTTCCCTAAGCTATAGGACCATAAGTGGAAGTGCCCTAGGCTCTGTTGCTTTGTTTTTTAGATGTTTCAGGAAACACCATACACTTCTCCCGAGTGTCTGTTGGCAATTTACATCCCGCCCATCAGCATAACAAGGCTCCCAGTTCTCCATGGCCTGTCCTGCCTTTCTGGATTTTACACTTTTCTCAGATGGCCCTTTTGACCAGGGGGAAGTGAGACTTCATTGTAGTGCAGATTTCCTTTGCAAGCTTGCTTGGTTGGCCAAAAAGTGCGTATGCGTTTTTTCCTGATTCAGGAAAAAACGCATACGCCCTTTTTGGCCAAGTGCATCATTGTGGACGTTCTGCCTCTTTTCCTATGCTTAAAATGCAATTCCAGTCTACCTCCTGAAATCGGTTTCCTGCAATTCTGCCCCGCTTTCAAGTCCTCTTGGCAGCCTTACTTCAGTATATTTTTGGACGATTGCTGTCATTTATAACTCTGCAGGTTTGTGAATTACAGTGCCCCTGAGCTCCGTTCTTCATCTCGCTTTCTTGTGAGCTGGCCGCAACACCGCAGGATTGCTTCAGGCCCTAATCTGGTTCCAGCACGGCACGCTGAGCCTTTGGTTAATTCCTGTCCTTGGTGGGAAATGAGAGTTAAATTTGCCCGTCCAGACACCTCCAGCTAGTCTCTCATTGGTTCTCGCTATTCCTGTTCATCTTCCGCAGAAATTGCAAACTGGGCCAAACAGGAGGTTAAAGGGACTGACTCTCCAAGTCGGGAGGATGTTAGTAAAGCGTCTGGAATGTTGCACCCGAGTACCAGGGTACGAAAACTGAGACATATTTGAACACGTCTCCCGATCACATGGTTGATCATACTCTAGGTTCCACATGCATGTTTTAGCTGAAGGAAGAATACCTTAAACCTGGGTAGTTGAAACCCGTGGAATGGGTACCATGCAATATGACTTCAAAGGGTCTTCATTTGCTCACCGAACCTCTCCAATCCTATCACTGCTGCGTTTATGCCCCTGTACACATGCTTGATTCTCCTTCGGAGACATAGCAATCCATAGGTTTTAAGATACTTACAAGTCAGGTACATTCTTAGGCGTTTAATATGCGGTGTTGAGTCCATTTCGTTGAGCAAGGAGTAGCTCTTGTCTATTCCATATTTGGCTTAAGGAACTTTATCTGTGCTCATTTCAATCTCTGGTTTTATGCAGCACCCCAACTCACCTTTACCCTTAAGCAAGCATAAGTTGGTTTTCTAAATTTGAGACCCTGTTCTGTTCTGTAATTCAGTTCCTGTGTAGCCAAGTTTACATTCTGTGTATTACTGATATCTTATGATGTTTCTTTTTCTGTGTGACTTATTTCAGTTAGAATCATCATACCTGAATCCACTCATTGTGCTGCTAAGGGCCTGATGACATAGATTTCATTGCTGAGTGATATTGCTTTGTAAGTAAATACCACAACTTCTTTATCCATTTTTCACTTTCTGCGATGTTGAACTTGTACTGTAAACGAGGTTCTTGTAAACAGAGGCGTCCCAAACTTTGGGGTGGCTGTGTCTTTTTGATTTTAATTTCCCTAAGCTATAGGACCATAATTGGAAGTGCCCTAGGCTCTGTTGCTTTGTTTTTTAGATGTTTCAGGAAACACCATACACTTCTCCCGAGTGTCTGTTGGCAATTTACATCCCGCCCATCAGCATAACAAGGCTCCCAGTTCTCCATGGCTGTCCTGCCTTTCTGGATTTTACACTTTTTTCAGATGGCCCTTTTGACCGGGGGGAAGTGAGACTTCATTGTAGTGCAGATTTCCTTTGCAAGCTTGCTTGGTTGGCCAAAAAGGGCGTATGCGTTTTTTCCTGAATATATTCAGGAAAAAACGCATACGCCCTTTTTGGCCAAGTGCATCATTGTGGACGTTCTGCCTCTTTTCCTATGCTTTCAATGCAATTCCAGTCTACCTCCTGAAATCGGTTTCCTGCAATTCTGCCCCGCTTTCAAGTCCTCTTGGCAGCCTTACTTCAGTATATTTTTGGACGATAGCTGTCATTTATAACTCTGCAGGTTTGTGAATTACAGTGCCCCTGAGCTCCTTTCTTCAACTCGCTTTCTTTTGAGCTGGCCGCAACACCGCAGGATGGCTTCAGGCCCTAATCTGGTTCCGGCACGGCACGCTGAGCCTTTGGTTATTTCCTCTTCCTGGTGGGAAATGAGAGTTAAATTTGCCCGTCCAGACACCTCCATCTAGTCTCTCATTGGTTCTCACTATTCCTGTTCATCTTCCGCAGAAATTGCAAACTGGGCCAAACAGGAGGTTAAAGGGACTGACTCTCCAAGTCGGGAGGGTGTTAGTAAAGCGTCTGGAATGTTGCACCCGAGTACCAGGGTACGAAAACTGAGACATATTTGAACACGTCTCCCGATCACATGGTTGATCATACTCTAGGTTCCACATGCATGTTTTACCTGAAGGAAGAATACCTTAAAACTGGGTAGTTGAAACCCGTGGAATGGGCACCATGCAATATGACTTCAAAGGGTCTTCATTTGCTCACCGAACCTCTCCAATCCTATCACTGCTGCGTTTATGCCCCTGTACACATGCTTGATTCTCTTTTGGAGACATAGTAATCCATAGGTTTTAAGATACTTACTAGTCAGGTACATTCTTAGGCATTTAATATGCGGTGTTGAGTCCATTTCGTTGAGCAAGGAGTAGCTCTTGTCTATTCCATATTTGGCTTAAGGAACTTTATCTGTGCTCATTTCAATCTCTGGTTTTATGCAGCACCCCAACTCACCTTTACCCTTAAGCAAGCATAAGTTGGTTTTCTAAATTTGAGACCCTGTTCTGTTCTGTAATTCAGTTCCTGTGTAGCCAAGTTTACATTCCGTGTATTACTGATATCTTATGATGTTTCTTTTTCTGTGTGACTTATTTCAGTTAGAGTCATCATACCTGAATCCACTCATTGTGCTGCTAAGGGCCTGATGACATAGATTTCATTGCTGAGTGATATTGCTTTGTAAGTAAATACCACAATTTCTTTATCCATTTTTCACTTTCTGCGATGTTGAACTTGTACTGTAAACGAGGTTCTTGTAAACAGAGGCGTCCCAAACTTTGGGGTGGCTGTGTCTTTTTGATTTTAATTTCCCTAAGCTATAGGACCATAAGTGGAAGTGCCCTAGGCTCTGTTGCTTTGTTTTTTAGATGTTTCAGGAAACACCATACACTTCTCCCGAGTGTCTGTTGGCAATTTACATCCCGCCCATCAGCATAACAAGGCTCCCAGTTCTCCATGGCCTGTCCTGCCTTTCTGGATTTTACACTTTTCTCAGATGGCCCTTTTGACCAGGGGGAAGTGAGACTTCATTGTAGTGCAGATTTCCTTTGTAAGCTTGCTTGGTTGGCCAAAAAGTGCGTATGCGTTTTTTCCTGATTCAGGAAAAAACGCATACGCCCTTTTTGGCCAAGTGCATCATTGTGGACGTTCTGCCTCTTTTCCTATGCTTAAAATGCAATTCCAGTCTACCTCCTGAAATCGGTTTCCTGCAATTCTGCCCCGCTTTCAAGTCCTCTTGGCAGCCTTACTTCAGTATATTTTTGGACGATTGCTGTCATTTATAACTCTGCAGGTTTGTGAATTACAGTGCCCCTGAGCTCCGTTCTTCATCTCGCTTTCTTGTGAGCTGGCCGCAACACCGCAGGATTGCTTCAGGCCCTAATCTGGTTCCAGCACGGCACGCTGAGCCTTTGGTTAATTCCTGTCCTTGGTGGGAAATGAGAGTTAAATTTGCCCGTCCAGACACCTCCAGCTAGTCTCTCATTGGTTCTCGCTATTCCTGTTCATCTTCCGCAGAAATTGCAAACTGGGCCAAACAGGAGGTTAAAGGGACTGACTCTCCAAGTCGGGAGGGTGTTAGTAAAGCGTCTGGAATGTTGCACCCGAGTACCAGGGTACGAAAACTGAGACATATTTGAACACGTCTCCCGATCACATGGTTGATCATACTCTAGGTTCCACATGCATGTTTTACCTGAAGGAAGAATACCTTAAAACTGGGTAGTTGAAACCCGTGGAATGGGTACCATGCAATATGACTTCAAAGGGTCTTCATTTGCTCACCGAACCTCTCCAATCCTATCACTGCTGCGTTTATGCCCCTGTACACATGCTTGATTCTCTTTCGGAGACATAGCAATCCATAGGTTTTAAGATACTTACTAGTCAGGTACATTCTTAGGCATTTAATATGCGGTGTTGAGTCCATTTCGTTGAGCAAGGAGTAGCTCTTGTCTATTCCATATTTGGCTTAAGGAACTTTATCTGTGCTCATTTCAATCTCTGGTTTTATGCAGCACCCCAACTCACCTTTCCCCTTAAGCAAGCATAAGTTGGTTTTCTAAATTTGAGACCCTGTTCTGTTCTGTAATTCAGTTCCTGTGTAGCCAAGTTTACATTCCGTGTATTACTGATATCTTATGATGTTTCTTTTTCTGTGTGACTTATTTCAGTTAGAATCATCATACCTGAATCCACTCATTGTGCTGCTAAGGGCCTGATGACATAGATTTCATTGCTGAGTGATATTGCTTTGTAAGTAAATACCACAACTTCTTTATCCATTTTTCACTTTCTGCGATGTTGAACTTGTACTGTAAACGAGGTTCTTGTAAACAGAGGCGTCCCAAACTTTGGGGTGGCTGTGTCTTTTTGATTTTAATTTCCCTAAGCTATAGGACCATAAGTGGAAGTGCCCTAGGCTCTGTTGCTTTGTTTTTTAGATGTTTCAGGAAACACCATACACTTCTCCCGAGTGTCTGTTGGCAATTTACATCCCGCCCATCAGCATAACAAGGCTCCCAGTTCTCCATGGCCTGTCCTGCCTTTCTGGATTTTACACTTTTTTCAGATGGCCCTTTTGACTGGGGGGAAGTGAGACTTCATTGTAGTGCAGATTTCCTTTGCAAGCTTGCTTGGTTGGCCAAAAAGTGCGTATGCGTTTTTTCCTGAATATATTCAGGAAAAAACGCATACGCCCTTTTTGGCCAAGTGCATCATTGTGGACGTTCTGCCTCTTTTCCTATGCTTTCAATGCAATTCCAGTCTACCTCCTGAAATCGGTTTCCTGCAATTCTGCCCCGCTTTCAAGTCCTCTTGGCAGCCTTACTTCAGTATATTTTTGGACGATAGCTGTCATTTATAACTCTGCAGGTTTGTGAATTACAGTGCCCCTGAGCTCCTTTCTTCAACTCGCTTTCTTTTGAGCTGGCCGCAACACCGCAGGATGGCTTCAGGCCCTAATCTGGTTCCGGCACGGCATGCTGAGCCTTTGGTTAATTCCTCTTCCTGGTGGGAAATGAGAGTTAAATTTGCCCGTCCAGACACCTCCAGCTAGTCTCTCATTGGTTCTCGCTATTCCTGTTCATCTTCCGCAGAAATTGCAAACTGGGCCAAACAGGAGGTTAAAGGGACTGACTCTCCAAGTCGGGAGGGTGTTAGTAAAGCGTCTGGAATGTTGCACCCGAGTACCAGGGTACGAAAACTGAGACATATTTGAACACGTCTCCCGATCACATGGTTGATCATACTCTAGGTTCCACATGCATGTTTTACCTGAAGGAAGAATACCTTAAAACTGGGTAGTTGAAACCCGTGGAATGGGTACCATGCAATATGACTTCAAAGGGTCTTCATTTGCTCACCGAACCTCTCCAATCCTATCACTGCTGCGTTTATGCCCCTGTACACATGCTTGATTCTCTTTCGGAGACATAGCAATCCATAGGTTTTAAGATACTTACTAGTCAGGTACATTCTTAGGCATTTAATATGCGGTGTTGAGTCCATTTCGTTGAGCAAGGAGTAGCTCTTGTCTATTCCATATTTGGCTTAAGGAACTTTATCTGTGCTCATTTCAATCTCTGGTTTTATGCAGCACCCCAACTCACCTTTACCCTTAAGCAAGCATAAGTTGGTTTTCTAAATTTGAGACCCTGTTCTGTTCTGTAATTCAGTTCCTGTGTAGCCAAGTTTACATTCCGTGTATTACTGATATCTTATGATGTTTCTTTTTCTGTGTGACTTATTTCAGTTAGAATCATCATACCTGAATCCACTCATTGTGCTGCTAAGGGCCTGATGACATAGATTTCATTGCTGAGTGATATTGCTTTGTAAGTAAATACCACAACTTCTTTATCCATTTTTCACTTTCTGCGATGTTGAACTTGTACTGTAAACGAGGTTCTTGTAAACAGAGGCGTCCCAAACTTTGGGGTGGCTGTGTCTTTTTGATTTTAATTTCCCTAAGCTATAGGACCATAAGTGGAAGTGCCCTAGGCTCTGTTGCTTTGTTTTTTAGATGTTTCAGGAAACACCATACACTTCTCCCGAGTGTCTGTTGGCAATTTACATCCCGCCCATCAGCATAACAAGGCTCCCAGTTCTCCATGGCCTGTCCTGCCTTTCTGGATTTTACACTTTTTTCAGATGGCCCTTTTGACTGGGGGGAAGTGAGACTTCATTGTAGTGCAGATTTCCTTTGCAAGCTTGCTTGGTTGGCCAAAAAGTGCGTATGAGTTTTTTCCTGAATATATTCAGGAAAAAACGCATACGCCCTTTTTGGCCAAGTGCATCATTGTGGACGTTCTGCCTCTTTTCCTATGCTTTCAATGCAATTCCAGTCTACCTCCTGAAATCGGTTTCCTGCAATTCTGCCCCGCTTTCAAGTCCTCTTGGCAGCTTTACTTCAGTATATTTTTGGACGATAGCTGTCATTTATAACTCTGCAGGTTTGTGAATTACAGTGCCCCTGAGCTCCTTTCTTCAACTCGCTTTCTTTTGAGCTGGCCGCAACACCGCAGGATGGCTTCAGGCCCTAATCTGGTTCCGGCACGGCACGCTGAGCCTTTGGTTAATTCCTCTTCCTGGTGGGAAATGAGAGTTAAATTTGCCCGTCCAGACACCTCCAGCTAGTCTCTCATTGGTTCTCGCTATTCCTGTTCATCTTCCGCAGAAATTGCAAACTGGGCCAAACAGGAGGTTAAAGGGACTGACTCTCCAAGTCGGGAGGGTGTTAGTAAAGCGTCTAGAATATTGCACCCGAGTACCAGGGTATGAAAACTGAGACATATTTGAACACGTCTCCCGATCACATGGTTGATCATACTCTAGGTTCCACATGCATGTTTTACCTGTAGGAAGAATACCTTAAAACTGGGTAGTTGAAACCCGTGGAATGGGTACCATGCAATATGACTTCAAAGGGTCTTCATTTGCTCACCGAACCTCTCCAATCCTATCACTGCTGCGTTTATGCCCCTGTACACATGCTTGATTCTCTTTCGGAGACATAGCAATCCATAGGTTTTAAGATACTTACTAGTCAGGTACATTCTTAGGCATTTAATATGCGGTGTTGAGTCCATTTCGTTGAGCAAGGAGTAGCTCTTGTCTATTCCATATTTGGCTTAAGGAACTTTATCTGTGCTCATTTCAATCTCTGGTTTTATGCAGCACCCCAACTCACCTTTACCCTTAAGCAAGCATAAGTTGGTTTTCTAAATTTGAGACCCTGTTCTGTTCTGTAATTCAGTTCCTGTGTAGCCAAGTTTACATTCCGTGTATTACTGATATCTTATGATGTTTCTTTTTCTGTGTGACTTATTTCAGTTAAAGTCATCATACCTGAATCCACTCATTGTGCTGCTAAGGGCCTGATGACATAGATTTCATTGCTGAGTGATATTGCTTTGTAAGTAAATACCACAACTTCTTTATCCATTTTTCACTTTCTGCGATGTTGAACTTGTACTGTAAACGAGGTTCTTGTAAACAGAGGCGTCCCAAACTTTGGGGTGGCTGTGTCTTTTTGATTTTAATTTCCCTAAGCTATAGGACCATAAGTGGAAGTGCCCTAGGCTCTGTTGCTTTGTTTTTTAGATGTTTCAGGAAACACCATACACTTCTCCCGAGTGTCTGTTGGCAATTTACATCCCGCCCATCAGCATAACAAGGCTCCCAGTTCTCCATGGCCTGTCCTGCCTTTCTGGATTTTAAACTTTTCTCAGATGGCCCTTTTGACCAGGGGGAAGTGAGACTTCATTGTAGTGCAGATTTCCTTTGCAAGCTTGCTTGGTTGGCCAAAAAGTGCGTATGCGTTTTTTCCTGATTCAGGAAAAAACGCATACGCCCTTTTTGGCCAAGTGCATCATTGTGGACGTTCTGCCTCTTTTCCTATGCTTAAAATGCAATTCCAGTCTACCTCCTGAAATCGGTTTCCTGCAATTCTGCCCCGCTTTCAAGTCCTCTTGGCAGCCTTACTTCAGTATATTTTTGGACGATTGCTGTCATTTATAACTCTGCAGGTTTGTGAATTACAGTGCCCCTGAGCTCCGTTCTTCATCTCGCTTTCTTGTGAGCTGGCCGCAACACCGCAGGATTGCTTCAGGCCGTAATCTGGTTCCAGCACAGCACGCTGAGCCTTTGGTTAATTCCTGTCCTTGGTGGGAAATGAGAGTTAAATTTGCCCGTCCAGACACCTCCAGCTAGTCTCTCATTGGTTCTCGCTATTCCTGTTCATCTTCCGCAGAAATTGCAAACTGGGCCAAACAGGAGGTTAAAGGGACTGACTCTCCAACTCGGGAGGATGTTAGTAAAGTGTCTGGAATGTTGCACCCGAGTACCAGGGTACGAAAACTGAGACATATTTGAACACGTCTCCCGATCACATGGTTGATCATACTCTAGGTTCCACATGCATGTTTTAGCTGAAGGAAGAATACCTTAAACCTGGGTAGTTGAAACCCGTGGAATGGGTACCATGCAATATGACTTCAAAGGGTCTTCATTTGCTCACCGAACCTCTCCAATCCTATCACTGCTGCGTTTATGCCCCTGTACACATGCTTGATTCTCCTTCGGAGACATAGCAATCCATAGGTTTTAAGATACTTACTAGTCAGGTACATTCTTAGGCGTTTAATATGCGGTGTTGAGTCCATTTCGTTGAGCAAGGAGTAGCTCTTGTCTATTCCATATTTGGCTTAAGGAACTTTATCTGTGCTCATTTCAATCTCTGGTTTTATGCAGCACCCCAACTCACCTTTACCCTTAAGCAAGCATAAGTTGGTTTTCTAAATTTGAGACCCTGTTCTGTTCTGTAATTCAGTTCCTGTGTAGCCAAGTTTACATTCTGTGTATTACTGATATCTTATGATGTTTCTTTTTCTGTGTGACTTATTTCAGTTAGAATCATCATACCTGAATCCACTCATTGTGCTGCTAAGGGCCTGATGACATAGATTTCATTGCTGAGTGATATTGCTTTGTAAGTAAATACCACAACTTCTTTATCCATTTTTCACTTTCTGCGATGTTGAACTTGTACTGTAAACGAGGTTCTTGTAAACAGAGGCGTCCCAAACTTTGGGGTGGCTGTGTCTTTTTGATTTTAATTTCCCTAAGCTATAGGACCATAAGTGGAAGTGCCCTAGGCTCTGTTGCTTTGTTTTTTAGATGTTTCAGGAAACACCATACACTTCTCCCGAGTGTCTGTTGGCAATTTACATCCCGCCCATCAGCATAACAAGGCTCCCAGTTCTCCATGGCCTGTCCTGCCTTTCTGGATTTTACACTTTTTTCAGATGGCCCTTTTGACCGGGGGGAAGTGAGACTTCATTGTAGTGCAGATTTCCTTTGCAAGCTTGCTTGGTTGGCCAAAAAGGGCGTATGCGTTTTTTCCTGAATATATTCAGGAAAAAACGCATACGTCCTTTTTGGCCAAGTGCATCATTGTGGACGTTCTGCCTCTTTTCCTATGCTTTCAATGCAATTCCAGTCTACCTCCTGAAATCGGTTTCCTGCAATTCTGCCCCGCTTTCAAGTCCTCTTGGCAGCCTTACTTCAGTATATTTTTGGACGATAGCTGTCATTTATAACTCTGCAGGTTTGTGAATTACAGTGCCCCTGAGCTCCTTTCTTCAACTCGCTTTCTTTTGAGCTGGCCGCAACACTGCAGGATGGCTTCAGGCCCTAATCTGGTTCCGGCACGGCACGCTGAGCCTTTGGTTATTTCCTCTTCCTGGTGGGAAATGAGAGTTAAATTTGCCCGTCCAGACACCTCCAGCTAGTCTCTCATTGGTTCTCACTATTCCTGTTCATCTTCCGCAGAAATTGCAAACTGGGCCAAACAGGAGGTTAAAGGGACTGACTCTCCAAGTCGGGAGGGTGTTAGTAAAGCGTCTGGAATGTTGTACCCGAGTACCAGGGTACGAAAACTGAGACATATTTGAACACGTCTCCCGATCACATGGTTGATCATACTCTAGGTTCCACATGCATGTTTTACCTGAAGGAAGAATACCTTAAAACTGGGTAGTTGAAACCCGTGGAATGGGTACCATGCAATATGACTTCAAAGGGTCTTCATTTGCTCACCGAACCTCTCCAATCCTATCACTGCTGCGTTTATGCCCCTGTACACATGCTTGATTCTCTTACGGAGACATAGCAATCCATAGGTTTTAAGATACTTACTAGTCAGGTACATTCTTAGGCGTTTAATATGCGGTGTTGAGTCCATTTCGTTGAGCAAGGAGTAGCTCTTGTCTATTCCATATTTGGCTTAAGGAACTTTATCTGTGCTCATTTCAATCTCTGGTTTTATGCAGCACCCCAACTCACCTTTACCCTTAAGCAAGCATAAGTTGGTTTTCTAAATTTGAGACCCTGTTCTGTTCTGTAATTCAGTTCCTGTGTAGCCAAGTTTACATTCCGTGTATTACTGATATCTTATGATGTTTCTTTTTCTGTGTGACTTATTTCAGTTAGAATCATCATACCTGAATCCACTCATTGTGCTGCTAAGGGCCTGATGACATAGATTTCATTGCTGAGTGATATTGCTTTGTAAGTAAATACCACAACTTCTTTATCCATTTTTCACTTTCTGCGATGTTGAACTTGTACTGTAAACGAGGTTCTTGTAAACAGAGGCGTCCCAAACTTTGGGGTGGCTGTGTCTTTTTGATTTTAATTTCCCTAAGCTATAGGACCATAAGTGGAAGTGCCCTAGGCTCTGTTGCTTTGTTTTTTAGATGTTTCAGGAAACACCATACACTTCTCCCGAGTGTCTGTTGGCAATTTACATCCCGCCCATCAGCATAACAAGGCTCCCAGTTCTCCATGGCCTGTCCTGCCTTTCTGGATTTTACACTTTTTTCAGATGGCCCTTTTGACCGGGGGGAAGTGAGACTTCATTGTAGTGCAGATTTCCTTTGCAAGCTTGCTTGGTTGGCCAAAAAGGGCGTATGCGTTTTTTCCTGAATATATTCAGGAAAAAACGCATACGCCCTTTTTGGCCAAGTGCATCATTGTGGACGTTCTGCCTCTTTTCCTATGCTTTCAATGCAATTCCAGTCTACCTCCTGAAATCGGTTTCCTGCAATTCTGCCCCGCTTTCAAGTCCTCTTGGCAGCCTTACTTCAGTATATTTTTGGACGATAGCTGTCATTTATAACTCTGCAGGTTTGTGAATTACAGTGCCCCTGAGCTCCTTTCTTCAACTCGCTTTCTTTTGAGCTGGCCGCAACACCGCAGGATGGCTTCAGGCCCTAATCTGGTTCCGGCACGGCACGCTGAGCCTTTGGTTAATTCCTCTTCCTGGTGGGAAATGAGAGTTAAATTTGCCCGTCCAGACACCTCCAGCTAGTCTCTCATTGGTTCTCGCTATTCCTGTTCATCTTCCGCAGAAATTGCAAACTGGGCCAAACAGGAGGTTAAAGGGACTGACTCTCCAAGTCGGGAGGGTGTTAGTAAAGCGTCTGGAATGTTGCACCCGAGTACCAGGGTACGAAAACTGAGACATATTTGAACACGTCTCCCGATCACATGGTTGATCATACTCTAGGTTCCACATGCATGTTTTAGCTGAAGGAAGAATACCTTAAACCTGGGTAGTTGAAACCCGTGGAATGGGTACCATGCAATATGACTTCAAAGGGTCTTCATTTGCTCACCGAACCTCTCCAATCCTATCACTGCTGCGTTTATGCCCCTGTACACATGCTTGATTCTCCTTCAGAGACATAGCAATCCATAGGTTTTAAGATACTTACTAGTCAGGTACATTCTTAGGCGTTTAATATGCGGTGTTGAGTCCATTTCGTTGAGCAAGGAGTAGCTCTTGTCTATTCCATATTTGGCTTAAGGAACTTTATCTGTGCTCATTTCAATCTCTGGTTTTATGCAGCACCCCAACTCACCTTTACCCTTAAGCAAGCATAAGTTGGTTTTCTAAATTTGAGACCCTGTTCTGTTCTGTAATTCAGTTCCTGTGTAGCCAAGTTTACATTCCGTGTATTACTGATATCTTATGATGTTTCTTTTTCTGTGTGACTTATTTCAGTTAGAGTCATCATACCTGAATCCACTCATTGTGCTGCTAAGGGCCTGATGACATAGATTTCATTGCTGAGTGATATTGCTTTGTAAGTAAATACCACAATTTCTTTATCCATTTTTCACTTTCTGCGATGTTGAACTTGTACTGTAAACGAGGTTCTTGTAAACAGAGGCGTCCCAAACTTTGGGGTGGCTGTGTCTTTTTGATTTTAATTTCCCTAAGCTATAGGACCATAAGTGGAAGTGCCCTAGGCTCTGTTGCTTTGTTTTTTAGATGTTTCAGGAAACACCATACACTTCTCCCGAGTGTCTGTTGGCAATTTACATCCCGCCCATCAGCATAACAAGGCTCCCAGTTCTCCATGGCCTGTCCTGCCTTTCTGGATTTTACACTTTTCTCAGATGGCCCTTTTGACCAGGGGGAAGTGAGACTTCATTGTAGTGCAGATTTCCTTTGTAAGCTTGCTTGGTTGGCCAAAAAGTGCGTATGCGTTTTTTCCTGATTCAGGAAAAAACGCATACGCCCTTTTTGGCCAAGTGCATCATTGTGGACGTTCTGCCTCTTTTCCTATGCTTTCAATGCAATTCCAGTCTACCTCCTGAAATCGGTTTCCTGCAATTCTGCCCCGCTTTCAAGTCCTCTTGGCAGCCTTACTTCAGTATATTTTTGGACGATTGCTGTCATTTATAACTCTGCAGGTTTGTGAATTACAGTGCCCCTGAGCTCCGTTCTTCATCTCGCTTTCTTGTGAGCTGGCCGCAACACCGCAGGATTGCTTCAGGCCCTAATCTGGTTCCAGCACGGCACGCTGAGCCTTTGGTTAATTCCTGTCCTTGGTGGGAAATGAGAGTTAAATTTGCCCGTCCAGACACCTCCAGCTAGTCTCTCATTGGTTCTCGCTATTCCTGTTCATCTTCCGCAGAAATTGCAAACTGGGCCAAACAGGAGGTTAAAGGGACTGACTCTCCAACTCGGGAGGATGTTAGTAAAGCGTCTGGAATGTTGCACCCGAGTACCAGGGTACGAAAACTGAGACATATTTGAACACGTCTCCCGATCACATGGTTGATCATACTCTAGGTTCCACATGCATGTTTTAGCTGAAGGAAGAATACCTTAAACCTGGGTAGTTGAAACCCGTGGAATGGGTACCATGCAATATGACTTCAAAGGGTCTTCATTTGCTCACCGAACCTCTCCAATCCTATCACTGCTGCGTTTATGCCCCTGTACACATGCTTGATTCTCCTTCGGAGACATAGCAATCCATAGGTTTTAAGATACTTACTAGTCAGGTACATTCTTAGGCGTTTAATATGCGGTGTTGAGTCCATTTCGTTGAGCAAGGAGTAGCTCTTGTCTATTCCATATTTGGCTTAAGGAACTTTATCTGTGCTCATTTCAATCTCTGGTTTTATGCAGCACCCCAACTCACCTTTCCCCTTAAGCAAGCATAAGTTGGTTTTCTAAATTTGAGACCCTGTTCTGTTCTGTAATTCAGTTCCTGTGTAGCCAAGTTTACATTCTGTGTATTACTGATATCTTATGATGTTTCTTTTTCTGTGTGACTTATTTCAGTTAGAATCATCATACCTGAATCCACTCATTGTGCTGCTAAGGGCCTGATGACATAGATTTCATTGCTGAGTGATATTGCTTTGTAAGTAAATACCACAACTTCTTTATCCATTTTTCACTTTCTGCGATGTTGAACTTGTACTGTAAACGAGGTTCTTGTAAACAGAGGCGTCCCAAACTTTGGGGTGGCTGTGTCTTTTTGATTTTAATTTCCCTAAGCTATAGGACCATAAGTGGAAGTGCCCTAGGCTCTGTTGCTTTGTTTTTTAGATGTTTCAGGAAACACCATACACTTCTCCCGAGTGTCTGTTGGCAATTTACATCCCGCCCATCAGCATAACAAGGCTCCCAGTTCTCCATGGCCTGTCCTGCCTTTCTGGATTTTACACTTTTTTCAGATGGCCCTTTTGACCGGGGGGAAGTGAGACTTCATTGTAGTGCAGATTTCCTTTGCAAGCTTGCTTGGTTGGCCAAAAAGGGCGTATGCGTTTTTTCCTGAATATATTCAGGAAAAAACGCATACGCCCTTTTTGGCCAAGTGCATCATTGTGGACGTTCTGCCTCTTTTCCTATGCTTTCAATGCAATTCCAGTCTACCTCCTGAAATCGGTTTCCTGCAATTCTGCCCCGCTTTCAAGTCCTCTTGGCAGCCTTACTTCAGTATATTTTTGGACGATAGCTGTCATTTATAACTCTGCAGGTTTGTGAATTACAGTGCCCCTGAGCTCCTTTCTTCAACTCGCTTTCTTTTGAGCTGGCCGCAACACCGCAGGATGTCTTCAGGCCCTAATCTGGTTCCGGCACGGCACGCTGAGCCTTTGGTTAATTCCTCTTCCTGGTGGGAAATGAGAGTTAAATTTGCCCGTCCAGACACCTCCAGCTAGTCTCTCATTGGTTCTCGCTATTCCTGTTCATCTTCCGCAGAAATTGCAAACTGGGCCAAACAGGAGGTTAAAGGGACTGACTCTCCAAGTCGGGAGGGTGTTAGTAAAGCGTCTAGAATATTGCACCCGAGTACCAGGGTACGAAAACTGAGACATATTTGAACACGTCTCCCGATCACATGGTTGATCATACTCTAGGTTCCACATGCATGTTTTACCTGTAGGAAGAATACCTTAAAACTGGGTAGTTGAAACCCGTGGAATGGGTACCATGCAATATGACTTCAAAGGGTCTTCATTTGCTCACCGAACCTCTCCAATCCTATCACTGCTGCGTTTATGCCCCTGTACACATTCTTGATTCTCTTTTGGAGACATAGCAATCCATAGGTTTTAAGATACTTACTAGTCAGGTACATTCTTAGGCGTTTAATATGCGGTGTTGAGTCCATTTCGTTGAGCAAGGAGTAGCTCTTGTCTATTCCATATTTGGCTTAAGGAACTTTATCTGTGCTCATTTCAATCTCTGGTTTTATGCAGCACCCCAACTCACCTTTACCCTTAAGCAAGCATAAGTTGGTTTTCTAAATTTGAGACCCTGTTCTGTTCTGTAATTCAGTTCCTGTGTAGCCAAGTTTACATTCCGTGTATTACTGATATCTTATGTTGTTTCTTTTTCTGTGTGACTTATTTCAGTTAGAGTCATCATACCTGAATCCACTCATTGTGCTGCTAAGGGCCTGATGACATAGATCTCATTGCTGAGTGATATTGCTTTGTAAGTAAATACCACAACTTCTTTATCCATTTTTCACTTTCTGCGATGTTGAACTTGTACTGTAAACGAGGTTCTTGTAAACAGAGGCGTCCCAAACTTTGGGGTGGCTGTGTCTTTTTGATTTTAATTTCCCTAAGCTATAGGACCATAAGTGGAAGTGCCCTAGGCTCTGTTGCTTTGTTTTTTAGATGTTTCAGGAAACACCATACACTTCTCCCGAGTGTCTGTTGGCAATTTACATCCCGCCCATCAGCATAACAAGGCTCCCAGTTCTCCATGGCCTGTCCTGCCTTTCTGGATTTTACACTTTTCTCAGATGGCCCTTTTGACCAGGGGGAAGTGAGACTTCATTGTAGTGCAGATTTCCTTTGCAAGCTTGCTTGGTTGGCCAAAAAGTGCGTATGCGTTTTTTCCTGATTCAGGAAAAAACGCATACGCCCTTTTTGGCCAAGTGCATCATTGTGGACGTTCTGCCTCTTTTCCTATGCTTAAAATGCAATTCCAGTCTACCTCCTGAAATCGGTTTCCTGCAATTCTGCCCCGCTTTCAAGTCCTCTTGGCAGCCTTACTTCAGTATATTTTTGGACGATTGCTGTCATTTATAACTCTGCAGGTTTGTGAATTACAGTGCCCCTGAGCTCCGTTCTTCATCTCGCTTTCTTGTGAGCTGGCCGCAACACCGCAGGATTGCTTCAGGCCCTAATCTGGTTCCAGCACGGCACGCTGAGCCTTTGGTTAATTCCTGTCCTTGGTGGGAAATGAGAGTTAAATTTGCCCGTCCAGACACCTCCAGCTAGTCTCTCATTGGTTCTCGCTATTCCTGTTCATCTTCCGCAGAAATTGCAAACTGGGCCAAACAGGAGGTTAAAGGGACTGACTCTCCAACTCGGGAGGATGTTAGTAAAGCGTCTGGAATGTTGCACCCGAGTACCAGGGTACGAAAACTGAGACATATTTGAACACGTCTCCCGATCACATGGTTGATCATACTCTAGGTTCCACATGCATGTTTTAGCTGAAGGAAGAATACCTTAAACCTGGGTAGTTGAAACCCGTGGAATGGGTACCATGCAATATGACTTCAAAGGGTCTTCATTTGCTCACCGAACCTCTCCAATCCTATCACTGCTGCGTTTATGCCCCTGTACACATGCTTGATTCTCTTTCGGAGACATAGCAATCCATAGGTTTTAAGATACTTACTAGTCAGGTACATTCTTAGGCGTTTAATATGCGGTGTTGAGTCCATTTCGTTGAGCAAGGAGTAGCTCTTGTCTATTCCATATTTGGCTTAAGGAACTTTATCTGTGCTCATTTCAATCTCTGGTTTTATGCAGCACCCCAACTCACCTTTACCCTTAAGCAAGCATAAGTTGGTTTTCTAAATTTGAGACCCTGTTCTGTTCTGTAATTCAGTTCCTGTGTAGCCAAGTTTACATTCCGTGTATTACTGATATCTTATGATGTTTCTTTTTCTGTGTGACTTATTTCAGTTAGAATCATCATACCTGAATCCACTCATTGTGCTGCTAAGGGCCTGATGACATAGATTTCATTGCTGAGTGATATTGCTTTGTAAGTAAATACCACAACTTCTTTATCCATTTTTCACTTTCTGCGATGTTGAACTTGTACTGTAAACGAGGTTCTTGTAAACAGAGGCGTCCCAAACTTTGGGGTGGCTGTGTCTTTTTGATTTTAATTTCCCTAAGCTATAGGACCATAAGTGGAAGTGCCCTAGGCTCTGTTGCTTTGTTTTTTAGATGTTTCAGGAAACACCATACACTTCTCCCTAGTGTCTGTTGGCAATTTACATCCCACCCATCTGCATAACAAGGCTCCCAGTTCTCCATGGCCTGTCCTGCCTTTCTGGATTTTACACTTTTTTCAGATGGCCCTTTTGACTGGGGGGAAGTGAGACTTCATTGTAGTGCAGATTTCCTTTGCAAGCTTGCTTGGTTGGCCAAAAAGTGCGTATGCGTTTTTTCCTGAATATATTCAGGAAAAAACGCATACGCCCTTTTTGGCCAAGTGCATCATTGTGGACGTTCTGCCTCTTTTCCTATGCTTTCAATGCAATTCCAGTCTACCTCCTGAAATCGGTTTCCTGCAATTCTGCCCCGCTTTCAAGTCCTCTTGGCAGCCTTACTTCAGTATATTTTTGGACGATAGCTGTCATTTATAACTCTGCAGGTTTGTGAATTACAGTGCCCCTGAGCTCCTTTCTTCAACTCGCTTTCTTTTGAGCTGGCCGCAACACCGCAGGATGGCTTCAGGCCCTAATCTGGTTCCGGCACGGCACGCTGAGCCTTTGGTTAATTCCTCTTCCTGGTGGGAAATGAGAGTTAAATTTGCCCGTCCAGACACCTCCAGCTAGTCTCTCATTGGTTCTCTCTATTCCTGTTCATCTTCCGCAGAAATTGCAAACTGGGCCAAACAGGAGGTTAAAGGGACTGACTCTCCAAGTCGGGAGGGTGTTAGTAAAGCGTCTAGAATATTGCACCCGAGTACCAGGGTACGAGAACTGAGACATATTTGAACACGTCTCCCGATCACATGGTTGATCATACTCTAGGTTCCACATGCATGTTTTACCTGTAGGAAGAATACCTTAAAACTGGGTAGTTGAAACCCGTGGAATGGGTACCATGCAATATGACTTCAAAGGGTCTTCATTTGCTCACCGAACCTCTCCAATCCTATCACTGCTGCGTTTATGCCCCTGTACACATGCTTGATTCTCTTTCGGAGACATAGCAATCCATAGGTTTTAAGATACTTACTAGTCAGGTACATTCTTAGGCATTTAATATGCGGTGTTGAGTCCATTTCGTTGAGCAAGGAGTAGCTCTTGTCTATTCCATATTTGGCTTAAGGAACTTTATCTGTGCTCATTTCAATCTCTGGTTTTATGCAGCACCCCAACTCACCTTTACCCTTAAGCAAGCATAAGTTGGTTTTCTAAATTTGAGACCCTGTTCTGTTCTGTAATTCAGTTCCTGTGTAGCCAAGTTTACATTCCGTGTATTACTGATATCTTATGATGTTTCTTTTTCTGTGTGACTTATTTCAGTTAAAGTCATCATACCTGAATCCACTCATTGTGCTGCTAAGGGCCTGATGACATAGATTTCATTGCTGAGTGATATTGCTTTGTAAGTAAATACCACAACTTCTTTATCCATTTTTCACTTTCTGCGATGTTGAACTTGTACTGTAAACGAGGTTCTTGTAAACAGAGGCGTCCCAAACTGTGGGGTGGCTGTGTCTTTTTGATTTTAATTTCCCTAAGCTATAGGACCATAAGTGGAAGTGCCCTAGGCTCTGTTGCTTTGTTTTTTAGATGTTTCAGGAAACACCATACACTTCTCCCGAGTGTCTGTTGGCAATTTACATCCCGCCCATCAGCATAACAAGGCTCCCAGTTCTCCATGGCCTGTCCTGCCTTTCTGGATTTTACACTTTTCTCAGATGGCCCTTTTGACCAGGGGGAAGTGAGACTTCATTGTAGTGCAGATTTCCTTTGCAAGCTTGCTTGGTTGGCCAAAAAGTGCGTATGCGTTTTTTCCTGATTCAGGAAAAAACGCATACGCCCTTTTTGGCCAAGTGCATCATTGTGGACGTTCTGCCTCTTTTCCTATGCTTAAAATGCAATTCCAGTCTACCTCCTGAAATCGGTTTCCTGCAATTCTGCCCCGCTTTCAAGTCCTCTTGGCAGCCTTACTTCAGTATATTTTTGGACGATTGCTGTCATTTATAACTCTGCAGGTTTGTGAATTACAGTGCCCCTGAGCTCCGTTCTTCATCTCGCTTTCTTGTGAGCTGGCCGCAACACCGCAGGATTGCTTCAGGCCCTAATCTGGTTCCAGCACGGCACGCTGAGCCTTTGGTTAATTCCTGTCCTTGGTGGGAAATGAGAGTTAAATTTGCCCGTCCAGACACCTCCAGCTAGTCTCTCATTGGTTCTCGCTATTCCTGTTCATCTTCCGCAGAAATTGCAAACTGGGCCAAACAGGAGGTTAAAGGGACTGACTCTCCAAGTCGGGAGGATGTTAGTAAAGCGTCTGGAATGTTGCACCCGAGTACCAGGGTACGAAAACTGAGACATATTTGAACACGTCTCCCGATCACATGGTTGATCATACTCTAGGTTCCACATGCATGTTTTAGCTGAAGGAAGAATACCTTAAACCTGGGTAGTTGAAACCCGTGGAATGGGTACCATGCAATATGACTTCAAAGGGTCTTCATTTGCTCACCGAACCTCTCCAATCCTATCACTGCTGCGTTTATGCCCCTGTACACATGCTTGATTCTCCTTCGGAGACATAGCAATCCATAGGTTTTAAGATACTTACTAGTCAGGTACATTCTTAGGCGTTTAATATGCGGTGTTGAGTCCATTTCGTTGAGCAAGGAGTAGCTCTTGTCTATTCCATATTTGGCTTAAGGAACTTTATCTGTGCTCATTTCAATCTCTGGTTTTATGCAGCACCCCAACTCACCTTTACCCTTAAGCAAGCATAAGTTGGTTTTCTAAATTTGAGACCCTGTTCTGTTCTGTAATTCAGTTCCTGTGTAGCCAAGTTTACATTCCGTGTATTACTGATATCTTATGATGTTTCTTTTTCTGTGTGACTTATTTCAGTTAGAATCATCATACCTGAATCCACTCATTGTGCTGCTAAGGGCCTGATGACATAGATTTCATTGCTGAGTGATATTGCTTTGTAAGTAAATACCACAACTTCTTTATCCATTTTTCACTTTCTGCGATGTTGAACTTGTACTGTAAACGAGGTTCTTGTAAACAGAGGCGTCCCAAACTTTGGGGTGGCTGTGTCTTTTTGATTTTAATTTCCCTAAGCTATAGGACCATAAGTGGAAGTGCCCTAGGCTCTGTTGCTTTGTTTTTTAGATGTTTCAGGAAACACCATACACTTCTCCCGAGTGTCTGTTGGCAATTTACATCCCACCCATCTGCATAACAAGGCTCCCAGTTCTCCATGGCCTGTCCTGCCTTTCTGGATTTTACACTTTTTTCAGATGGCCCTTTTGACTGGGGGGAAGTGAGACTTCATTGTAGTGCAGATTTCCTTTGCAAGCTTGCTTGGTTGGCCAAAAAGTGCGTATGCGTTTTTTCCTGAATATATTCAGGAAAAAACGCATACGCCCTTTTTGGCCAAGTGCATCATTGTGGACGTTCTGCCTCTTTTCCTATGCTTTCAATGCAATTCCAGTCTACCTCCTGAAATCGGTTTCCTGCAATTCTGCCCCGCTTTCAAGTCCTCTTGGCAGCCTTACTTCAGTATATTTTTGGACGATAGCTGTCATTTATAACTCTGCAGGTTTGTGAATTACAGTGCCCCTGAGCTCCTTTCTTCAACTCGCTTTCTTTTGAGCTGGCCGCAACACCGCAGGATGGCTTCAGGCCCTAATCTGGTTCCGGCACGGCACACTGAGCCTTTGGTTAATTCCTCTTCCTGGTGGGAAATGAGAGTTAAATTTGCCCGTCCAGACACCTCCAGCTAGTCTCTCATTGGTTCTCGCTATTCCTGTTCATCTTCCGCAGAAATTGCAAACTGGGCCAAACAGGAGGTTAAAGGGACTGACTCTCCAAGTCGGGAGGGTGTTAGTAAAGCGTCTAGAATATTGCACCCGAGTACCAGGGTACGAGAACTGAGACATATTTGAACACGTCTCCCGATCACATGGTTGATCATACTCTAGGTTCCACATGCATGTTTTACCTGAAGGAAGAATACCTTAAAACTGGGTAGTTGAAACCCGTGGAATGGGTACCATGCAATATGACTTCAAAGGGTCTTCATTTGCTCACCGAACCTCTCCAATCCTATCACTGCTGCGTTTATGCCCCTGTACACATGCTTGATTCTCTTTCGGAGACATAGCAATCCATAGGTTTTAAGATACTTACTAGTCAGGTACATTCTTAGGCATTTAATATGCGGTGTTGAGTCCATTTCGTTGAGCAAGGAGTAGCTCTTGTCTATTCCATATTTGGCTTAAGGAACTTTATCTGTGCTCATTTCAATCTCTGGTTTTATGCAGCACCCCAACTCACCTTTCCCCTTAAGCAAGCATAAGTTGGTTTTCTAAATTTGAGACCCTGTTCTGTTCTGTAATTCAGTTCCTGTGTAGCCAAGTTTACATTCCGTGTATTACTGATATCTTATGATGTTTCTTTTTCTGTGTGACTTATTTCAGTTAAAGTCATCATACCTGAATCCACTCATTGTGCTGCTAAGGGCCTGATGACATAGATTTCATTGCTGAGTGATATTGCTTTGTAAGTAAATACCACAACTTCTTTATCCATTTTTCACTTTCTGCGATGTTGAACTTGTACTGTAAACGAGGTTCTTGTAAACAGAGGCGTCCCAAACTGTGGGGTGGCTGTGTCTTTTTGATTTTAATTTCCCTAAGCTATAGGACCATAAGTGGAAGTGCCCTAGGCTCTGTTGCTTTGTTTTTTAGATGTTTCAGGAAACACCATACACTTCTCCCGAGTGTCTGTTGGCAATTTACATCCCGCCCATCAGCATAACAAGGCTCCCAGTTCTCCATGGCCTGTCCTGCCTTTCTGGATTTTACACTTTTCTCAGATGGCCCTTTTGACCAGGGGGAAGTGAGACTTCATTGTAGTGCAGATTTCCTTTGCAAGCTTGCTTGGTTGGCCAAAAAGTGCGTATGCGTTTTTTCCTGATTCAGGAAAAAACGCATACGCCCTTTTTGGCCAAGTGCATCATTGTGGACGTTCTGCCTCTTTTCCTATGCTTAAAATGCAATTCCAGTCTACCTCCTGAAATCGGTTTCCTGCAATTCTGCCCCGCTTTCAAGTCCTCTTGGCAGCCTTACTTCAGTATATTTTTGGACGATTGCTGTCATTTATAACTCTGCAGGTTTGTGAATTACAGTGCCCCTGAGCTCCGTTCTTCATCTCGCTTTCTTGTGAGCTGGCCGCAACACCGCAGGATTGCTTCAGGCCCTAATCTGGTTCCAGCACGGCACGCTGAGCCTTTGGTTAATTCCTGTCCTTGGTGGGAAATGAGAGTTAAATTTGCCCGTCCAGACACCTCCAGCTAGTCTCTCATTGGTTCTCGCTATTCCTGTTCATCTTCCGCAGAAATTGCAAACTGGGCCAAACAGGAGGTTAAAGGGACTGACTCTCCAAGTCGGGAGGATGTTAGTAAAGCGTCTGGAATGTTGCACCCGAGTACCAGGGTACGAAAACTGAGACATATTTGAACACGTCTCCCGATCACATGGTTGATCATACTCTAGGTTCCACATGCATGTTTTAGCTGAAGGAAGAATACCTTAAACCTGGGTAGTTGAAACCCGTGGAATGGGTACCATGCAATATGACTTCAAAGGGTCTTCATTTGCTCACCGAACCTCTCCAATCCTATCACTGCTGCGTTTATGCCCCTGTACACATGCTTGATTCTCCTTCGGAGACATAGCAATCCATAGGTTTTAAGATACTTACTAGTCAGGTACATTCTTAGGCGTTTAATATGCGGTGTTGAGTCCATTTCGTTGAGCAAGGAGTAGCTCTTGTCTATTCCATATTTGGCTTAAGGAACTTTATCTGTGCTCATTTCAATCTCTGGTTTTATGCAGCACCCCAACTCACCTTTACCCTTAAGCAAGCATAAGTTGGTTTTCTAAATTTGAGACCCTGTTCTGTTCTGTAATTCAGTTCCTGTGTAGCCAAGTTTACATTCTGTGTATTACTGATATCTTATGATGTTTCTTTTTCTGTGTGACTTATTTCAGTTAGAATCATCATACCTGAATCCACTCATTGTGCTGCTAAGGGCCTGATGACATAGATTTCATTGCTGAGTGATATTGCTTTGTAAGTAAATACCACAACTTCTTTATCCATTTTTCACTTTCTGCGATGTTGAACTTGTACTGTAAACGAGGTTCTTGTAAACAGAGGCGTCCCAAACTTTGGGGTGGCTGTGTCTTTTTTATTTTAATTTCCCTAAGCTATAGGACCATAATTGGAAGTGCCCTAGGCTCTGTTGCTTTGTTTTTTAGATGTTTCAGGAAACACCATACACTTCTCCCGAGTGTCTGTTGGCAATTTACATCCCGCCCATCAGCATAACAAGGCTCCCAGTTCTCCATGGCCTGTCCTGCCTTTCTGGATTTTACACTTTTTTCAGATGGCCCTTTTGACCGGGGGGAAGTGAGACTTCATTGTAGTGCAGATTTCCTTTGCAAGCTTGCTTGGTTGGCCAAAAAGGGCGTATGCGTTTTTTCCTGAATATATTCAGGAAAAAACGCATACGCCCTTTTTGGCCAAGTGCATCATTGTGGACGTTCTGCCTCTTTTCCTATGCTTTCAATGCAATTCCAGTCTACCTCCTGAAATCGGTTTCCTGCAATTCTGCCCCGCTTTCAAGTCCTCTTGGCAGCCTTACTTCAGTATATTTTTGGACGATAGCTGTCATTTATAACTCTGCAGGTTTGTGAATTACAGTGCCCCTGAGCTCCTTTCTTCAACTCGCTTTCTTTTGAGCTGGCCGCAACACCGCAGGATGGCTTCAGGCCCTAATCTGGTTCCGGCACGGCACGCTGAGCCTTTGGTTATTTCCTCTTCCTGGTGGGAAATGAGAGTTAAATTTGCCCGTCCAGACACCTCCAGCTAGTCTCTCATTGGTTCTCACTATTCCTGTTCATCTTCCGCAGAATTTGCAAACTGGGCCAAACAGGAGGTTAAAGGGACTGACTCTCCAAGTCGGGAGGGTGTTAGTAAAGCGTCTGGAATGTTGCACCCGAGTACCAGGGTACGAAAACTGAGACATATTTGAACACGTCTCCCGATCACATGGTTGATCATACTCTAGGTTCCACATGCATGTTTTACCTGAAGGAAGAATACCTTAAAACTGGGTAGTTGAAACCCGTGGAATGGGTACCATGCAATATGACTTCAAAGGGTCTTCATTTGCTCACCGAACCTCTCCAATCCTATCACTGCTGCGTTTATGCCCCTGTACACATGCTTGATTCTCTTTCGGAGACATAGCAATCCATAGGTTTTAAGATACTTACTAGTCAGGTACATTCTTAGGCGTTTAATATGCGGTGTTGAGTCCATTTCGTTGAGCAAGGAGTAGCTCTTGTCTATTCCATATTTGGCTTAAGGAACTTTATCTGTGCTCATTTCAATCTCTGGTTTTATGCAGCACCCCAACTCACCTTTACCCTTAAGCAAGCATAAGTTGGTTTTCTAAATTTGAGACCCTGTTCTGTTCTGTAATTCAGTTCCTGTGTAGCCAAGTTTACATTCCGTGTATTACTGATATCTTATGATGTTTCTTTTTCTGTGTGACTTATTTCAGTTAGAATCATCATACCTGAATCCACTCATTGTGCTGCTAAGGGCCTGATGACATAGATTTCATTGCTGAGTGATATTGCTTTGTAAGTAAATACCACAACTTCTTTATCCATTTTTCACTTTCTGCGATGTTGAACTTGTACTGTAAACGAGGTTCTTGTAAACAGAGGCGTCCCAAACTTTGGGGTGGCTGTGTCTTTTTGATTTTAATTTCCCTAAGCTATAGGACCATAAGTGGAAGTGCCCTAGGCTCTGTTGCTTTGTTTTTTAGATGTTTCAGGAAACACCATACACTTCTCCCGAGTGTCTGTTGGCAATTTACATCCCGCCCATCAGCATAACAAGGCTCCCAGTTCTCCATGGCCTGTCCTGCCTTTCTGGATTTTACACTTTTTTCAGATGGCCCTTTTGACCGGGGGGAAGTGAGACTTCATTGTAGTGCAGATTTCCTTTGCAAGCTTGCTTGGTTGGCCAAAAAGGGCGTATGCGTTTTTTCCTGAATATATTCAGGAAAAAACGCATACGCCCTTTTTGGCCAAGTGCATCATTGTGGACGTTCTGCCTCTTTTCCTATGCTTTCAATGCAATTACAGTCTACCTCCTGAAATCGGTTTCCTGCAATTCTGCCCCGCTTTCAAGTCCTCTTGGCAGCCTTACTTCAGTATATTTTTGGACGATAGCTGTCATTTATAACTCTGCAGGTTTGTGAATTACAGTGCCCCTGAGCTCCTTTCTTCAACTCGCTTTCTTTTGAGCTGGCCGCAACACCGCAGGATGGCTTCAGGCCCTAATCTGGTTCCGGCACGGCACGCTGAGCCTTTGGTTAATTCCTCTTCCTGGTGGGAAATGAGAGTTAAATTTGCCCGTCCAGACACCTCCAGCTAGTCTCTCATTGGTTCTCGCTATTCCTGTTCATCTTCCGCAGAAATTGCAAACTGGGCCAAACAGGAGGTTAAAGGGACTGACTCTCCAAGTTGGGAGGATGTTAGTAAAGCGTCTGGAATGTTGCACCCGAGTACCAGGGTACGAAAACTGAGACATATTTGAACACGTCTCCCGATCACATGGTTGATCATACTCTAGGTTCCACATGCATGTTTTAGCTGAAGGAAGAATACCTTAAACCTGGGTAGTTGAAACCCGTGGAATGGGTACCATGCAATATGACTTCAAAGGGTCTTCATTTGCTCACCGAACCTCTCCAATCCTATCACTGCTGCGTTTATGCCCCTGTACACATGCTTGATTCTCCTTCGGAGACATAGCAATCCATAGGTTTTAAGATACTTACTAGTCAGGTACATTCTTAGGCGTTTAATATGCGGTGTTGAGTCCATTTCGTTGAGCAAGGAGTAGCTCTTGTCTATTCCATATTTGGCTTAAGGAACTTTATCTGTGCTCATTTCAATCTCTGGTTTTATGCAGCACCCCAACTCACCTTTACCCTTAAGCAAGCATAAGTTGGTTTTCTAAATTTGAGACCCTGTTCTGTTCTGTAATTCAGTTCCTGTGTAGCCAAGTTTACATTCCGTGTATTACTGATATCTTATGATGTTTCTTTTTCTGTGTGACTTATTTCAGTTAGAATCATCATACCTGAATCCACTCATTGTGCTGCTAAGGGCCTGATGACATAGATTTCATTGCTGAGTGATATTGCTTTGTAAGTAAATACCACAACTTCTTTATCCATTTTTCACTTTCTGCGATGTTGAACTTGTACTGTAAATGAGGTTCTTGTAAACAGAGGCGTCCCAAACTTTGGGGTGGCTGTGTCTTTTTGATTTTAATTTCCCTAAGCTATAGGACCATAAGTGGAAGTGCCCTAGGCTCTGTTGCTTTGTTTTTTAGATGTTTCAGGAAACACCATACACTTCTCCCGAGTGTCTGTTGGCAATTTACATCCCGCCCATCAGCATAACAAGGCTCCCAGTTCTCCATGGCCTGTCCTGCCTTTCTGGATTTTACACTTTTTTCAGATGGCCCTTTTGACCGGGGGGAAGTGAGACTTCATTGTAGTGCAGATTTCCTTTGCAAGCTTGCTTGGTTGGCCAAAAAGGGCGTATGCGTTTTTTCCTGAATATATTCAGGAAAAAACGCATACGCCCTTTTTGGCCAAGTGCATCATTGTGGACGTTCTGCCTCTTTTCCTATGCTTTCAATGCAATTCCAGTCTACCTCCTGAAATCGGTTTCCTGCAATTCTGCCCCGCTTTCAAGTCCTCTTGGCAGCCTTACTTCAGTATATTTTTGGACGATAGCTGTCATTTATAACTCTGCAGGTTTGTGAATTACAGTGCCCCTGAGCTCCTTTCTTCAACTCGCTTTCTTTTGAGCTGGCCGCAACACCGCAGGATGGCTTCAGGCCCTAATCTGGTTCCGGCACGGCACGCTGAGCCTTTGGTTAATTCCTCTTCCTGGTGGGAAATGAGAGTTAAATTTGCCCGTCCAGACACCTCCAGCTAGTCTCTCATTGGTTCTCGCTATTCCTGTTCATCTTCCGCAGAAATTGCAAACTGGGCCAAACAGGAGGTTAAAGGGACTGACTCTCCAAGTCGGGAGGGTGTTAGTAAAGCGTCTAGAATATTGCACCCGAGTACCAGGGTACGAAAACTGAGACATATTTGAACACGTCTCCCGATCACATGGTTGATCATACTCTAGGTTCCACATGCATGTTTTACCTGTAGGAAGAATACCTTAAAACTGGGTAGTTGAAACCCGTGGAATGGGTACCATGCAATATGACTTCAAAGGGTCTTCATTTGCTCACCGAACCTCTCCAATCCTATCACTGCTGCGTTTATGCCCCTGTACACATGCTTGATTCTCTTTCGGAGACATAGCAATCCATAGGTTTTAAGATACTTACTAGTCAGGTACATTCTTAGGCATTTAATATGCGGTGTTGAGTCCATTTCGTTGAGCAAGGAGTAGCTCTTGTCTATTCCATATTTGGCTTAAGGAACTTTATCTGTGCTCATTTCAATCTCTGGTTTTATGCAGCACCCCAACTCACCTTTACCCTTAAGCAAGCATAAGTTGGTTTTCTAAATTTGAGACCCTGTTCTGTTCTGTAATTCAGTTCCTGTGTAGCCAAGTTTACATTCCGTGTATTACTGATATCTTATGATGTTTCTTTTTCTGTGTGACTTATTTCAGTTAGAGTCATCATACCTGAATCCACTCATTGTGCTGCTAAGGGCCTGATGACATAGATTTCATTGCTGAGTGATATTGCTTTGTAAGTAAATACCACAACTTCTTTATCCATTTTTCACTTTCTGCGATGTTGAACTTGTACTGTAAACGAGGTTCTTGTAAACAGAGGCGTCCCAAACTTTGGGGTGGCTGTGTCTTTTTGATTTTAATTTCCCTAAGCTATAGGACCATAAGTGGAAGTGCCCTAGGCTCTGTTGCTTTGTTTTTTAGATGTTTCAGGAAACACCATACACTTCTCCCGTGTGTCTGTTGGCAATTTACATCACGCCCATCAGCATAACAAGGCTCCCAGTTCTCCATGGCCTGTCCTGCCTTTCTGGATTTTACACTTTTCTCAGATGGCCCTTTTGACCAGGGGGAAGTGAGACTTCATTGTAGTGCAGATTTCCTTTGCAAGCTTGCTTGGTTGGCCAAAAAGTGCGTATGCGTTTTTTCCTGATTCAGGAAAAAACGCATACGCCCTTTATGGCCAAGTGCATCATTGTGGACGTTCTGCCTCTTTTCCTATGCTTAAAATGCAATTCCAGTCTACCTCCTGAAATCGGTTTCCTGCAATTCTGCCCCGCTTTCAAGTCCTCTTGGCAGCCTTACTTCAGTATATTTTTGGACGATTGCTGTCATTTATAACTCTGCAGGTTTGTGAATTACAGTGCCCCTGAGCTCCGTTCTTCATCTCGCTTTCTTGTGAGCTGGCCGCAACACCGCAGGATTGCTTCAGGCCCTAATCTGGTTCCAGCACGGCACGCTGAGCCTTTGGTTAATTCCTGTCCTTGGTGGGAAATGAGAGTTAAATTTGCCCGTCCAGACACCTCCAGCTAGTCTCTCATTGGTTCTCGCTATTCCTGTTCATCTTCCGCAGAAATTGCAAACTGGGCCAAACAGGAGGTTAAAGGGACTGACTCTCCAAGTCGGGAGGATGTTAGTAAAGCGTCTGGAATGTTGCACCCGAGTACCAGGGTACGAAAACTGAGACATATTTGAACACGTCTCCCGATCACATGGTTGATCATACTCTAGGTTCCACATGCATGTTTTAGCTGAAGGAAGAATACCTTAAACCTGGGTAGTTGAAACCCGTGGAATGGGTACCATGCAATATGACTTCAAAGGGTCTTCATTTGCTCACCGAACCTCTCCAATCCTATCACTGCTGCGTTTATGCCCCTGTACACATGCTTGATTCTCCTTCGGAGACATAGCAATCCATAGGTTTTAAGATACTTACTAGTCAGGTACATTCTTAGGCGTTTAATATGCGGTGTTGAGTCCATTTCGTTGAGCAAGGAGTAGCTCTTGTCTATTCCATATTTGGCTTAAGGAACTTTATCTGTGCTCATTTCAATCTCTGGTTTTATGCAGCACCCCAACTCACCTTTACCCTTAAGCAAGCATAAGTTGGTTTTCTAAATTTGAGACCCTGTTCTGTTCTGTAATTCAGTTCCTGTGTAGCCAAGTTTACATTCTGTGTATTACTGATATCTTATGATGTTTCTTTTTCTGTGTGACTTATTTCAGTTAGAATCATCATACCTGAATCCACTCATTGTGCTGCTAAGGGCCTGATGACATAGATTTCATTGCTGAGTGATATTGCTTTGTAAGTAAATACCACAACTTCTTTATCCATTTTTCACTTTCTGCGATGTTGAACTTGTACTGTAAACGAGGTTCTTGTAAACAGAGGCGTCCCAAACTTTGGGGTGGCTGTGTCTTTTTGATTTTAATTTCCCTAAGCTATAGGACCATAATTGGAAGTGCCCTAGGCTCTGTTGCTTTGTTTTTTAGATGTTTCAGGAAACACCATACACTTCTCCCGAGTGTCTGTTGGCAATTTACATCCCGCCCATCAGCATAACAAGGCTCCCAGTTCTCCATGGCCTGTCCTGCCTTTCTGGATTTTACACTTTTTTCAGATGGCCCTTTTGACCGGGGGGAAGTGAGACTTCATTGTAGTGCAGATTTCCTTTGCAAGCTTGCTTGGTTGGCCAAAAAGGGCGTATGCGTTTTTTCCTGAATATATTCAGGAAAAAACGCATACGCCCTTTTTGGCCAAGTGCATCATTGTGGACGTTCTGCCTCTTTTCCTATGCTTTCAATGCAATTCCAGTCTACCTCCTGAAATCGGTTTCCTGCAATTCTGCCCCGCTTTCAAGTCCTCTTGGCAGCCTTACTTCAGTATATTTTTGGACGATAGCTGTCATTTATAACTCTGCAGGTTTGTGAATTACAGTGCCCCTGAGCTCCTTTCTTCAACTCGCTTTCTTTTGAGCTGGCCGCAACACCACAGGATGGCTTCAGGCCCTAATCTGGTTCCGGCACGGCACGCTGAGCCTTTGGTTATTTCCTCTTCCTGGTGGGAAATGAGAGTTAAATTTGCCCGTCCAGACACCTCCAGCTAGTCTCTCATTGGTTCTCACTATTCCTGTTCATCTTCCGCAGAATTTGCAAACTGGGCCAAACAGGAGGTTAAAGGGACTGACTCTCCAAGTCGGGAGGGTGTTAGTAAAGCGTCTGGAATGTTGCACCCGAGTACCAGGGTACGAAAACTGAGACATATTTGAACACGTCTCCCGATCACATGGTTGATCATACTCTAGGTTCCACATGCATGTTTTACCTGAAGGAAGAATACCTTAAAACTGGGTAGTTGAAACCCGTGGAATGGGTACCATGCAATATGACTTCAAAGGGTCTTCATTTGCTCACCGAACCTCTCCAATCCTATCACTGCTGCGTTTATGCCCCTGTACACATGCTTGATTCTCTTTCGGAGACATAGCAATCCATAGGTTTTAAGATACTTACTAGTCAGGTACATTCTTAGGCGTTTAATATGCGGTGTTGAGTCCATTTCGTTGAGCAAGGAGTAGCTCTTGTCTATTCCATATTTGGCTTAAGGAACTTTATCTGTGCTCATTTCAATCTCTGGTTTTATGCAGCACCCCAACTCACCTTTACCCTTAAGCAAGCATAAGTTGGTTTTCTAAATTTGAGACCCTGTTCTGTTCTGTAATTCAGTTCCTGTGTAGCCAAGTTTACATTCCGTGTATTACTGATATCTTATGATGTTTCTTTTTCTGTGTGACTTATTTCAGTTAGAATCATCATACCTGAATCCACTCATTGTGCTGCTAAGGGCCTGATGACATAGATTTCATTGCTGAGTGATATTGCTTTGTAAGTAAATACCACAACTTCTTTATCCATTTTTCACTTTCTGCGATGTTGAACTTGTACTGTAAACGAGGTTCTTGTAAACAGAGGCGTCCCAAACTTTGGGGTGGCTGTGTCTTTTTGATTTTAATTTCCCTAAGCTATAGGACCATAAGTGGAAGTGCCCTAGGCTCTGTTGCTTTGTTTTTTAGATGTTTCAGGAAACACCATACACTTCTCCCGAATGTCTGTTGGCAATTTACATCCCGCCCATCAGCATAACAAGGCTCCCAGTTCTCCATGGCCTGTCCTGCCTTTCTGGATTTTACACTTTTTTCAGATGGCCCTTTTGACCGGGGGGAAGTGAGACTTCATTGTAGTGCAGATTTCCTTTGCAAGCTTGCTTGGTTGGCCAAAAAGGGCGTATGCGTTTTTTCCTGAATATATTCAGGAAAAAACGCATACGCCCTTTTTGGCCAAGTGCATCATTGTGGACGTTCTGCCTCTTTTCCTATGCTTTCAATGCAATTCCAGTCTACCTCCTGAAATCGGTTTCCTGCAATTCTGCCCCGCTTTCAAGTCCTCTTGGCAGCCTTACTTCAGTATATTTTTGGACGATAGCTGTCATTTATAACTCTGCAGGTTTGTGAATTACAGTGCCCCTGAGCTCCTTTCTTCAACTCGCTTTCTTTTGAGCTGGCCGCAACACCGCAGGATGGCTTCAGGCCCTAATCTGGTTCCGGCACGGCACGCTGAGCCTTTGGTTAATTCCTCTTCCTGGTGGGAAATGAGAGTTAAATTTGCCCGTCCAGACACCTCCAGCTAGTCTCTCATTGGTTCTTGCTATTCCTGTTCATCTTCCGCAGAAATTGCAAACTGGGCCAAACAGGAGGTTAAAGGGACTGACTCTCCAAGTTGGGAGGATGTTAGTAAAGCGTCTGGAATGTTGCACCCGAGTACCAGGGTACGAAAACTGAGACATATTTGAACACGTCTCCCGATCACATGGTTGATCATACTCTAGGTTCCACATGCATGTTTTAGCTGAAGGAAGAATACCTTAAACCTGGGTAGTTGAAACCCGTGGAATGGGTACCATGCAATATGACTTCAAAGGGTCTTCATTTGCTCACCGAACCTCTCCAATCCTATCACTGCTGCGTTTATGCCCCTGTACACATGCTTGATTCTCCTTCGGAGACATAGCAATCCATAGGTTTTAAGATACTTACTAGTCAGGTACATTCTTAGGCGTTTAATATGCGGTGTTGAGTCCATTTCGTTGAGCAAGGAGTAGCTCTTGTCTATTCCATATTTGGCTTAAGGAACTTTATCTGTGCTCATTTCAATCTCTGGTTTTATGCAGCACCCCAACTCACCTTTACCCTTAAGCAAGCATAAGTTGGTTTTCTAAATTTGAGACCCTGTTCTGTTCTGTAATTCAGTTCCTGTGTAGCCAAGTTTACATTCCGTGTATTACTGATATCTTATGATGTTTCTTTTTCTGTGTGACTTATTTCAGTTAGAATCATCATACCTGAATCCACTCATTGTGCTGCTAAGGGCCTGATGACATAGATTTCATTGCTGAGTGATATTGCTTTGTAAGTAAATACCACAACTTCTTTATCCATTTTTCACTTTCTGCGATGTTGAACTTGTACTGTAAACGAGGTTCTTGTAAACAGAGGCGTCCCAAACTTTGGGGTGGCTGTGTCTTTTTGATTTTAATTTCCCTAAGCTATAGGACCATAAGTGGAAGTGCCCTAGGCTCTGTTGCTTTGTTTTTTAGATGTTTCAGGAAACACCATACACTTCTCCCGAGTGTCTGTTGGCAATTTACATCCCGCCCATCAGCATAACAAGGCTCCCAGTTCTCCATGGCCTGTCCTGCCTTTCTGGATTTTACACTTTTTTCAGATGGCCCTTTTGACCGGGGGGAAGTGAGACTTCATTGTAGTGCAGATTTCCTTTGCAAGCTTGCTTGGTTGGCCAAAAAGGGCGTATGCGTTTTTTCCTGAATATATTCAGGAAAAAACGCATACGCCCTTTTTGGCCAAGTGCATCATTGTGGACGTTCTGCCTCTTTTCCTATGCTTTCAATGCAATTCCAGTCTACCTCCTGAAATCGGTTTCCTGCAATTCTGCCCCGCTTTCAAGTCCTCTTGGCAGCCTTACTTCAGTATATTTTTGGACGATAGCTGTCATTTATAACTCTGCAGGTTTGTGAATTACAGTGCCCCTGAGCTCCTTTCTTCAACTCGCTTTCTTTTGAGCTGGCCGCAACACCGCAGGATGGCTTCAGGCCCTAATCTGGTTCCGGCACGGCACGCTGAGCCTTTGGTTAATTCCTCTTCCTGGTGGGAAATGAGAGTTAAATTTGCCCGTCCAGACACCTCCAGCTAGTCTCTCATTGGTTCTCGCTATTCCTGTTCATCTTCCGCAGAAATTGCAAACTGGGCCAAACAGGAGGTTAAAGGGACTGACTCTCCAAGTCGGGAGGGTGTTAGTAAAGCGTCTAGAATATTGCACCCGAGTACCAGGGTACGAAAACTGAGACATATTTGAACACGTCTCCCGATCACATGGTTGATCATACTCTAGGTTCCACATGCATGTTTTACCTGTAGGAAGAATACCTTAAAACTGGGTAGTTGAAACCCGTGGAATGGGTACCATGCAATATGACTTCAAAGGGTCTTCATTTGCTCACCGAACCTCTCCAATCCTATCACTGCTGCGTTTATGCCCCTGTACACATGCTTGATTCTCTTTCGGAGACATAGCAATCCATAGGTTTTAAGATACTTACTAGTCAGGTACATTCTTAGGCATTTAATATGCGGTGTTGAGTCCATTTCGTTGAGCAAGGAGTAGCTCTTGTCTATTCCATATTTGGCTTAAGGAACTTTATCTGTGCTCATTTCAATCTCTGGTTTTATGCAGCACCCCAACTCACCTTTACCCTTAAGCAAGCATAAGTTGGTTTTCTAAATTTGAGACACTGTTCTGTTCTGTAATTCAGTTCCTGTGTAGCCAAGTTTACATTCCGTGTATTACTGATATCTTATGATGTTTCTTTTTCTGTGTGACTTATTTCAGTTAGAGTCATCATACCTGAATCCACTCATTGTGCTGCTAAGGGCCTGATGACATAGATTTCATTGCTGAGTGATATTGCTTTGTAAGTAAATACCACAACTTCTTTATCCATTTTTCACTTTCTGCGATGTTGAACTTGTACTGTAAACGAGGTTCTTGTAAACAGAGGCGTCCCAAACTTTGGGGTGGCTGTGTCTTTTTGATTTTAATTTCCCTAAGCTATAGGACCATAAGTGGAAGTGCCCTAGGCTCTGTTGCTTTGTTTTTTAGATGTTTCAGGAAACACCATACACTTCTCCCGTGTGTCTGTTGGCAATTTACATCCCGCCCATCAGCATAACAAGGCTCCCAGTTCTCCATGGCCTGTCCTGCCTTTCTGGATTTTACACTTTTCTCAGATGGCCCTTTTGACCAGGGGGAAGTGAGACTTCATTGTAGTGCAGATTTCCTTTGCAAGCTTGCTTGGTTGGCCAAAAAGGGCGTATGCGTTTTTTCCTGAATATATTCAGGAAAAAACGCATACGCCCTTTTTGGCCAAGTGCATCATTGTGGACGTTCTGCCTCTTTTCCTATGCTTTCAATGCAATTCCAGTCTACCTCCTGAAATCGGTTTCCTGCAATTCTGCCCCGCTTTCAAGTCCTCTTGGCAGCCTTACTTCAGTATATTTTTGGACGATAGCTGTCATTTATAACTCTGCAGGTTTGTGAATTACAGTGCCCCTGAGCTCCTTTCTTCAACTCGCTTTCTTTTGAGCTGGCCGCAACACCACAGGATGGCTTCAGGCCCTAATCTGGTTCCGGCACGGCACGCTGAGCCTTTGGTTATTTCCTCTTCCTGGTGGGAAATGAGAGTTAAATTTGCCCGTCCAGACACCTCCAGCTAGTCTCTCATTGGTTCTCACTATTCCTGTTCATCTTCCGCAGAATTTGCAAACTGGGCCAAACAGGAGGTTAAAGGGACTGACTCTCCAAGTCGGGAGGGTGTTAGTAAAGCGTCTGGAATGTTGCACCCGAGTACCAGGGTACGAAAACTGAGACATATTTGAACACGTCTCCCGATCACATGGTTGATCATACTCTAGGTTCCACATGCATGTTTTACCTGAAGGAAGAATACCTTAAAACTGGGTAGTTGAAACCCGTGGAATGGGTACCATGCAATATGACTTCAAAGGGTCTTCATTTGCTCACCGAACCTCTCCAATCCTATCACTGCTGCGTTTATGCCCCTGTACACATGCTTGATTCTCTTTCGGAGACATAGCAATCCATAGGTTTTAAGATACTTACTAGTCAGGTACATTCTTAGGCGTTTAATATGCGGTGTTGAGTCCATTTCGTTGAGCAAGGAGTAGCTCTTGTCTATTCCATATTTGGCTTAAGGAACTTTATCTGTGCTCATTTCAATCTCTGGTTTTATGCAGCACCCCAACTCACCTTTACCCTTAAGCAAGCATAAGTTGGTTTTCTAAATTTGAGACCCTGTTCTGTTCTGTAATTCAGTTCCTGTGTAGCCAAGTTTACATTCCGTGTATTACTGATATCTTATGATGTTTCTTTTTCTGTGTGACTTATTTCAGTTAGAATCATCATACCTGAATCCACTCATTGTGCTGCTAAGGGCCTGATGACATAGATTTCATTGCTGAGTGATATTGCTTTGTAAGTAAATACCACAACTTCTTTATCCATTTTTCACTTTCTGCGATGTTGAACTTGTACTGTAAACGAGGTTCTTGTAAACAGAGGCGTCCCAAACTTTGGGGTGGCTGTGTCTTTTTGATTTTAATTTCCCTAAGCTATAGGACCATAAGTGGAAGTGCCCTAGGCTCTGTTGCTTTGTTTTTTAGATGTTTCAGGAAACACCATACACTTCTCCCGAATGTCTGTTGGCAATTTACATCCCGCCCATCAGCATAACAAGGCTCCCAGTTCTCCATGGCCTGTCCTGCCTTTCTGGATTTTACACTTTTTTCAGATGGCCCTTTTGACCGGGGGGAAGTGAGACTTCATTGTAGTGCAGATTTCCTTTGCAAGCTTGCTTGGTTGGCCAAAAAGGGCGTATGCGTTTTTTCCTGAATATATTCAGGAAAAAACGCATACGCCCTTTTTGGCCAAGTGCATCATTGTGGACGTTCTGCCTCTTTTCCTATGCTTTCAATGCAATTCCAGTCTACCTCCTGAAATCGGTTTCCTGCAATTCTGCCCCGCTTTCAAGTCCTCTTGGCAGCCTTACTTCAGTATATTTTTGGACGATAGCTGTCATTTATAACTCTGCAGGTTTGTGAATTACAGTGCCCCTGAGCTCCTTTCTTCAACTCGCTTTCTTTTGAGCTGGCCGCAACACCGCAGGATGGCTTCAGGCCCTAATCTGGTTCCGGCACGGCACGCTGAGCCTTTGGTTAATTCCTCTTCCTGGTGGGAAATGAGAGTTAAATTTGCCCGTCCAGACACCTCCAGCTAGTCTCTCATTGGTTCTTGCTATTCCTGTTCATCTTCCGCAGAAATTGCAAACTGGGCCAAACAGGAGGTTAAAGGGACTGACTCTCCAAGTTGGGAGGATGTTAGTAAAGCGTCTGGAATGTTGCACCCGAGTACCAGGGTACGAAAACTGAGACATATTTGAACACGTCTCCCGATCACATGGTTGATCATACTCTAGGTTCCACATGCATGTTTTAGCTGAAGGAAGAATACCTTAAACCTGGGTAGTTGAAACCCGTGGAATGGGTACCATGCAATATGACTTCAAAGGGTCTTCATTTGCTCACCGAACCTCTCCAATCCTATCACTGCTGCGTTTATGCCCCTGTACACATGCTTGATTCTCCTTCGGAGACATAGCAATCCATAGGTTTTAAGATACTTACTAGTCAGGTACATTCTTAGGCGTTTAATATGCGGTGTTGAGTCCATTTCGTTGAGCAAGGAGTAGCTCTTGTCTATTCCATATTTGGCTTAAGGAACTTTATCTGTGCTCATTTCAATCTCTGGTTTTATGCAGCACCCCAACTCACCTTTACCCTTAAGCAAGCATAAGTTGGTTTTCTAAATTTGAGACCCTGTTCTGTTCTGTAATTCAGTTCCTGTGTAGCCAAGTTTACATTCCGTGTATTACTGATATCTTATGATGTTTCTTTTTCTGTGTGACTTATTTCAGTTAGAATCATCATACCTGAATCCACTCATTGTGCTGCTAAGGGCCTGATGACATAGATTTCATTGCTGAGTGATATTGCTTTGTAAGTAAATACCACAACTTCTTTATCCATTTTTCACTTTCTGCGATGTTGAACTTGTACTGTAAACGAGGTTCTTGTAAACAGAGGCGTCCCAAACTTTGGGGTGGCTGTGTCTTTTTGATTTTAATTTCCCTAAGCTATAGGACCATAAGTGGAAGTGCCCTAGGCTCTGTTGCTTTGTTTTTTAGATGTTTCAGGAAACACCATACACTTCTCCCGAGTGTCTGTTGGCAATTTACATCCCGCCCATCAGCATAACAAGGCTCCCAGTTCTCCATGGCCTGTCCTGCCTTTCTGGATTTTACACTTTTTTCAGATGGCCCTTTTGACCGGGGGGAAGTGAGACTTCATTGTAGTGCAGATTTCCTTTGCAAGCTTGCTTGGTTGGCCAAAAAGGGCGTATGCGTTTTTTCCTGAATATATTCAGGAAAAAACGCATACGCCCTTTTTGGCCAAGTGCATCATTGTGGACGTTCTGCCTCTTTTCCTATGCTTTCAATGCAATTCCAGTCTACCTCCTGAAATCGGTTTCCTGCAATTCTGCCCCGCTTTCAAGTCCTCTTGGCAGCCTTACTTCAGTATATTTTTGGACGATAGCTGTCATTTATAACTCTGCAGGTTTGTGAATTACAGTGCCCCTGAGCTCCTTTCTTCAACTCGCTTTCTTTTGAGCTGGCCGCAACACCGCAGGATGGCTTCAGGCCCTAATCTGGTTCCGGCACGGCACGCTGAGCCTTTGGTTAATTCCTCTTCCTGGTGGGAAATGAGAGTTAAATTTGCCCGTCCAGACACCTCCAGCTAGTCTCTCATTGGTTCTCGCTATTCCTGTTCATCTTCCGCAGAAATTGCAAACTGGGCCAAACAGGAGGTTAAAGGGACTGACTCTCCAAGTCGGGAGGGTGTTAGTAAAGCGTCTAGAATATTGCACCCGAGTACCAGGGTACGAAAACTGAGACATATTTGAACACGTCTCCCGATCACATGGTTGATCATACTCTAGGTTCCACATGCATGTTTTACCTGTAGGAAGAATACCTTAAAACTGGGTAGTTGAAACCCGTGGAATGGGTACCATGCAATATGACTTCAAAGGGTCTTCATTTGCTCACCGAACCTCTCCAATCCTATCACTGCTGCGTTTATGCCCCTGTACACATGCTTGATTCTCTTTCGGAGACATAGCAATCCATAGGTTTTAAGATACTTACTAGTCAGGTACATTCTTAGGCATTTAATATGCGGTGTTGAGTCCATTTCGTTGAGCAAGGAGTAGCTCTTGTCTATTCCATATTTGGCTTAAGGAACTTTATCTGTGCTCATTTCAATCTCTGGTTTTATGCAGCACCCCAACTCACCTTTACCCTTAAGCAAGCATAAGTTGGTTTTCTAAATTTGAGACACTGTTCTGTTCTGTAATTCAGTTCCTGTGTAGCCAAGTTTACATTCCGTGTATTACTGATATCTTATGATGTTTCTTTTTCTGTGTGACTTATTTCAGTTAGAGTCATCATACCTGAATCCACTCATTGTGCTGCTAAGGGCCTGATGACATAGATTTCATTGCTGAGTGATATTGCTTTGTAAGTAAATACCACAACTTCTTTATCCATTTTTCACTTTCTGCGATGTTGAACTTGTACTGTAAACGAGGTTCTTGTAAACAGAGGCGTCCCAAACTTTGGGGTGGCTGTGTCTTTTTGATTTTAATTTCCCTAAGCTATAGGACCATAAGTGGAAGTGCCCTAGGCTCTGTTGCTTTGTTTTTTAGATGTTTCAGGAAACACCATACACTTCTCCCGTGTGTCTGTTGGCAATTTACATCACGCCCATCAGCATAACAAGGCTCCCAGTTCTCCATGGCCTGTCCTGCCTTTCTGGATTTTACACTTTTCTCAGATGGCCCTTTTGACCAGGGGGAAGTGAGACTTCATTGTAGTGCAGATTTCCTTTGCAAGCTTGCTTGGTTGGCCAAAAAGTGCGTATGCGTTTTTTCCTGATTCAGGAAAAAATGCATACGCCCTTTATGGCCAAGTGCATCATTGTGGACGTTCTGCCTCTTTTCCTATGCTTAAAATGCAATTCCAGTCTACCTCCTGAAATCGGTTTCCTGCAATTCTGCCCCGCTTTCAAGTCCTCTTGGCAGCCTTACTTCAGTATATTTTTGGACGATTGCTGTCATTTATAACTCTGCAGGTTTGTGAATTACAGTGCCCCTGAGCTCCGTTCTTCATCTCGCTTTCTTGTGAGCTGGCCGCAACACCGCAGGATTGCTTCAGGCCCTAATCTGGTTCCAGCACGGCACGCTGAGCCTTTGGTTAATTCCTGTCCTTGGTGGGAAATGAGAGTTAAATTTGCCCGTCCAGACACCTCCAGCTAGTCTCTCATTGGTTCTCGCTATTCCTGTTCATCTTCCGCAGAAATTGCAAACTGGGCCAAACAGGAGGTTAAAGGGACTGACTCTCCAAGTCGGGAGGATGTTAGTAAAGCGTCTGGAATGTTGCACCCGAGTACCAGGGTACGAAAACTGAGACATATTTGAACACGTCTCCCGATCACATGGTTGATCATACTCTAGGTTCCACATGCATGTTTTAGCTGAAGGAAGAATACCTTAAACCTGGGTAGTTGAAACCCGTGGAATGGGTACCATGCAATATGACTTCAAAGGGTCTTCATTTGCTCACCGAACCTCTCCAATCCTATCACTGCTGCGTTTATGCCCCTGTACACATGCTTGATTCTCCTTCGGAGACATAGCAATCCATAGGTTTTAAGATACTTACTAGTCAGGTACATTCTTAGGCGTTTAATATGCGGTGTTGAGTCCATTTCGTTGAGCAAGGAGTAGCTCTTGTCTATTCCATATTTGGCTTAAGGAACTTTATCTGTGCTCATTTCAATCTCTGGTTTTATGCAGCACCCCAACTCACCTTTACCCTTAAGCAAGCATAAGTTGGTTTTCTAAATTTGAGACCCTGTTCTGTTCTGTAATTCAGTTCCTGTGTAGCCAAGTTTACATTCTGTGTATTACTGATATCTTATGATGTTTCTTTTTCTGTGTGACTTATTTCAGTTAGAATCATCATACCTGAATCCACTCATTGTGCTGCTAAGGGCCTGATGACATAGATTTCATTGCTGAGTGATATTGCTTTGTAAGTAAATACCACAACTTCTTTATCCATTTTTCACTTTCTGCGATGTTGAACTTGTACTGTAAACGAGGTTCTTGTAAACAGAGGCGTCCCAAACTTTGGGGTGGCTGTGTCTTTTTGATTTTAATTTCCCTAAGCTATAGGACCATAATTGGAAGTGCCCTAGGCTCTGTTGCTTTGTTTTTTAGATGTTTCAGGAAACACCATACACTTCTCCCGAGTGTCTGTTGGCAATTTACATCCCGCCCATCAGCATAACAAGGCTCCCAGTTCTCCATGGCCTGTCCTGCCTTTCTGGATTTTACACTTTTTTCAGATGGCCCTTTTGACCGGGGGGAAGTGAGACTTCATTGTAGTGCAGATTTCCTTTGCAAGCTTGCTTGGTTGGCCAAAAAGGGCGTATGCGTTTTTTCCTGAATATATTCAGGAAAAAACGCATACGCCCTTTTTGGCCAAGTGCATCATTGTGGACGTTCTGCCTCTTTTCCTATGCTTTCAATGCAATTCCAGTCTACCTCCTGAAATCGGTTTCCTGCAATTCTGCCCCGCTTTCAAGTCCTCTTGGCAGCCTTACTTCAGTATATTTTTGGACGATAGCTGTCATTTATAACTCTGCAGGTTTGTGAATTACAGTGCCCCTGAGCTCCTTTCTTCAACTCGCTTTCTTTTGAGCTGGCCGCAACACCGCAGGATGGCTTCAGGCCCTAATCTGGTTCCGGCACGGCACGCTGAGCCTTTGGTTATTTCCTCTTCCTGGTGGGAAATGAGAGTTAAATTTGCCCGTCCAGACACCTCCAGCTAGTCTCTCATTGGTTCTCGCTATTCCTGTTCATCTTCCGCAGAATTTGCAAACTGGGCAAAAACAGGAGGTTAAAGGGACTGACTCTCCAAGTCGGGAGGGTGTTAGTAAAGCGTCTGGAATGTTGCACCCGAGTACCAGGGTACGAAAACTGAGACATATTTGAACACGTCTCCCGATCACATGGTTGATCATACTCTAGGTTCCACATGCATGTTTTACCTGAAGGAAGAATACCTTAAAACTGGGTAGTTGAAACCCGTGGAATGGGTACCATGCAATATGACTTCAAAGGGTCTTCATTTGCTCACCGAACCTCTCCAATCCTATCACTGCTGCGTTTATGCCCCTGTACACATGCTTGATTCTCTTTCGGAGACATAGCAATCCATAGGTTTTAAGATACTTACTAGTCAGGTACATTCTTAGGCGTTTAATATGCGGTGTTGAGTCCATTTCGTTGAGCAAGGAGTAGCTCTTGTCTATTCCATATTTGGCTTAAGGAACTTTATCTGTGCTCATTTCAATCTCTGGTTTTATGCAGCACCCCAACTCACCTTTACCCTTAAGCAAGCATAAGTTGGTTTTCTAAATTTGAGACCCTGTTCTGTTCTGTAATTCAGTTCCTGTGTAGCCAAGTTTACATTCCGTGTATTACTGATATCTTATGATGTTTCTTTTTCTGTGTGACTTATTTCAGTTAGAATCATCATACCTGAATCCACTCATTGTGCTGCTAAGGGCCTGATGACATAGATTTCATTGCTGAGTGATATTGCTTTGTAAGTAAATACCACAACTTCTTTATCCATTTTTCACTTTCTGCGATGTTGAACTTGTACTGTAAACGAGGTTCTTGTAAACAGAGGCGTCCCAAACTTTGGGGTGGCTGTGTCTTTTTGATTTTAATTTCCCTAAGCTATAGGACCATAAGTGGAAGTGCCCTAGGCTCTGTTGCTTTGTTTTTTAGATGTTTCAGGAAACACCATACACTTCTCCCGAGTGTCTGTTGGCAATTTACATCCCGCCCATCAGCATAACAAGGCTCCCAGTTCTCCATGGCCTGTCCTGCCTTTCTGGATTTTACACTTTTTTCAGATGGCCCTTTTGACCGGGGGGAAGTGAGACTTCATTGTAGTGCAGATTTCCTTTGCAAGCTTGCTTGGTTGGCCAAAAAGGGCGTATGCGTTTTTTCCTGAATATATTCAGGAAAAAACGCATACGCCCTTTTTGGCCAAGTGCATCATTGTGGACGTTCTGCCTCTTTTCCTATGCTTTCAATGCAATTCCAGTCTACCTCCTGAAATCGGTTTCCTGCAATTCTGCCCCGCTTTCAAGTCCTCTTGGCAGCCTTACTTCAGTATATTTTTGGACGATAGCTGTCATTTATAACTCTGCAGGTTTGTGAATTACAGTGCCCCTGAGCTCCTTTCTTCAACTCGCTTTCTTTTGAGCTGGCCGCAACACCGCAGGATGGCTTCAGGCCCTAATCTGGTTCCGGCACGGCACGCTGAGCCTTTGGTTAATTCCTCTTCCTGGTGGGAAATGAGAGTTAAATTTGCCCGTCCAGACACCTCCAGCTAGTCTCTCATTGGTTCTCGCTATTCCTGTTCATCTTCCGCAGAAATTGCAAACTGGGCCAAACAGGAGGTTAAAGGGACTGACTCTCCAAGTTGGGAGGATGTTAGTAAAGCGTCTGGAATGTTGCACCCGAGTACCAGGGTACGAAAACTGAGACATATTTGAACACGTCTCCCGATCACATGGTTGATCATACTCTAGGTTCCACATGCATGTTTTAGCTGAAGGAAGAATACCTTAAACCTGGGTAGTTGAAACCCGTGGAATGGGTACCATGCAATATGACTTCAAAGGGTCTTCATTTGCTCACCGAACCTCTCCAATCCTATCACTGCTGCGTTTATGCCCCTGTACACATGCTTGATTCTCCTTCGGAGACATAGCAATCCATAGGTTTTAAGATACTTACTAGTCAGGTACATTCTTAGGCGTTTAATATGCGGTGTTGAGTCCATTTCGTTGAGCAAGGAGTAGCTCTTGTCTATTCCATATTTGGCTTAAGGAACTTTATCTGTGCTCATTTCAATCTCTGGTTTTATGCAGCACCCCAACTCACCTTTACCCTTAAGCAAGCATAAGTTGGTTTTCTAAATTTGAGACCCTGTTCTGTTCTGTAATTCAGTTCCTGTGTAGCCAAGTTTACATTCTGTGTATTACTGATATCTTATGATGTTTCTTTTTCTGTGTGACTTATTTCAGTTAGAATCATCATACCTGAATCCACTCATTGTGCTGCTAAGGGCCTGATGACATAGATTTCATTGCTGAGTGATATTGCTTTGTAAGTAAATACCACAACTTCTTTATCCATTTTTCACTTTCTGCGATGTTGAACTTGTACTGTAAACGAGGTTCTTGTAAACAGAGGCGTCCCAAACTTTGGGGTGGCTGTGTCTTTTTGATTTTAATTTCCCTAAGCTATAGGACCATAATTGGAAGTGCCCTAGGCTCTGTTGCTTTGTTTTTTAGATGTTTCAGGAAACACCATACACTTCTCCCGAGTGTCTGTTGGCAATTTACATCCCGCCCATCAGCATAACAAGGCTCCCAGTTCTCCATGGCCTGTCCTGCCTTTCTGGATTTTACACTTTTTTCAGATGGCCCTTTTGACCGGGGGGAAGTGAGACTTCATTGTAGTGCAGATTTCCTTTGCAAGCTTGCTTGGTTGGCCAAAAAGGGCGTATGCGTTTTTTCCTGAATATATTCAGGAAAAAACGCATACGCCCTTTTTGGCCAAGTGCATCATTGTGGACGTTCTGCCTCTTTTCCTATGCTTTCAATGCAATTCCAGTCTACCTCCTGAAATCGGTTTCCTGCAATTCTGCCCCGCTTTCAAGTCCTCTTGGCAGCCTTACTTCAGTATATTTTTGGACGATAGCTGTCATTTATAACTCTGCAGGTTTGTGAATTACAGTGCCCCTGAGCTCCTTTCTTCAACTCGCTTTCTTTTGAGCTGGCCGCAACACCGCAGGATGGCTTCAGGCCCTAATCTGGTTCCGGCACGGCACGCTGAGCCTTTGGTTATTTCCTCTTCCTGGTGGGAAATGAGAGTTAAATTTGCCCGTCCAGACACCTCCAGCTAGTCTCTCATTGGTTCTCACTATTCCTGTTCATCTTCCGCAGAATTTGCAAACTGGGCCAAACAGGAGGTTAAAGGGACTGACTCTCCAAGTCGGGAGGGTGTTAGTAAAGCGTCTGGAATGTTGCACCCGAGTACCAGGGTACGAAAACTGAGACATATTTGAACACGTCTCCCGATCACATGGTTGATCATACTCTAGGTTCCACATGCATGTTTTACCTGAAGGAAGAATACCTTAAAACTGGGTAGTTGAAACCCGTGGAATGGGTACCATGCAATATGACTTCAAAGGGTCTTCATTTGCTCACCGAACCTCTCCAATCCTATCACTGCTGCGTTTATGCCCCTGTACACATGCTTGATTCTCTTTCGGAGACATAGCAATCCATAGGTTTTAAGATACTTACTAGTCAGGTACATTCTTAGGCGTTTAATATGCGGTGTTGAGTCCATTTCGTTGAGCAAGGAGTAGCTCTTGTCTATTCCATATTTGGCTTAAGGAACTTTATCTGTGCTCATTTCAATCTCTGGTTTTATGCAGCACCCCAACTCACCTTTACCCTTAAGCAAGCATAAGTTGGTTTTCTAAATTTGAGACCCTGTTCTGTTCTGTAATTCAGTTCCTGTGTAGCCAAGTTTACATTCCGTGTATTACTGATATCTTATGATGTTTCTTTTTCTGTGTGACTTATTTCAGTTAGAATCATCATACCTGAATCCACTCATTGTGCTGCTAAGGGCCTGATGACATAGATTTCATTGCTGAGTGATATTGCTTTGTAAGTAAATACCACAACTTCTTTATCCATTTTTCACTTTCTGCGATGTTGAACTTGTACTGTAAACGAGGTTCTTGTAAACAGAGGCGTCCCAAACTTTGGGGTGGCTGTGTCTTTTTGATTTTAATTTCCCTAAGCTATAGGACCATAAGTGGAAGTGCCCTAGGCTCTGTTGCTTTGTTTTTTAGATGTTTCAGGAAACACCATACACTTCTCCCGAGTGTCTGTTGGCAATTTACATCCCGCCCATCAGCATAACAAGGCTCCCAGTTCTCCATGGCCTGTCCTGCCTTTCTGGATTTTACACTTTTTTCAGATGGCCCTTTTGACCGGGGGGAAGTGAGACTTCATTGTAGTGCAGATTTCCTTTGCAAGCTTGCTTGGTTGGCCAAAAAGGGCGTATGCGTTTTTTCCTGAATATATTCAGGAAAAAACGCATACGCCCTTTTTGGCCAAGTGCATCATTGTGGACGTTCTGCCTCTTTTCCTATGCTTTCAATGCAATTCCAGTCTACCTCCTGAAATCGGTTTCCTGCAATTCTGCCCCGCTTTCAAGTCCTCTTGGCAGCCTTACTTCAGTATATTTTTGGACGATAGCTGTCATTTATAACTCTGCAGGTTTGTGAATTACAGTGCCCCTGAGCTCCTTTCTTCAACTCGCTTTCTTTTGAGCTGGCCGCAACACCGCAGGATGGCTTCAGGCCCTAATCTGGTTCCGGCACGGCACGCTGAGCCTTTGGTTAATTCCTCTTCCTGGTGGGAAATGAGAGTTAAATTTGCCCGTCCAGACACCTCCAGCTAGTCTCTCATTGGTTCTCGCTATTCCTGTTCATCTTCCGCAGAAATTGCAAACTGGGCCAAACAGGAGGTTAAAGGGACTGACTCTCCAAGTTGGGAGGATGTTAGTAAAGCGTCTGGAATGTTGCACCCGAGTACCAGGGTACGAAAACTGAGACATATTTGAACACGTCTCCCGATCACATGGTTGATCATACTCTAGGTTCCACATGCATGTTTTAGCTGAAGGAAGAATACCTTAAACCTGGGTAGTTGAAACCCGTGGAATGGGTACCATGCAATATGACTTCAAAGGGTCTTCATTTGCTCACCGAACCTCTCCAATCCTATCACTGCTGCGTTTATGCCCCTGTACACATGCTTGATTCTCCTTCGGAGACATAGCAATCCATAGGTTTTAAGATACTTACTAGTCAGGTACATTCTTAGGCGTTTAATATGCGGTGTTGAGTCCATTTCGTTGAGCAAGGAGTAGCTCTTGTCTATTCCATATTTGGCTTAAGGAACTTTATCTGTGCTCATTTCAATCTCTGGTTTTATGCAGCACCCCAACTCACCTTTACCCTTAAGCAAGCATAAGTTGGTTTTCTAAATTTGAGACCCTGTTCTGTACTGTAATTCAGTTCCTGTGTAGCCAAGTTTACATTCCGTGTATTACTGATATCTTATGATGTTTCTTTTTCTGTGTGACTTATTTCAGTTAGAATCATCATACCTGAATCCACTCATTGTGCTGCTAAGGGCCTGATGACATAGATTTCATTGCTGAGTGATATTGCTTTGTAAGTAAATACCACAACTTCTTTATCCATTTTTCACTTTCTGCGATGTTGAACTTGTACTGTAAACGAGGTTCTTGTAAACAGAGGCGTCCCAAACTTTGGGGTGGCTGTGTCTTTTTGATTTTAATTTCTCTAAGCTATAGGACCATAAGTGGAAGTGCCCTAGGCTCTGTTGCTTTGTTTTTTAGATGTTTCAGGAAACACCATACACTTCTCCCGAGTGTCTGTTGGCAATTTACATCCCGCCCATCAGCATAACAAGGCTCCCAGTTCTCCATGGCCTGTCCTGCCTTTCTGGATTTTACACTTTTTTCAGATGGCCCTTTTGACCGGGGGGAAGTGAGACTTCATTGTAGTGCAGATTTCCTTTGCAAGCTTGCTTGGTTGGCCAAAAAGGGCGTATGCGTTTTTTCCTGAATGTATTCAGGAAAAAACGCATACGCCCTTTTTGGCCAAGTGCATCATTGTGGACGTTCTGCCTCTTTTCCTATGCTTTCAATGCAATTCCAGTCTACCTCCTGAAATCGGTTTCCTGCAATTCTGCCCCGCTTTCAAGTCCTCTTGGCAGCCTTACTTCAGTATATTTTTGGACGATAGCTGTCATTTATAACTCTGCAGGTTTGTGAATTACAGTGCCCCTGAGCTCCTTTCTTCAACTCGCTTTCTTTTGAGCTGGCCGCAACACCGCAGGATGGCTTCAGGCCCTAATCTGGTTCCGGCACGGCACGCTGAGCCTTTGGTTAATTCCTCTTCCTGGTGAGAAATGAGAGTTAAATTTGCCCGTCCAGACACCTCCAGCTAGTCTCTCATTGGTTCTCACTATTCCTGTTCATCTTCCGCAGAAATTGCAAACTGGGCCAAACAGTAGGTTAAAGGGACTGACTCTCCAAGTCGGGAGGATGTTAGTAAAGCGTCTGGAATGTTGCACCCGAGTACCAGGGTACGAAAACTGAGACATATTTGAACACGTCTCCCGATCACATGGTTGATCATACTCTAGGTTCCACATGCATGTTTTAGCTGAAGGAAGAATACCTTAAAACTGGGTAGTTGAAACCCGTGGAATGGGTACCATGCAATATAACTTCAAAGGGTCTTCATTTGCTCACCGAACCTCTCCAATCCTATCACTGCTGCGTTTATGCCCCTGTACACATGCTTGATTCTCTTTCGGAGACATAGCAATCCATAGGTTTTAAGATACTGACTAGTCAGGTACATTCTTAGGCATTTAATATGCGGTGTTGAGTCCATTTCGTTGAGCAAGGAGTAGCTCTTGTCTATTCCATATTTGGCTTAAGGAACTTTATCTGTGCTCATTTCAATCTCTGGTTTTATGCAGCACCCCAACTCACCTTTACCCTTAAGCAAGCATAAGTTGGTTTTCTAAATTTGAGACCCTGTTCTGTTCTGTAATTCAGTTCCTGTGTAGCCAAGTTTACATTCCGTGTATTACTGATATCTTATGATGTTTCTTTTTCTGTATGACTTATTTCAGTTAGAATCATCATACCTGAATCCACTCATTGTGCTGCTAAGGGCCTGATGACATAGATTTCATTGCTGAGTGATATTGCTTTGTAAGTAAATACCACAACTTCTTTATCCATTTTTCACTTTCTGCGATGTTGAACTTGTACTGTAAACGAGGTTCTTGTAAACAGAGACGTCCCAAACTTTGGGGTGGCTGTGTCTTTTTGATTTTAATTTCCCTAAGCTATAGGACCATAAGTGGAAGTGCCCTAGGCTCTGTTGCTTTGTTTTTTAGATGTTTCAGGAAACACCATACACTTCTCCCGAGTGTCTGTTGGCAATTTACATCCCGCCCATCAGCATAACAAGGCTCCCAGTTCTCCATGGCCTGTCCTGCCTTTCTGGATTTTACACTTTTTTCAGATGGCCCTTTTGACCGGGGGGAAGTGAGACTTCATTGTAGTGCAGATTTCCTTTGCAAGCTTGCTTGGTTGGCCAAAAAGGGCGTATGCGTTTTTTCCTGAATATATTCAGGAAAAAACGCATACGCCCTTTTTGGCCAAGTGCATCATTGTGGACGTTCTGCCTCTTTTCCTATGCTTTCAATGCAATTCCAGTCTACCTCCTGAAATCGGTTTCCTGCAATTCTGCCCCGCTTTCAAGTCTTCTTGGCAGCCTTACTTCAGTATATTTTTGGACGATAGCTGTCATTTATAACTCTGCAGGTTTGTGAATTACAGTGCCCCTGAGCTCCTTTCTTCAACTCGCTTTCTTTTGAGCTGGCCGCAACACCGCAGGATGGCTTCAGGCCCTAATCTGGTTCCGGCACGGCACGCTGAGCCTTTGGTTAATTCCTCTTCCTGGTGAGAAATGAGAGTTAAATTTGCCCGTCCAGACACCTCCAGCTAGTCTCTCATTGGTTCTCGCTATTCCTGTTCATCTTCCGCAGAAATTGCAAACTGGGCCAAACAGGAGGTTAAAGGGACTGACTCTCCAAGTCGGGAGGGTGTTAGTAAAGCGTCTGGAATATTGCACCCGAGTACCAGGGTACGAAAACTGAGACATATTTGAACACGTCTCCCGATCACATGGTTGATCATACTCTAGGTTCCACATGCATGTTTTACCTGTAGGAAGAATACCTTAAAACTTGGTAGTTGAAACCCGTAGAATGGGTACCATGCAATATGACTTCAAAGGGTCTTCATTTGCTCACCGAACCTCTCCAATCCTATCACTGCTGCGTTTATGCCCCTGTACACATGCTTGATTCTCTTTCGGAGACATAGCAATCCATAGGTTTTAAGATACTTACTAGTCAGGTACATTCTTAAGCATTTAATATGCGGTGTTGAGTCCATTTCGTTGAGCAAGGAGTAGCTCTTGTCTATTCCATATTTGGCTTAAGGAACTTTATCTGTGCTCATTTCAATCTCTGGTTTTATGCAGCACCCCAACTCACATTTACCCTTAAGAAAGCATGAGTTGGTTTTCTAAATTTGAGACCCTGTTCTGTTCTGTAATTCAGTTCCTGTGTAGCCAAGTTTACATTCCGTGTATTACTGATATCTTATGATGTTTCTTTTTCTGTGTGACTTATTTCAGTTAGAGTCATCATACCTGAATCCACTCATTGTGCTGCTAAGGGCCTGATGACATAGATTTCATTGCTGAGTGATATTGCTTTGTAAGTAAATACCACAACTTCTTTATCCATTTTTCACTTTCTGCGATGTTGAACTTGTACTGTAAATGAGGTTCTTGTAAACAGAGGCGTCCCAAACTTTGGGGTGGCTGTGTCTTTTTGATTTTAATTTCCCTAAGCTATAGGACCATAAGTGGAAGTGCCCTAGGCTCTGTTGCTTTGTTTTTTAGATGTTTCAGGAAACACCATACACTTCTCCTGAGTGTCTCTTGGCAATTTACATCCCACCCATCAGCATAACAAGGCTCCCAGTTCTCCATGGCCTGTCCTGCCTTTCTGGATTTTACACTTTTTTCAGATGGCCCTTTTGACCGGGGGGAAGTGAGACTTCATTGTAGTGCAGATTTCCTTTGCAAGCTTGCTTGGTTGGCCAAAAAGGGCGTATGCGTTTTTTCCTGAATATATTCAGGAAAAAACGCATACGCCCTTTTTGGCCAAGTGCATCATTGTGGACGTTCTGCCTCTTTTCCTATGCTTTCAATGCAATTCCAGTCTACCTCCTGAAATCGGTTTCCTGCAATTCTGCCCCGCTTTCAAGTCCTCTTGGCAGCCTTACTTCAGTATATTTTTGGACGATAGCTGTCATTTATAACTCTGCAGGTTTGTGAATTACAGTGCCCCTGAGCTCCTTTCTTCAACTCGCTTTCTTTTGAGCTGGCCGCAACACCGCAGGATGGCTTCAGGCCCTAATCTGGTTCCGGCACGGCACGCTGAGCCTTTGGTTAATTCCTCTTCCTGGTGGGAAATGAGAGTTAAATTTGCCCGTCCAGACACCTCCAGCTAGTCTCTCATTGGTTCTCGCTATTCCTGTTCATCTTCCGCAGAAATTGCAAACTGGGCCAAACAGGAGGTTAAAGGGACTGACTCTCCAAGTCGGGAGGGTGTTAGTAAAGCGTCTGGAATGTTGCACCCGAGTACCAGGGTACGAAAACTGAGACATATTTGAACACGTCTCCCGATCACATGGCTGATCATACTCTAGGTTCCACATGCATGTTTTAGCTGAAGGAAGAATACCTTAAACCTGGGTAGTTGAAACCCGTGGAATGGGTACCATGCAATATGACTTCAAAGGGTCTTCATTTGCTCACCGAACCTCTCCAATCCTATCACTGCTGCGTTTATGCCCCTGTACACATGCTTGATTCTCTTTCGGAGACATAGCAATCCATAGGTTTTAAGATACTTACTAGTCAGGTACATTCTTAGGCGTTTAATATGCGGTGTTGAGTCCATTTCGTTGAGCAAGGAGTAGCTCTTGTCTATTCCATATTTGGCTTAAGGAACTTTATCTGTGCTCATTTCAATCTCTGGTTTTATGCAGCACCCCAACTCACCTTTCCCCTTAAGCAAGCATAAGTTGGTTTTCTAAATTTGAGACCCTGTTCTGTTCTGTAATTCAGTTCCTGTGTAGCCAAGTTTACATTCCATGTATTACTGATATCTTATGATGTTTCTTTTTCTGTGTGACTTATTTCAGTTAGAATCATCATACCTGAATCCACTCATTGTGCTGCTAAGGGCCTGATGACATAGATTTCATTGCTGAGTGATATTGCTTTGTAAGTAAATACCACAACTTCTTTATCCATTTTTCACTTTCTGCGATGTTGAACTTGTACTGTAAACGAGGTTCTTGTAAACAGAGGCGTCCCAAACTTTGGGGTGGCTGTGTCTTTTTGATTTTAATTTCCCTAAGCTATAGGACCATAAGTGGAAGTGCCCTAGGCTCTGTTGCTTTGTTTTTTAGATGTTTCAGGAAACACCATACACTTCTCCCGAGTGTCTGTTGGCAATTTACATCCCGCCCATCAGCATAACAAGGCTCCCAGTTCTCCATGGCCTGTCCTGCCTTTCTGGATTTTACACTTTTTTCAGATGGCCCTTTTGACCGGGGGGAAGTGAGACTTCATTGTAGTGCAGATTTCCTTTGCAAGCTTGCTTGGTTGGCCAAAAAGTGCGTATGCGTTTTTTCCTGAATATATTCAGGAAAAAACGCATACGCCCTTTTTGGCCAAGTGCATCATTGTGGACGTTCTGCCTCTTTTCCTATGCTTTCAATGCAATTCCAGTCTACCTCCTGAAATCGGTTTCCTGCAATTCTGCCCCGCTTTCAAGTCCTCTTGGCAGCCTTACTTCAGTATATTTTTGGACGATAGCTGTCATTTATAACTCTGCAGGTTTGTGAATTACAGTGCCCCTGAGCTCCTTTCTTCAACTCGCTTTCTTTTGAGCTGGCCGCAACACCGCAGGATGGCTTCAGGCCCTAATCTGGTTCCGGCACGGCACGCTGAGCCTTTGGTTAATTCCTCTTCCTGGTGGGAAATGAGAGTTAAATTTGCCCATCCAGACACCTCCAGCTAGTCTCTCATTGGTTCTCGCTATTCCTGTTCATCTTCCGCAGAAATTGCAAACTGGGCCAAACAGGAGGTTAAAGGGACTGACTCTCCAACTCGGGAGGATGTTAGTAAAGCGTCTGGAATGTTGCACCCGAGTACCAGGGTACGAAAACTGAGACATATTTGAACACGTCTCCCGATCACATGGTTGATCATCCTCTAAGTTCCACATGCATGTTTTAGCTGAAGGAAGAATACCTTAAACCTGGGTAGTTGAAACCCGTGGAATGGGTACCATGCAATATGACTTCAAAGGGTCTTCATTTGCTCACCGAACCTCTCCAATCCTATCACTGCTGCGTTTATGCCCCTGTACACATGCTTGATTCTCCTTCGGAGACATAGCAATCCATAGGTTTTAAAATACTTACTAGTCAGGTACATTCTTAGGCGTTTAATATGCGGTGTTGAGTCCATTTCGTTGAGCAAGGAGTAGCTCTTGTCTATTCCATATTTGGCTTAAGGAACTTTATCTGTGCTCATTTCAATCTCTGGTTTTATGCAGCACCCCAACTCACCTTTACCCTTAAGCAAGCATAAGTTGGTTTTCTAAATTTGAGACCCTGTTCTGTTCTGTAATTCAGTTCCTGTGTAGCCAAGTTTACATTCCGTGTATTACTGATATCTTATGATGTTTCTTTTTCTGTGTGACTTATTTCAGTTAGAATCATCATACCTGAATCCACTCATTGTGCTGCTAAGGGCCTGATGACATAGATTTCATTGCTGAGTGATATTGCTTTGTAAGTAAATACCACAACTTCTTTATCCATTTTTCACTTTCTGCGATGTTGAACTTGTACTGTAAACGAGGTTCTTGTAAACAGAGGCGTCCCAAACTTTGGGGTGGCTGTGTCTTTTTGATTTTAATTTCCCTAAGCTATAGGACCATAATTGGAAGTGCCCTAGGCTCTGTTGCTTTGTTTTTTAGATGTTTCAGGAAACACCATACACTTCTCCCGAGTGTCTGTTGGCAATTTACATCCCGCCCATCAGCATAACAAGGCTCCCAGTTCTCCATGGCCTGTCCTGCCTTTCTGGATTTTACACTTTTTTCAGATGGCCCTTTTGACCGGGGTGAAGTGAGACTTCATTGTAGTGCAGATTTCCTTTGCAAGCTTGCTTGGTTGGCCAAAAAGGGCGTATGCGTTTTTTCCTGAATATATTCAGGAAAAAACGCATACGCCCTTTTTGGCCAAGTGCATCATTGTGGACGTTCTGCCTCTTTTCCTATGCTTTCAATGCAATTCCAGTCTACCTCCTGAAATCGGTTTCCTGCAATTCTGCCCCGCTTTCAAGTCCTCTTGGCAGCCTTACTTCAGTATATTTTTGGACGATAGCTGTCATTTATAACTCTGCAGGTTTGTGAATTACAGTGCCCCTGAGCTCCTTTCTTCAACTCGCTTTCTTTTGAGCTGGCCGCAACACCGCAGGATGGCTTCAGACCCTAATCTGGTTCCGGCACGGCACGCTGAGCCTTTGGTTAATTCCTCTTCCTGGTGGGAAATGAGAGTTAAATTTGCCCGTCCAGACACCTCCAGCTAGTCTCTCATTGGTTCTCACTATTCCTGTTCATCTTCCACAGAAATTGCAAACTGGGCCAAACAGGAGTTTAAAGGGACTGACTCTCCAAGTCGGGAGGGTGTTAGTAAAGCGTCTGGAATGTTGCACCCGAGTACCAGGGTACGAAAACTGAGACATATTTGAACACGTCTCCCGATCACATGGTTGATCATACTCTAGGTTCCACATGCATGTTTTAGCTGAAGGAAGAATACCTTAAACCTGGGTAGTTGAAACCCGTGGAATGGGTACCATGCAATATGACTTCAAAGGGTCTTCATTTGCTCACCGAACCTCTCCAATCCTATCACTGCTGCGTTTATGCCCCTGTACACATGCTTGATTCTCCTTCGGAGACATAGCAATCCATAGGTTTTAAGATACTTACTAGTCAGGTACATTCTTAGGCGTTTAATATGCGGTGTTGAGTCCATTTCGTTGAGCAAGGAGTAGCTCTTGTCTATTCCATATTTGGCTTAAGGAACTTTATCTGTGCTCATTTCAATCTCTGGTTTTATGCAGCACCCCAACTCACCTTTACCCTTAAGCAAGCATAAGTTGGTTTTCTAAATTTGAGACCCTGTTCTGTTCTGTAATTCAGTTCCTGTGTAGCCAAGTTTACATTCCGTGTATTACTGATATCTTATGATGTTTCTTTTTCTGTGTGACTTATTTCAGTTAGAATCATCATACCTGAATCCACTCATTGTGCTGCTCAGGGCCTGATGACATAGATTTCATTGCAGAGTGATATTGCTTTGTAAGTAAATACCACAACTTCTTTATCCATTTTTCACTTTCTGCGATGTTGAACTTGTACTGTAAACGAGGTTCTTGTAAACAGAGGCGTCCCAAACTTTGGGGTGGCTGTGTCTTTTTGATTTTAATTTCCCTAAGCTATAGGACCATAAGTGGAAGTGCCCTAGGCTCTGTTGCTTTGTTTTTTAGATGTTTCAGGAAACACCATACACTTCTCCCGAGTGTCTGTTGGCAATTTACATCCCGCCCATCAGCATAACAAGGCTCCCAGTTCTCCATGGCCTGTCCTGCCTTTCTGGATTTTACACTTTTTTCAGATGGCCCTTTTGACCGGGGGCAAGTGAGACTTCATTGTAGTGCAGATTTCCTTTGCAAGCTTGCTTGGTTGGCCAAAAAGGGCGTATGCGTTTTTTCCTGAATGTATTCAGGAAAAAACGCATACGCCCTTTTTGGCCAAGTGCATCATTGTGGACGTTCTGCCTCTTTTCCTATGCTTTCAATGCAATTCCAGTCTACCTCCTGAAATCGGTTTCCTGCAATTCTGCCCCGCTTTCAAGTCCTCTTGGCAGCCTTACTTCAGTATATTTTTGGACGATAGCTGTCATTTATAACTCTGCAGGTTTGTGAATTACAGTGCCCCTGAGCTCCTTTCTTCAACTCGCTTTCTTTTGAGCTGGCCGCAACACCGCAGGATGGCTTCAGGCCCTAATCTGGTTCCGGCACGGCACGCTGAGCCTTTGGTTAATTCCTCTTCCTGGTGGGAAATGAGAGTTAAATTTGCCCGTCCAGACACCTCCAGCTAGTCTCTCATTGGTTCTCACTATTCCTGTTCATCTTCCGCAGAAATTGCAAACTGGGCCAAACAGGAGGTTAAAGGGACTGACTCTCCAAGTCGGGAGGATGTTAGTAAAGCGTCTGGAATGTTGCACCCGAGTACCAGGGTACGAAAACTGAGACATATTTGAACACGTCTCCCGATCACATGGTTGATCATACTCTAGGTTCCACATGCATGTTTTAGCTGAAGGAAGAATACCTTAAAACTGGGTAGTTGAAACCCGTGGAATGGGTACCATGCAATATAACTTCAAAGGGTCTTCATTTGCTCACCGAACCTCTCCAATCCTATCACTGCTGCGTTTATGCCCCTGTACACATGCTTGATTCTCTTTCGGAGACATAGCAATCCATAGGTTTTAAGATACTGACTAGTCAGGTACATTCTTAGGCATTTAATATGCGGTGTTGAGTCCATTTCGTTGAGCAAGGAGTAGCTCTTGTCTATTCCATATTTGGCTTAAGGAACTTTATCTGTGCTCATTTCAATCTCTGGTTTTATGCAGCACCCCAACTCACCTTTACCCTTAAGCAAGCATAAGTTGGTTTTCTAAATTTGAGACCCTGTTCTGTTCTGTAATTCAGTTCCTGTGTAGCCAAGTTTACATTCCGTGTATTACTGATATCTTATGATGTTTCTTTTTCTGTATGACTTATTTCAGTTAGAATCATCATACCTGAATCCACTCATTGTGCTGCTAAGGGCCTGATGACATAGATTTCATTGCTGAGTGATATTGCTTTGTAAGTAAATACCACAACTTCTTTATCCATTTTTCACTTTCTGCGATGTTGAACTTGTACTGTAAACGAGGTTCTTGTAAACAGAGACGTCCCAAACTTTGGGGTGGCTGTGTCTTTTTGATTTTAATTTCCCTAAGCTATAGGACCATAAGTGGAAGTGCCCTAGGCTCTGTTGCTTTGTTTTTTAGATGTTTCAGGAAACACCATACACTTCTCCCGAGTGTCTGTTGGCAATTTACATCCCGCCCATCAGCATAACAAGGCTCCCAGTTCTCCATGGCCTGTCCTGCCTTTCTGGATTTTACACTTTTTTCAGATGGCCCTTTTGACCGGGGGGAAGTGAGACTTCATTGTAGTGCAGATTTCCTTTGCAAGCTTGCTTGGTTGGCCAAAAAGGGCGTATGCGTTTTTTCCTGAATATATTCAGGAAAAAACGCATACGCCCTTTTTGGCCAAGTGCATCATTGTGGACGTTCTGCCTCTTTTCCTATGCTTTCAATGCAATTCCAGTCTACCTCCTGAAATCGGTTTCCTGCAATTCTGCCCCGCTTTCAAGTCTTCTTGGCAGCCTTACTTCAGTATATTTTTGGACGATAGCTGTCATTTATAACTCTGCAGGTTTGTGAATTACAGTGCCCCTGAGCTCCTTTCTTCAACTCGCTTTCTTTTGAGCTGGCCGCAACACCGCAGGATGGCTTCAGGCCCTAATCTGGTTCCGGCACGGCACGCTGAGCCTTTGGTTAATTCCTCTTCCTGGTGAGAAATGAGAGTTAAATTTGCCCGTCCAGACACCTCCAGCTAGTCTCTCATTGGTTCTCGCTATTCCTGTTCATCTTCCGCAGAAATTGCAAACTGGGCCAAACAGGAGGTTAAAGGGACTGACTCTCCAAGTCGGGAGGGTGTTAGTAAAGCGTCTGGAATATTGCACCCGAGTACCAGGGTACGAAAACTGAGACATATTTGAACACGTCTCCCGATCACATGGTTGATCATACTCTAGGTTCCACATGCATGTTTTACCTGTAGGAAGAATACCTTAAAACTTGGTAGTTGAAACCCGTAGAATGGGTACCATGCAATATGACTTCAAAGGGTCTTCATTTGCTCACCGAACCTCTCCAATCCTATCACTGCTGCGTTTATGCCCCTGTACACATGCTTGATTCTCTTTCGGAGACATAGCAATCCATAGGTTTTAAGATACTTACTAGTCAGGTACATTCTTAGGCATTTAATATGCGGTGTTGAGTCCATTTCGTTGAGCAAGGAGTAGCTCTTGTCTATTCCATATTTGGCTTAAGGAACTTTATCTGTGCTCATTTCAATCTCTGGTTTTATGCAGCACCCCAACTCACATTTACCCTTAAGAAAGCATGAGTTGGTTTTCTAAATTTGAGACCCTGTTCTGTTCTGTAATTCAGTTCCTGTGTAGCCAAGTTTACATTCCGTGTATTACTGATATCTTATGATGTTTCTTTTTCTGTGTGACTTATTTCAGTTAGAGTCATCATACCTGAATCCACTCATTGTGCTGCTAAGGGCCTGATGACATAGATTTCATTGCTGAGTGATATTGCTTTGTAAGTAAATACCACAACTTCTTTATCCATTTTTCACTTTCTGCGATGTTGAACTTGTACTGTAAATGAGGTTCTTGTAAACAGAGGCGTCCCAAACTTTGGGGTGGCTGTGTCTTTTTGATTTTAATTTCCCTAAGCTATAGGACCATAAGTGGAAGTGCCCTAGGCTCTGTTGCTTTGTTTTTTAGATGTTTCAGGAAACACCATACACTTCTCCTGAGTGTCTCTTGGCAATTTACATCCCACCCATCAGCATAACAAGGCTCCCAGTTCTCCATGGCCTGTCCTGCCTTTCTGGATTTTACACTTTTTTCAGATGGCCCTTTTGACCGGGGGGAAGTGAGACTTCATTGTAGTGCAGATTTCCTTTGCAAGCTTGCTTGGTTGGCCAAAAAGGGCGTATGCGTTTTTTCCTGAATATATTCAGGAAAAAACGCATACGCCCTTTTTGGCCAAGTGCATCATTGTGGACGTTCTGCCTCTTTTCCTATGCTTTCAATGCAATTCCAGTCTACCTCCTGAAATCGGTTTCCTGCAATTCTGCCCCGCTTTCAAGTCCTCTTGGCAGCCTTACTTCAGTATATTTTTGGACGATAGCTGTCATTTATAACTCTGCAGGTTTGTGAATTACAGTGCCCCTGAGCTCCTTTCTTCAACTCGCTTTCTTTTGAGCTGGCCGCAACACCGCAGGATGGCTTCAGGCCCTAATCTGGTTCCGGCACGGCACGCTGAGCCTTTGGTTAATTCCTCTTCCTGGTGGGAAATGAGAGTTAAATTTGCCCGTCCAGACACCTCCAGCTAGTCTCTCATTGGTTCTCGCTATTCCTGTTCATCTTCCGCAGAAATTGCAAACTGGGCCAAACAGGAGGTTAAAGGGACTGACTCTCCAAGTCGGGAGGGTGTTAGTAAAGCGTCTGGAATGTTGCACCCGAGTACCAGGGTACGAAAACTGAGACATATTTGAACACGTCTCCCGATCACATGGCTGATCATACTCTAGGTTCCACATGCATGTTTTAGCTGAAGGAAGAATACCTTAAACCTGGGTAGTTGAAACCCGTGGAATGGGTACCATGCAATATGACTTCAAAGGGTCTTCATTTGCTCACCGAACCTCTCCAATCCTATCACTGCTGCGTTTATGCCCCTGTACACATGCTTGATTCTCTTTCGGAGACATAGCAATCCATAGGTTTTAAGATACTTACTAGTCAGGTACATTCTTAGGCGTTTAATATGCGGTGTTGAGTCCATTTCGTTGAGCAAGGAGTAGCTCTTGTCTATTCCATATTTGGCTTAAGGAACTTTATCTGTGCTCATTTCAATCTCTGGTTTTATGCAGCACCCCAACTCACCTTTCCCCTTAAGCAAGCATAAGTTGGTTTTCTAAATTTGAGACCCTGTTCTGTTCTGTAATTCAGTTCCTGTGTAGCCAAGTTTACATTCCATGTATTACTGATATCTTATGATGTTTCTTTTTCTGTGTGACTTATTTCAGTTAGAATCATCATACCTGAATCCACTCATTGTGCTGCTAAGGGCCTGATGACATAGATTTCATTGCTGAGTGATATTGCTTTGTAAGTAAATACCACAACTTCTTTATCCATTTTTCACTTTCTGCGATGTTGAACTTGTACTGTAAACGAGGTTCTTGTAAACAGAGGCGTCCCAAACTTTGGGGTGGCTGTGTCTTTTTGATTTTAATTTCCCTAAGCTATAGGACCATAAGTGGAAGTGCCCTAGGCTCTGTTGCTTTGTTTTTTAGATGTTTCAGGAAACACCATACACTTCTCCCGAGTGTCTGTTGGCAATTTACATCCCGCCCATCAGCATAACAAGGCTCCCAGTTCTCCATGGCCTGTCCTGCCTTTCTGGATTTTACACTTTTTTCAGATGGCCCTTTTGACCGGGGGGAAGTGAGACTTCATTGTAGTGCAGATTTCCTTTGCAAGCTTGCTTGGTTGGCCAAAAAGGGCGTATGCGTTTTTTCCTGAATATATTCAGGAAAAAACGCATACGCCCTTTTTGGCCAAGTGCATCATTGTGGACGTTCTGCCTCTTTTCCTATGCTTTCAATGCAATTCCAGTCTACCTCCTGAAATCGGTTTCCTGCAATTCTGCCCCGCTTTCAAGTCCTCTTGGCAGCCTTACTTCAGTATATTTTTGGACGATAGCTGTCATTTATAACTCTGCAGGTTTGTGAATTACAGTGCCCCTGAGCTCCTTTCTTCAACTCGCTTTCTTTTGAGCTGGCCGCAACACCGCAGGATGGCTTCAGGCCCTAATCTGGTTCCGGCACGGCACGCTGAGCCTTTGGTTAATTCCTCTTCCTGGTGGGAAATGAGAGTTAAATTTGCCCGTCCAGACACCTCCAGCTAGTCTCTCATTGGTTCTCGCTATTCCTGTTCATCTTCCGCAGAAATTGCAAACTGGGCCAAACAGGAGGTTAAAGGGACTGACTCTCCAAGTCGGGAGGGTGTTAGTAAAGCGTCTGGAATGTTGCACCCGAGTACCAGGGTACGAAAACTGAGACATATTTGAACACGTCTCCCGATCACATGGCTGATCATACTCTAGGTTCCACATGCATGTTTTAGCTGAAGGAAGAATACCTTAAACCTGGGTAGTTGAAACCCGTGGAATGGGTACCATGCAATATGACTTCAAAGGGTCTTCATTTGCTCACCGAACCTCTCCAATCCTATCACTGCTGCGTTTATGCCCCTGTACACATGCTTGATTCTCTTTCGGAGACATAGCAATCCATAGGTTTTAAGATACTTACTAGTCAGGTACATTCTTAGGCGTTTAATATGCGGTGTTGAGTCCATTTCGTTGAGCAAGGAGTAGCTCTTGTCTATTCCATATTTGGCTTAAGGAACTTTATCTGTGCTCATTTCAATCTCTGGTTTTATGCAGCACCCCAACTCACCTTTACCCTTAAGCAAGCATAAGTTGGTTTTCTAAATTTGAGACCCTGTTCTGTTCTGTAATTCAGTTCCTGTGTAGCCAAGTTTACATTCTGTGTATTACTGATATCTTATGATGTTTCTTTTTCTGTGTGACTTATTTCAGTTAGAATCATCATACCTGAATCCACTCATTGTGCTGCTAAGGGCCTGATGACATAGATTTCATTGCTGAGTGATATTGCTTTGTAAGTAAATACCACAACTTCTTTATCCATTTTTCACTTTCTGCGATGTTGAACTTGTACTGTAAACGAGGTTCTTGTAAACAGAGGCGTCCGAAACTTTGGGGTGGCTGTGTCTTTTTGATTTTAATTTCCCTAAGCTATAGGACCATAAGTGGAAGTGCCCTAGGCTCTGTTGCTTTATTTTTTAGATGTTTCAGGAAACACCATACACTTCTCCCGAGTGTCTGTTGGCAATTTACATCCCGCCCATCAGCATAACAAGGCTCCCAGTTCTCCATGGCCTGTCCTGCCTTTCTGGATTTTACACTTTTTTCAGATGGCCCTTTTGACCGGGGGGAAGTGAGACTTCATTGTAGTGCAGATTTCCTTTGCAAGCTTGCTTGGTTGGCCAAAAAGGGCGTATGCGTTTTTTCCTGAATATATTCAGGAAAAAACGCATACGCCCTTTTTGGCCAAGTGCATCATTGTGGACGTTCTGCCTCTTTTCCTATGCTTTCAATGCAATTCCAGTCTACCTCCTGAAATCGGTTTCCTGCAATTCTGCCCCGCTTTCAAGTCCTCTTGGCAGCCTTACTTCAGTATATTTTTGGACGATAGCTGTCATTTATAAATCTGCAGGTTTGTGAATTACAGTGCCCCTGAGCTCCTTTCTTCAACTCGCTTTCTTTTGAGCTGGCCGCAACACCGCAGGATGGCTTCAGGCCCTAATCTGGTTCCGGCACGGCACGCTGAGCCTTTGGTTAATTCCTCTTCCTGGTGGGAAATGAGAGTTAAATTTGCCCGTCCAGACACCTCCAGCTAGTCTCTCATTGGTTCTCGCTATTCCTGTTCATCTTCCGCAGAAATTGCAAACTGGGCCAAACAGGAGGTTAAAGGGACTGACTCTCCAACTCGGGAGGATGTTAGTAAAGCGTCTGGAATGTTGCACCCGAGTACCAGGGTACGAAAACTGAGACATATTTGAACACGTCTCCCGATCACATGGTTGATCATCCTCTAAGTTCCACATGCATGTTTTAGCTGAAGGAAGAATACCTTAAACCTGGGTAGTTGAAACCCGTGGAATGGGTACCATGCAATATGACTTCAAAGGGTCTTCATTTGCTCACCGAACCTCTCCAATCCTATCACTGCTGCGTTTATGCCCCTGTACACATGCTTGATTCTCCTTCGGAGACATAGCAATCCATAGGTTTTAAGATACTTACTAGTCAGGTACATTCTTAGGCGTTTAATATGCGGTGTTGAGTCCATTTCGTTGAGCAAGGAGTAGCTCTTGTCTATTCCATATTTGGCTTAAGGAACTTTATCTGTGCTCATTTCAATCTCTGGTTTTATGCAGCACCCCAACTCACCTTTACCCTTAAGCAAGCATAAGTTGGTTTTCTAAATTTGAGACCCTGTTCTGTTCTGTAATTCAGTTCCTGTGTAGCCAAGTTTACATTCCGTGTATTACTGATATCTTATGATGTTTCTTTTTCTGTGTGACTTATTTCAGTTAGAATCATCATACCTGAATCCACTCATTGTGCTGCTCAGGGCCTGATGACATAGATTTCATTGCAGAGTGATATTGCTTTGTAAGTAAATACCACAACTTCTTTATCCATTTTTCACTTTCTGCGATGTTGAACTTGTACTGTAAACGAGGTTCTTGTAAACAGAGGCGTCCCAAACTTTGGGGTGGCTGTGTCTTTTTGATTTTAATTTCCCTAAGCTATAGGACCATAATTGGAAGTGCCCTAGGCTCTGTTGCTTTGTTTTTTAGATGTTTCAGGAAACACCATACACTTCTCCCGAGTGTCTGTTGGCAATTTACATCCCGCCCATCAGCATAACAAGGCTCCCAGTTCTCCATGGCCTGTCCTGCCTTTCTGGATTTTACACTTTTTTCAGATGGCCCTTTTGACCGGGGGGAAGTGAGACTTCATTGTAGTGCAGATTTCCTTTGCAAGCTTGCTTGGTTGGCCAAAAAGGGCGTATGCGTTTTTTCCTGAATATATTCAGGAAAAAACGCATACGCCCTTTTTGGCCAAGTGCATCATTGTGGACGTTCTGCCTCTTTTCCTATGCTTTCAATGCAATTCCAGTCTACCTCCTGAAATCGGTTTCCTGCAATTCTGCCCCGCTTTCAAGTCCTCTTGGCAGCCTTACTTCAGTATATTTTTGGACGATAGCTGTCATTTATAACTCTGCAGGTTTGTGAATTACAGTGCCCCTGAGCTCCTTTCTTCAACTCGCTTTCTTTTGAGCTGGCCGCAACACCGCAGGATGGCTTCAGACCCTAATCTGGTTCCGGCACGGCACGCTGAGCCTTTGGTTAATTCCTCTTCCTGGTGGGAAATGAGAGTTAAATTTGCCCGTCCAGACACCTCCAGCTAGTCTCTCATTGGTTCTCACTATTCCTGTTCATCTTCCACAGAAATTGCAAACTGGGCCAAACAGGAGTTTAAAGGGACTGACTCTCCAAGTCGGGAGGGTGTTAGTAAAGCGTCTGGAATGTTGCACCCGAGTACCAGGGTACGAAAACTGAGACATATTTGAACACGTCTCCCGATCACATGGTTGATCATACTCTAGGTTCCACATGCATGTTTTAGCTGAAGGAAGAATACCTTAAACCTGGGTAGTTGAAACCCGTGGAATGGGTACCATGCAATATGACTTCAAAGGGTCTTCATTTGCTCACCGAACCTCTCCAATCCTATCACTGCTGCGTTTATGCCCCTGTACACATGCTTGATTCTCCTTCGGAGACATAGCAATCCATAGGTTTTAAGATACTTACTAGTCAGGTACATTCTTAGGCGTTTAATATGCGGTGTTGAGTCCATTTCGTTGAGCAAGGAGTAGCTCTTGTCTATTCCATATTTGGCTTAAGGAACTTTATCTGTGCTCATTTCAATCTCTGGTTTTATGCAGCACCCCAACTCACCTTTACCCTTAAGCAAGCATAAGTTGGTTTTCTAAATTTGAGACCCTGTTCTGTTCTGTAATTCAGTTCCTGTGTAGCCAAGTTTACATTCCGTGTATTACTGATATCTTATGATGTTTCTTTTTCTGTGTGACTTATTTCAGTTAGAATCATCATACCTGAATCCACTCATTGTGCTGCTCAGGGCCTGATGACATAGATTTCATTGCTGAGTGATATTGCTTTGTAAGTAAATACCACAACTTCTTTATCCATTTTTCACTTTCTGCGATGTTGAACTTGTACTGTAAACGAGGTTCTTGTAAACAGAGGCGTCCCAAACTTTGGGGTGGCTGTGTCTTTTTGATTTTAATTTCCCTAAGCTATAGGACCATAAGTGGAAGTGCCCTAGGCTCTGTTGCTTTGTTTTTTAGATGTTTCAGGAAACACCATACACTTCTCCCGAGTGTCTGTTGGCAATTTACATCCCGCCCATCAGCATAACAAGGCTCCCAGTTCTCCATGGCCTGTCCTGCCTTTCTGGATTTTACACTTTTTTCAGATGGCCCTTTTGACCGGGGGGAAGTGAGACTTCATTGTAGTGCAGATTTCCTTTGCAAGCTTGCTTGGTTGGCCAAAAAGGGCGTATGCGTTTTTTCCTGAATATATTCAGGAAAAAACGCATACGCCCTTTTTGGCCAAGTGCATCATTGTGGACGTTCTGCCTCTTTTCCTATGCTTTCAATGCAATTCCAGTCTACCTCCTGAAATCGGTTTCCTGCAATTCTGCCCCGCTTTCAAGTCCTCTTGGCAGCCTTACTTCAGTATATTTTTGGACGATAGCTGTCATTTATAACTCTGCAGGTTTGTGAATTACAGTGCCCCTGAGCTCCTTTCTTCAACTCGCTTTCTTTTGAGCTGGCCGCAACACCGCAGGATGGCTTCAGACCCTAATCTGGTTCCGGCACGGCACGCTGAGCCTTTGGTTAATTCCTCTTCCTGGTGGGAAATGAGAGTTAAATTTGCCCGTCCAGACACCTCCAGCTAGTCTCTCATTGGTTCTCACTATTCCTGTTCATCTTCCACAGAAATTGCAAACTGGGCCAAACAGGAGTTTAAAGGGACTGACTCTCCAAGTCGGGAGGGTGTTAGTAAAGCGTCTGGAATGTTGCACCCGAGTACCAGGGTACGAAAACTGAGACATATTTGAACACGTCTCCCGATCACATGGTTGATCATACTCTAGGTTCCACATGCATGTTTTAGCTGAAGGAAGAATACCTTAAACCTGGGTAGTTGAAACCCGTGGAATGGGTACCATGCAATATGACTTCAAAGGGTCTTCATTTGCTCACCGAACCTCTCCAATCCTATCACTGCTGCGTTTATGCCCCTGTACACATGCTTGATTCTCCTTCGGAGACATAGCAATCCATAGGTTTTAAGATACTTACTAGTCATGTACATTCTTAGGCGTTTAGTATGCGGTGTTGAGTCCATTTCGTTGAGCAAGGAGTAGCTCTTGTCTATTCCATATTTGGCTTAAGGAACTTTATCTGTGCTCATTTCAATCTCTGGTTTTATGCAGCACCCCAACTCACCTTTACCCTTAAGCAAGCATAAGTTGGTTTTCTAAATTTGAGACCCTGTTCTGTTCTGTAATTCAGTTCCTGTGTAGCCAAGTTTACATTCCGTGTATTACTGATATCTTATGATGTTTCTTTTTCTGTGTGACTTATTTCAGTTAGAATCATCATACCTGAATCCACTCATTGTGCTGCTCAGGGCCTGATGACATAGATTTCATTGCAGAGTGATATTGCTTTGTAAGTAAATACCACAACTTCTTTATCCATTTTTCACTTTCTGCGATGTTGAACTTGTACTGTAAACGAGGTTCTTGTAAACAGAGGCGTCCCAAACTTTGGGGTGGCTGTGTCTTTTTGATTTTAATTTCCCTAAGCTATAGGACCATAAGTGGAAGTGCCCTAGGCTCTGTTGCTTTGTTTTTTAGATGTTTCAGGAAACACCATACACTTCTCCCGAGTGTCTGTTGGCAATTTACATCCCGCCCATCAGCATAACAAGGCTCCCAGTTCTCCATGGCCTGTCCTGCCTTTCTGGATTTTACACTTTTTTCAGATGGCCCTTTTGACCGGGGGCAAGTGAGACTTCATTGTAGTGCAGATTTCCTTTGCAAGCTTGCTTGGTTGGCCAAAAAGGGCGTATGCGTTTTTTCCTGAATATATTCAGGAAAAAATGCATACGCCCTTTTTGGCCAAGTGCATCATGGTGGACGTTCTGCCTCTTTTCCTATGCTTTCAATGCAATTCCAGTCTACCTCCTGAAATCGGTTTCCTGCAATTCTGCCCCGCTTTCAAGTCCTCTTGGCAGCCTTACTTCAGTATATTTTTGGACGATAGCTGTCATTTATAACTCTGCAGGTTTGTGAATTACAGTGCCCCTGAGCTCCTTTCTTCAACTCGCTTTCTTTTGAGCTGGCCGCAACACCGCAGGATGGCTTCAGGCCCTAATCTGGTTCCGGCACGGCACGCTGAGCCTTTGGTTAATTCCTCTTCCTGGTGGGAAATGAGAGTTAAATTTGCCCGTCCAGACACCTCCAGCTAGTCTCTCATTGGTTCTCGCTATTCCTGTTCATCTTCCGCAGAAATTGCAAACTGGGCCAAACAGGAGGTTAAAGGGACTGACTCTCCAAGTCGGGAGGGTGTTAGTAAAGCGTCTGGAATGTTGCACCCGAGTACCAGGGTACGAAAACTGAGACATATTTGAACACGTCTCCCGATCACATGGTTGATCATACTCTAGGTTCCACATGCATGTTTTAGCTGAAGGAAGAATACCTTAAACCTGGGTAGTTGAAACCCGTGGAATGGGTACCATGCAATATGACTTCAAAGGGTCTTCATTTGCTCACCGAACCTCTCCAATCCTATCACTGCTGCGTTTATGCCCCTGTACACATGCTTGATTCTCTTTCGGAGACATAGCAATCCATAGGTTTTAAGATACTGACTAGTCAGGTACATTCTTAGGCATTTAATATGCGGTGTTGAGTCCATTTCGTTGAGCAAGGAGTAGCTCTTGTCTATTCCATATTTGGCTTAAGGAACTTTATCTGTGCTCATTTCAATCTCTGGTTTTATGCAGCACCCCAACTCACCTTTCCCCTTAAGCAAGCATAAGTTGGTTTTCTAAATTTGAGACCCTGTTCTGTTCTGTAATTCAGTTCCTGTGTAGCCAAGTTTACATTCCGTGTATTACTGATATCTTATGATGTTTCTTTTTCTGTGTGACTTATTTCAGTTAGAATCATCATACCTGAATCCACTCATTGTGCTGCTAAGGGCCTGATGACATAGATTTCATTGCTGAGTGATATTGCTTTGTAAGTAAATACCACAACTTCTTTATCCATTTTTCACTTTCTGCGATGTTGAACTTGTACTGTAAACAAGGTTCTTGTAAACAGAGGCGTCCCAATGTTTGGGGTGGCTGTGTCTTTTTGATTTTAATTTCCCTAAGCTATAGGACCATAAGTGGAAGTGCCCTAGGCTCTGTTGCTTTGTTTTTTAGATGTTTCAGGAAACACCATACACTTCTCCCGAGTGTCTGTTGGCAATTTACATCCCGCCCATCAGCATAACAAGGCTCCCAGTTCTCCATGGCCTGTCCTGCCTTTCTGGATTTTACACTTTTTTCAGATGGCCCTTTTGACCGGGGGGAAGTGAGACTTCATTGTAGTGCAGATTTCCTTTGCAAGCTTGCTTGGTTGGCCAAAAAGGGCGTATGCGTTTTTTCCTGAATATATTCAGGAAAAAACGCATACGCCCTTTTTGGCCAAGTGCATCATTGTGGACGTTCTGCCTCTTTTCCTATGCTTTCAATGCAATTCCAGTCTGCCTCCTGAAATCGGTTTCCTGCAATTCTGCCCCGCTTTCAAGTCCTCTTGGCAGCCTTACTTCAGTATATTTTTGGACGATAGCTGTCATTTATAACTCTGCAGGTTTGTGAATTACAGTGCCCCTGAGCTCCTTTCTTCAACTCGCTTTCTTTTGAGCTGGCCGCAACACCGCAGGATTGCTTCAGGCCCTAATCTGGTTCCGGCACGGCACGCTGAGCCTTTGGTTAATTCCTCTTCCTGGTGGGAAATGAGAGTTAAATTTGCCCGTCCAGACACCTCCAGCTAGTCTCTCATTGGTTCTCGCTATTCCTGTTCATCTTCCGCAGAAATTGCAAACTGGGCCAAACAGGAGGTTAAAGGGACTGACTCTCCAAGTCGGGAGGGTGTTAGTAAAGCGTCTGGAATGTTGCACCCGAGTACCAGGGTACGAAAACTGAGACATATTTGAACACGTCTCCCGATCACATGGTTGATCATACTCTAGGTTCCACATGCATGTTTTAGCTGAAGGAAGAATACCTTAAACCTGGGTAGTTGAAACCCGTGGAATGGGTACCATGCAATATGACTTCAAAGGGTCTTCATTTGCTCACCGAACCTCTCCAATCCTATCACTGCTGCGTTTATGCCCCCGTACACATGCTTGATTCTCTTTCGGAGACATAGCAATCCATAGGTTTTAAGATACTTACTAGTCAGGTACATTCTTAGGCATTTAATATGCGGTGTTGAGTCCATTTCGTTGAGCAAGGAGTAGCTCTTGTCTATTCCATATTTGGCTTAAGGAACTTTATCTGTGCTCATTTCAATCTCTGGTTTTATGCAGCACCCCAACTCACCTTTACCCTTAAGCAAGCATAAGTTGGTTTTCTAAATTTGAGACCCTGTTCTGTTCTGTAATTCAGTTCCTGTGTAGCCAAGTTTACATTCCGTGTATTACTGATATCTTATGATGTTTCTTTTTCTGTGTGACTTATTTCAGTTAGAATCATCATACCTGAATCCACTCATTGTGCTGCTAAGGGCCTGATGACATAGATTTCATTGCTGAGTGATATTGCTTTGTAAGTAAATACCACAACTTCTTTATCCATTTTTCACTTTCTGCGATGTTGAACTTGTACTGTAAACGAGGTTCTTGTAAACAGAGGCGTCCCAAACTTTGGGGTGGCTGTGTCTTTTTGATTTTAATTTCCCTAAGCTATAGGACCATAATTGGAAGTGCCCTAGGCTCTGTTGCTTTGTTTTTTAGATGTTTCAGGAAACACCATACACTTCTCCCGAGTGTCTGTTGGCAATTTACATCCCGCCCATCAGCATAACAAGGCTCCCAGTTCTCCATGGCCTGTCCTGCCTTTCTGGATTTTACACTTTTTTCAGATGGCCCTTTTGACCGGGGGGAAGTGAGACTTCATTGTAGTGCAGATTTCCTTTGCAAGCTTGCTTGGTTGGCCAAAAAGGGCGTATGCGTTTTTTCCTGAATATATTCAGGAAAAAACGCATACGCCCTTTTTGACCAAGTGCATCATGGTGGACGTTCTGCCTCTTTTCCTATGCTTTCAATGCAATTCCAGTCTACCTCCTGAAATCGGTTTCCTGCAATTCTGCCCCGCTTTCAAGTCCTCTTGGCAGCCTTACTTCAGTATATTTTTGGACGATAGCTGTCATTTATAACTCTGCAGGTTTGTGAATTACAGTGCCCCTGAGCTCCTTTCTTCAACTCGCTTTCTTTTGAGCTGGCCGCAACACCGCAGGATGGCTTCAGACCCTAATCTGGTTCCGGCACGGCACGCTGAGCCTTTGGTTAATTCCTCTTCCTGGTGGGAAATGAGAGTTAAATTTGCCCGTCCAGACACCTCCAGCTAGTCTCTCATTGGTTCTCACTATTCCTGTTCATCTTCCGCAGAAATTGCAAACTGGGCCAAACAGGAGGTTAAAGGGACTGACTCTCCAAGTCAGGAGGGTGTTAGTAAAGCGTCTGGAATGTTGCACCCGAGTACCAGGGTACGAAAACTGAGACATATTTGAACACGTCTCCCGATCACATGGTTGATCATACTCTAGGTTCCACATGCATGTTTTAGCTGAAGGAAGAATACCTTAAACCTGGGTAGTTGAAACCCGTGGAATGGGTACCATGCAATATGACTTCAAAGGGTCTTCATTTGCTCACCGAACCTCTCCAATCCTATCACTGCTGCGTTTATGCCCCCGTACACATGCTTGATTCTCTTTCGGAGACATAGCAATCCATAGGTTTTAAGATACTTACTAGTCAGGTACATTCTTAGGCGTTTAATATGCGGTGTTGAGTCCATTTCGTTGAGCAAGGAGTAGCTCTTGTCTATTCCATATTTGGCTTAAGGAACTTTATCTGTGCTCATTTCAATCTCTGGTTTTATGCAGCACCCCAACTCACCTTTACCCTTAAGCAAGCATAAGTTGGTTTTCTAAATTTGAGACCCTGTTCTGTTCTGTAATTCAGTTCCTGTGTAGCCAAGTTTACATTCCGTGTATTACTGATATCTTATGATGTTTCTTTTTCTGTGTGACTTATTTCAGTTAGAATCATCATACCTGAATCCACTCATTGTGCTGCTAAGGGCCTGATGACATAGATTTCATTGCTGAGTGATATTGCTTTGTAAGTAAATACCACAACTTCTTTATCCATTTTTCACTTTCTGCGATGTTGAACTTGTACTGTAAACGAGGTTCTTGTAAACAGAGGCGTCCCAAACTTTGGGGTGGCTGTGTCTTTTTGATTTTAATTTCCCTAAGCTATAGGACCATAAGTGGAAGTGCCCTAGGCTCTGTTGCTTTGTTTTTTAGATGTTTCAGGAAACACCATACACTTCTCCCGAGTGTCTGTTGGCAATTTACATCCCGCCCATCAGCATAACAAGGCTCCCAGTTCTCCATGGCCTGTCCTGCCTTTCTGGATTTTACACTTTTTTCAGATGGCCCTTTTGACCGGGGGGAAGTGAGACTTCATTGTAGTGCAGATTTCCTTTGCAAGCTTGCTTGGTTGGCCAAAAAGGGCGTATGCGTTTTTTCCTGAATATATTCAGGAAAAAACGCATACGCCCTTTTTGGCCAAGTGCATCATGGTGGACGTTCTGCCTCTTTTCCTATGCTTTCAATGCAATTCCAGTCTACCTCCTGAAATCGGTTTCCTGCAATTCTGCCCCGCTTTCAAGTCCTCTTGGCAGCCTTACTTCAGTATATTTTTGGACGATAGCTGTCATTTATAACTCTGCAGGTTTGTGAATTACAGTGCCCCTGAGCTCCTTTCTTCAACTCGCTTTCTTTTGAGCTGGCCGCAACACCGCAGGATGGCTTCAGGCCCTAATCTGGTTCCGGCACGGCACGCTGAGCCTTTGGTTAATTCCTCTTCCTGGTGGGAAATGAGAGTTAAATTTGCCCGTCCAGACACCTCCAGCTAGTCTCTCATTGGTTCTCGCTATTCCTGTTCATCTTCCGCAGAAATTGCAAACTGGGCCAAACAGGAGGTTAAAGGGACTGACTCTCCAAGTCAGGAGGGTGTTAGTAAAGCGTCTGGAATGTTGCACCCGAGTACCAGGGTACGAAAACTGAGACGTATTTGAACACATCTCCCGATCACATGGTTGATCATACTCTAGGTTCCACATGCATGTTTTAGCTGAAGGAAGAATACCTTAAACCTGGGTAGTTGAAACCCGTGGAATGGGTACCATGCAATATGACTTCAAAGGGTCTTCATTTGCTCACCGAACCTCTCCAATCCTATCACTGCTGCGTTTATGCCCCTGTACACATGCTTGATTCTCTTTCGGAGACATAGCAATCCATAGGTTTTAAGATACTTACTAGTCAGGTACATTCTTAGGCATTTAATATGCGGTGTTGAGTCCATTTCGTTGAGCAAGGAGTAGCTCTTGTCTATTCCATATTTGGCTTAAGGAACTTTATCTGTGCTCATTTCAATCTCTGGTTTTATGCAGCACCCCAACTCACCTTTACCCTTAAGGAAGCATAAGTTGGTTTTCTAAATTTGAGACCCTGTTCTGTTCTGTAATTCAGTTCCTGTGTAGCCAAGTTTACATTCCGTGTATTACTGATATCTTATGATGTTTCTTTTTCTGTGTGACTTATTTCAGTTAGAATCATCATACCTGAATCCACTCATTGTGCTGCTAAGGGCCTGATGACATAGATTTCATTGCTGAGTGATATTGCTTTGTAAGTAAATACCACAACTTCTTTATCCATTTTTCACTTTCTGCGATGTTGAACTTGTACGGTAAACGAGGTTCTTGTAAACAGAGGCGTCCCAAACTTTGGGGTGGCTGTGTCTTTTTGATTTTAATTTCCCTAAGCTATAGGACCATAAGTGGAAGTGCCCTAGGCTCTGTTGCTTTGTTTTTTAGATGTTTCAGGAAACACCATACACTTCTCCCGAGTGTCTGTTGGCAATTTACATCCCGCCCATCAGCATAACAAGGCTCCCAGTTCTCCATGGCCTGTCCTGCCTTTCTGGATTTTACACTTTTTTCAGATGGCCCTTTTGACCGGGGGGAAGTGAGACTTCATTGTAGTGCAGATTTCCTTTGCAAGCTTGCTTGGTTGGCCAAAAAGGGCGTATGCGTTTTTTCCTGAATATATTCAGGAAAAAACGCATACGCCCTTTTTGGCCAAGTGCATCATTGTGGACGTTCTGCCTCTTTTCCTATGCTTTCAATGCAATTCCAGTCTACCTCCTGAAATCGGTTTCCTGCAATTCTGCCCCGCTTTCAAGTCCTCTTGGCAGCCTTACTTCAGTATATTTTTGGACGATAGCTGTCATTTATAACTCTGCAGGTTTGTGAATTACAGTGCCCCTGAGCTCCTTTCTTCAACTCGCTTTCTTTTGAGCTGGCCGCAACACCGCAGGATGGCTTCAGGCCCTAATCTGGTTCCGGCACGGCACGCTGAGCCTTTGGTTAATTCCTCTTCCTGGTGGGAAATGAGAGTTAAATTTGCCCGTCCAGACACCTCCAGCTAGTCTCTCATTGGTTCTCGCTATTCCTGTTCATCTTCCGCAGAAATTGCAAACTGGGCCAAACAGGAGGTTAAAGGGACTGACTCTCCAAGTCGGGAGGGTGTTAGTAAAGCGTCTGGAATGTTGCACCCGAGTACCAGGGTACGAAAACTGAGACATATTTGAACACGTCTCCCGATCACATGGTTGATCATACTCTAGGTTCCACATGCATGTTTTAGCTGAAGGAAGAATACCTTAAACCTGGGTAGTTGAAACCCGTGGAATGGGTACCATGCAATATGACTTCAAAGGGTCTTCATTTGCTCACCGAACCTCTCCAATCCTATCACTGCTGCGTTTATGCCCCTGTACACATGCTTGATTCTCTTTCGGAGACATAGCAATCCATAGGTTTTAAGATACTTACTAGTCAGGTACATTCTTAGGCATTTAATATGCAGTGTTGAGTCCATTTCGTTGAGCAAGGAGTAGCTCTTGTCTATTCCATATTTGGCTTAAGGAACTTTATCTGTGCTCATTTCAATCTCTGGTTTTATGCAGCACCCCAACTCACCTTTACCCTTAAGCAAGCATAAGTTGGTTTTCTAAATTTGAGACCCTGTTCTGTTCTGTAATTCAGTTCCTGTGTAGCCAAGTTTACATTCCGTGTATTACTGATATCTTATGATGTTTCTTTTTCTGTGTGACTTATTTCAGTTAGAATCATCATACCTGAATCCACTCATTGTGCTGCTAAGGGCCTGATGACATAGATTTCATTGCAGAGTGATATTGCTTTGTAAGTAAATACCACAACTTCTTTATCCATTTTTCACTTTCTGCGATGTTGAACTTGTACGGTAAACGAGGTTCTTGTAAACAGAGGCGTCCCAAACTTTGGGGTGGCTGTGTCTTTTTGATTTTAATTTCCCTAAGCTATAGGACCATAAGTGGAAGTGCCCTAGGCTCTGTTGCTTTGTTTTTTAGATGTTTCAGGAAACACCATACACTTCTCCCGAGTGTCTGTTGGCAATTTACATCCCGCCCATCAGCATAACAAGGCTCCCAGTTCTCCATGGCCTGTCCTGCCTTTCTGGATTTTACACTTTTTTCAGATGGCCCTTTTGACCGTGGGGAAGTGAGACTTCATTGTAGTGCAGATTTCCTTTGCAAGCTTGCTTGGTTGGCCAAAAAGGGCGTATGCGTTTTTTCCTGAATATATTCAGGAAAAAACGCATACGCCCTTTTTGGCCAAGTGCATCATTGTGGACGTTCTGCCTCTTTTCCTATGCTTTCAATGCAATTCCAGTCTACCTCCTGAAATCGGTTTCCTGCAATTCTGCCCCGCTTTCAAGTCCTCTTGGCAGCCTTACTTCAGTATATTTTTGGACGATAGCTGTCATTTATAACTCTGCAGGTTTGTGAATTACAGTGCCCCTGAGCTCCTTTCTTCAACTCGCTTTCTTTTGAGCTGGCCGCAACACCGCAGGATGGCTTCAGGCCCTAATCTGGTTCCGGCACGGCACGCTGAGCCTTTGGTTAATTCCTCTTCCTGGTGGGAAATGAGAGTTAAATTTGCCCGTCCAGACACCTCCAGCTAGTCTCTCATTGGTTCTCGCTATTCCTGTTCATCTTCCGCAGAAATTGCAAACTGGGCCAAACAGGAGGTTAAAGGGACTGACTCTCCAAGTCGGGAGGGTGTTAGTAAAGCGTCTGGAATGTTGCACCCGAGTACCAGGGTACGAAAACTGAGACATATTTGAACACGTCTCCCGATCACATGGTTGATCATACTCTAGGTTCCACATGCATGTTTTAGCTGAAGGAAGAATACCTTAAACCTGGGTAGTTGAAACCCGTGGAATGGGTACCATGCAATATGACTTCAAAGGGTCTTCATTTGCTCACCGAACCTCTCCAATCCTATCACTGCTGCGTTTATGCCTCTGTACACATGCTTGATTCTCTTTCAGAGACATAGCAATCCATAGGTTTTAAGATACTTACTAGTCAGGTACATTCTTAGGCATTTAATATGCGGTGTTGAGTCCATTTCGTTGAGCAAGGAGTAGCTCTTGTCTATTCCATATTTGGCTTAAGGAACTTTATCTGTGCTCATTTCAATCTCTGGTTTTATGCAGCACCCCAACTCACCTTTACCCTTAAGCAAGCATAAGTTGGTTTTCTAAATTTGAGACCCTGTTCTGTTCTGTAATTCAGTTCCTGTGTAGCCAAGTTTACATTCCGTGTATTACTGATATCTTATGATGTTTCTTTTTCTGTGTGACTTATTTCAGTTAGAATCATCATACCTGAATCCACTCATTGTGCTGCTAAGGGCCTGATGACATAGATTTCATTGCTGAGTGATATTGCTTTGTAAGTAAATACCACAACTTCTTTATCCATTTTTCACTTTCTGCGATGTTGAACTTGTACTGTACACGAGGTTCTTGTAAACAGAGGCGTCCCAAATTTGGGGTGGCTGTGTCTTTTTGATTTTAATTTCCCTAAGCTATAGGACCATAAGTGGAAGTGCCCTAGGCTCTGTTGCTTTGTTTTTTAGATGTTTCAGGAAACACCATACACTTCTCCCGAGTGTCTGTTGGCAATTTACATCCCGCCCATCAGCATAACAAGGCTCCCAGTTCTCCATGGCCTGTCCTGCCTTTCTGGATTTTACACTTTTTTCAGATGGCCCTTTTGACCGGGGGCAAGTGAGACTTCATTGTAGTGCAGATTTCCTTTGCAAGCTTGCTTGGTTGGCCAAAAAGGGCGTATGCGTTTTTTCCTGAATATATTCAGGAAAAAACGCATACGCCCTTTTTGGCCAAGTGCATCATGGTGGACGTTCTGCCTCTTTTCCTATGCTTTCAATGCAATTCCAGTCTACCTCCTGAAATCGGTTTCCTGCAATTCTGCCCCGCTTTCAAGTCCTCTTGGCAGCCTTACTTCAGTATATTTTTGGACGATAGCTGTCATTTATAACTCTGCAGGTTTGTGAATTACAGTGCCCCTGAGCTCCTTTCTTCAACTCGCTTTCTTTTGAGCTGGCCGCAACACCGCAGGATGGCTTCAGGCCCTAATCTGGTTCCGGCACGGCACGCTGAGCCTTTGGTTAATTCCTCTTCCTGGTGGGAAATGAGAGTTAAATTTGCCCGTCCAGACACCTCCAGCTAGTCTCTCATTGGTTCTCGCTATTCCTGTTCATCTTCCGCAGAAATTGCAAACTGGGCCAAACAGGAGGTTAAAGGGACTGACTCTCCAAGTCGGGAGGGTGTTAGTAAAGCGTCTGGAATGTTGCACCCGAGTACCAGGGTACGAAAACTGAGACATATTTGAACACGTCTCCCGATCACATGGTTGATCATACTCTAGGTTCCACATGCATGTTTTACCTGAAGGAAGAATACCTTAAACCTGGGTAGTTGAAACCCGTGGAATGGGTACCATGCAATATGACTTCAAAGGGTCTTCATTTGCTCACCGAACCTCTCCAATCCTATCACTGCTGCGTTTATGCCCCTGTACACATGCTTGATTCTCTTTCGGAGACATAGCAATCCATAGGTTTTAAGATACTTACTAGTCAGGTACATTCTTAGGCATTTAATATGCGGTGTTGAGTCCATTTCGTTGAGCAAGGAGTAGCTCTTGTCTATTCCATATTTGGCTTAAGGAACTTTATCTGTGCTCATTTCAATCTCTGGTTTTATGCAGCACCCCAACTCACCTTTCCCCTTAAGCAAGCATAAGTTGGTTTTCTAAATTTGAGACCCTGTTCTGTTCTGTAATTCAGTTCCTGTGTAGCCAAGTTTACATTCCGTGTATTACTGATATCTTATGATGTTTCTTTTTCTGTGTGACTTATTTCAGTTAGAATCATCATACCTGAATCCACTCATTGTGCTGCTAAGGGCCTGATGACATAGATTTCATTGCTGAGTGATATTGCTTTGTAAGTAAATACCACAACTTCTTTATCCATTTTTCACTTTCTGCGATGTTGAACTTGTACGGTAAACGAGGTTCTTGTAAACAGAGGCGTCCCAAACTTTGGGGTGGCTGTGTCTTTTTGATTTTAATTTCCCTAAGCTATAGGACCATAAGTGGAAGTGCCCTAGGCTCTGTTGCTTTGTTTTTTAGATGTTTCAGGAAACACCATACACTTCTCCCGAGTGTCTGTTGGCAATTTACATCCCGCCCATCAGCATAACAAGGCTCCCAGTTCTCCATGGCCTGTCCTGCCTTTCTGGATTTTACACTTTTTTCAGATGGCCCTTTTGACCGGGGGCAAGTGAGACTTCATTGTAGTGCAGATTTCCTTTGCAAGCTTGCTTGGTTGGCCAAAAAGGGCGTATGCGTTTTTTCCTGAATATATTCAGGAAAAAACGCATACGCCCTTTTTGGCCAAGTGCATCATGGTGGACGTTCTGCCTCTTTTCCTATGCTTTCAATGCAATTCCAGTCTACCTCCTGAAATCGGTTTCCTGCAATTCTGCCCCGCTTTCAAGTCCTCTTGGCAGCCTTACTTCAGTATATTTTTGGACGATAGCTGTCATTTATAACTCTGCAGGTTTGTGAATTACAGTGCCTCTGAGCTCCTTTCTTCAACTCGCTTTCTTTTGAGCTGGCCGCAACACCGCAGGATGGCTTCAGGCCCTAATCTGGTTCCGGCACGGCACGCTGAGCCTTTGGTTAATTCCTCTTCCTGGTGGGAAATGAGAGTTAAATTTGCCCGTCCAGACACCTCCAGCTAGTCTCTCATTGGTTCTCGCTATTCCTGTTCATCTTCCGCAGAAATTGCAAACTGGGCCAAACAGGAGGTTAAAGGGACTGACTCTCCAAGTCGGGAGGGTGTTAGTAAAGCGTCTGGAATGTTGCACCCCAGTACCAGGGTACGAAAACTGAGACATATTTGAACACGTCTCCCGATCACATGGTTGATCATACTCTAGGTTCCACATGCATGTTTTAGCTGAAGGAAGAATACCTTAAACCTGGGTAGTTGAAACCCGTGGAATGGGTACCATGCAATATGACTTCAAAGGGTCTTCATTTGCTCACCGAACCTCTCCAATCCTATCACTGCTGCGTTTATGCCCCTGTACACATGCTTGATTCTCTTTCGGAGACATAGCAATCCATAGGTTTTAAGATACTTACTAGTCAGGTACATTCTTAGGCGTTTAATATGCGGTGTTGAGTCCATTTCGTTGAGCAAGGAGTAGCTCTTGTCTATTCCATATTTGGCTTAAGGAACTTTATCTGTGCTCATTTCAATCTCTGGTTTTATGCAGCACCCCAACTCACCTTTCCCCTTAAGCAAGCATAAGTTGGTTTTCTAAATTTGAGACCCTGTTCTGTTCTGTAATTCAGTTCCTGTGTAGCCAAGTTTACATTCCGTGTACTACTGATATCTTTTGATGTTTCTTTTTCTGTGTGACTTATTTCAGTTAGAATCATCATACCTGAATCCACTCATGGTGCTGCTAAGGGCCTGATGACATAGATTTCATTGCTGAGTGATATTGCTTTGTAAGTAAATACCACAACTTCTTTATCCATTTTTCACTTTCTGCGATGTTGAACTTGTACGGTAAACGAGGTTCTTGTAAACAGAGGCGTCCCAAACTTTGGGGTGGCTGTGTCTTTTTGATTTTAATTTCCCTAAGCTATAGGACCATAAGTGGAAGTGCCCTAGGCTCTGTTGCTTTGTTTTTTAGATGTTTCAGGAAACACCATACACTTCTCCCGAGTGTCTGTTGGCAATTTACATCCCGCCCATCAGCATAACAAGGCTCCCAGTTCTCCATGGCCTGTCCTGCCTTTCTGGATTTTACACTTTTTTCAGATGGCCCTTTTGACCGGGGGGAAGTGAGACTTCATTGTAGTGCAGATTTCCTTTGCAAGCTTGCTTGGTTGGCCAAAAAGGGCGTATGCGTTTTTTCCTGAATATATTCGGGAAAAAACGCATACGCCCTTTTTGGCCAAGTGCATCATGGTGGACGTTCTGCCTCTTTTCCTATGCTTTCAATGCAATTCCAGTCTACCTCCTGAAATCGGTTTCCTGCAATTCTGCCCCGCTTTCAAGTCCTCTTGGCAGCCTTACTTCAGTATATTTTTGGACGATAGCTGTCATTTATAACTCTGCAGGTTTGTGAATTACAGTGCCCCTGAGCTCCTTTCTTCAACTCGCTTTCTTTTGAGCTGGCCGCAACACCGCAGGATGGCTTCAGGCCCTAATCTTGTTCCGGCACGGCACGCTGAGCCTTTGGTTAATTCCTCTTCCTGGTGGGAAATGAGAGGTAAATTTGCCCGTCCAGACACCTCCAGCTAGTCTCTCATTGGTTCTCGCTATTCCTGTTCATCTTCCGCAGAAATTGCAAACTGGGCCAAACAGGAGGTTAAAGGGACTGACTCTCCAAGTCGGGAGGGTGTTAGTAAAGCGTCTGGAATGTTGCACCCGAGTACCAGGGTATGAAAACTGAGACATATTTGAACACGTCTCCCGATCACATGGTTGATCATACTCTAGGTTCCACATGCATGTTTTAGCTGAAGGAAGAATACCTTAAACCTGGGTAGTTGAAACCCGTGGAATGGGTACCATGCAATATGACTTCAAAGGGTCTTCATTTGCTCACCGAACCTCTCCAATCCTATCACTGCTGCGTTTATGCCCCTGTACACATGCTTGATTCTCTTTCGGAGACATAGCAATCCATAGGTTTTAAGATACTTACTAGTCAGGTACATTCTTAGGCGTTTAATATGCGGTGTTGAGTCCATTTCGTTGAGCAAGGAGTAGCTCTTGTCTATTCCATATTTGGCTTAAGGAACTTTATCTGTGCTCATTTCAATCTCTGGTTTTATGCAGCACCCCAACTCACCTTTACCCTTAAGCAAGCATAAGTTGGTTTTCTAAATTTGAGACCCTGTTCTGTTCTGTAATTCAGTTCCTGTGTAGCCAAGTTTACATTCCGTGTATTACTGATATCTTATGATGTTTCTTTTTCTGTGTGACTTATTTCAGTTAGAATCATCATACCTGAATCCACTCATTGTGCTGCTAAGGGCCTGATGACATAGATTTCATTGCTGAGTGATATTGCTTTGTAAGTAAATACCACAACTTCTTTATCCATTTTTCACTTTCTGCGATGTTGAACTTGTACTGTAAACGAGGTTCTTGTAAACAGAGGCGTCCCAAACTTTGGGGTGGCTGTGTCTTTTTGATTTTAATTTCCCTAAGCTATAGGACCATAAGTGGAAGTGCCCTAGGCTCTGTTGCTTTGTTTTTTAGATGTTTCAGGAAACACCATACACTTCTCCCGAGTGTCTGTTGGCAATTTACATCCCGCCCATCAGCATAACAAGGCTCCCAGTTCTCCATGGCCTGTCCTGCCTTTCTGGATTTTACACTTTTTTCAGATGGCCCTTTTGACCGGGGGGAAGTGAGACTTCATTGTAGTGCAGATTTCCTTTGCAAGCTTGCTTGGTTGGCCAAAAAGGGCGTATGCGTTTTTTCCTGAATATATTCAGGAAAAAACGCATACGCCCTTTTTGGCCAAGTGCATCATGGTGGACGTTCTGCCTCTTTTCCTATGCTTTCAATGCAATTCCAGTCTACCTCCTGAAATCGGTTTCCTGCAATTCTGCCCCGCTTTCAAGTCCTCTTGGCAGCCTTACTTCAGTATATTTTTGGACGATAGCTGTCATTTATAACTCTGCAGGTTTGTGAATTACAGTGCCCCTGAGCTCCTTTCTTCAACTCGCTTTCTTTTGAGCTGGCCGCAACACCGCAGGATGGCTTCAGGCCCTAATCTGGTTCCGGCACGGCACGCTGAGCCTTTGGTTAATTCCTCTTCCTGGTGGGAAATGAGAGTTAAATTTGCCCATCCAGACACCTCCAGCTAGTCTCTCATTGGTTCTCACTATTCCTGTTCATCTTCCGCAGAAATTGCAAACTGGGCCAAACAGGAGGTTAAAGGGACTGACTCTCCAAGTCAGGAGGGTGTTAGTAAAGCGTCTGGAATGTTGCACCCGAGTACCAGGGTACGAAAACTGAGACATATTTGAACACATCTCCCGATCACATGGTTGATCATACTCTAGGTTCCACATGCATGTTTTAGCTGAAGGAAGAATACCTTAAACCTGGGTAGTTGAAACCCGTGGAATGGGTACCATGCAATATGACTTCAAAGGGTCTTCATTTGCTCACCGAACCTCTCCAATCCTATCACTGCTGCGTTTATGCCCCTGTACACATGCTTGATTCTCTTTCGGAGACATAGCAATCCATAGGTTTTAAGATACTTACTAGTCAGGTACATTCTTAGGCATTTAATATGCGGTGTTGAGTCCATTTCGTTGAGCAAGGAGTAGCTCTTGTCTATTCCATATTTGGCTTAAGGAACTTTATCTGTGCTCATTTCAATCTCTGGTTTTATGCAGCACCCCAACTCACCTTTCCCCTTAAGCAAGCATAAGTTGGTTTTCTAAATTTGAGACCCTGTTCTGTTCTGTAATTCAGTCCCTGTGTAGCCAAGTTTACATTCCGTGTATTACTGATATCTTATGATGTTTCTTTTTCTGTGTGACTTATTTCAGTTAGAATCATCATACCTGAATCCACTCATTGTGCTGCTAAGGGCCTGATGACATAGATTTCATTGCTGAGTGATATTGCTTTGTAAGTAAATACCACAACTTCTTTATCCATTTTTCACTTTCTGCGATGTTGAACTTGTACGGTAAACGAGGTTCTTGTAAACAGAGGCGTCCCAAACTTTGGGGTGGCTGTGTCTTTTTGATTTTAATTTCCCTAAGCTATAGGACCATAAGTGGAAGTGCCCTAGGCTCTGTTGCTTTGTTTTTTAGATGTTTCAGGAAACACCATACACTTCTCCCGAGTGTCTGTTGGCAATTTACATCCCGCCCATCAGCATAACAAGGCTCCCAGTTCTCCATGGCCTGTCCTGCCTTTCTGGATTTTACACTTTTTTCAGATGGCCCTTTTGACCGGGGGCAAGTGAGACTTCATTGTAGTGCAGATTTCCTTTGCAAGCTTGCTTGGTTGGCCAAAAAGGGCGTATGCGTTTTTTCCTGAATATATTCAGGAAAAAACGCATACGCCCTTTTTGGCCAAGTGCATCATTGTGGACGTTCTGCCTCTTTTCCTATGCTTTCAATGCAATTCCAGTCTACCTCCTGAAATCGGTTTCCTGCAATTCTGCCCCGCTTTCAAGTCCTCTTGGCAGCCTTACTTCAGTATATTTTTGGACGATAGCTGTCATTTATAACTCTGCAGGTTTGTGAATTACAGTGCCCCTGAGCTCCTTTCTTCAACTCGCTTTCTTTTGAGCTGGCCGCAACACCGCAGGATGGCTTCAGGCCCTAATCTGGTTCCGGCACGGCACGCTGAGCCTTTGGTTAATTCCTCTTCCTGGTGGGAAATGAGAGTTAAATTTGCCCGTCCAGACACCTCCAGCTAGTCTCTCATTGGTTCTCGCTATTCCTGTTCATCTTCCGCAGAAATTGCAAACTGGGCCAAACAGGAGGTTAAAGGGACTGACTCTCCAAGTCGGGAGGGTGTTAGTAAAGCGTCTGGAATGTTGCACCCGAGTACCAGGGTACGAAAACTGAGACATATTTGAACACGTCTCCCGATCACATGGTTGATCATACTCTAGGTTCCACATGCATGTTTTAGCTGAAGGAAGAATACCTTAAACCTGGGTAGTTGAAACCCGTGGAATGGGTACCATGCAATATGACTTCAAAGGGTCTTCATTTGCTCACCGAACCTCTCCAATCCTATCACTGCTGCGTTTATGCCCCTGTACACATGCTTGATTCTCTTTCGGAGACATAGCAATCCATAGGTTTTAAGATACTTACTAGTCAGGTACATTCTTAGGCATTTAATATGCAGTGTTGAGTCCATTTCGTTGAGCAAGGAGTAGCTCTTGTCTATTCCATATTTGGCTTAAGGAACTTTATCTGTGCTCATTTCAATCTCTGGTTTTATGCAGCACCCCAACTCACCTTTACCCTTAAGCAAGCATAAGTTGGTTTTCTAAATTTGAGACCCTGTTCTGTTCTGTAATTCAGTTCCTGTGTAGCCAAGTTTACATTCCGTGTATTACTGATATCTTATGATGTTTCTTTTTCTGTGTGACTTATTTCAGTTAGAATCATCATACCTGAATCCACTCATTGTGCTGCTAAGGGCCTGATGACATAGATTTCATTGCAGAGTGATATTGCTTTGTAAGTAAATACCACAACTTCTTTATCCATTTTTCACTTTCTGCGATGTTGAACTTGTACGGTAAACGAGGTTCTTGTAAACAGAGGCGTCCCAAACTTTGGGGTGGCTGTGTCTTTTTGATTTTAATTTCCCTAAGCTATAGGACCATAAGTGGAAGTGCCCTAGGCTCTGTTGCTTTGTTTTTTAGATGTTTCAGGAAACACCATACAATTCTCCCGAGTGTCTGTTGGCAATTTACATCCCGCCCATCAGCATAACAAGGCTCCCAGTTCTCCATGGCCTGTCCTGCCTTTCTGGATTTTACACTTTTTTCAGATGGCCCTTTTGACCGGGGGGAAGTGAGACTTCATTGTAGTGCAGATTTCCTTTGCAAGCTTGCTTGGTTGGCCAAAAAGGGCGTATGCGTTTTTTCCTGAATATATTCAGGAAAAAACGCATACGCCCTTTTTGGCCAAGTGCATCATTGTGGACGTTCTGCCTCTTTTCCTATGCTTTCAATGCAATTCCAGTCTACCTCCTGAAATCGGTTTCCTGCAATTCTGCCCCGCTTTCAAGTCCTCTTGGCAGCCTTACTTCAGTATATTTTTGGACGATAGCTGTCATTTATAACTCTGCAGGTTTGTGAATTACAGTGCCCCTGAGCTCCTTTCTTCAACTCGCTTTCTTTTGAGCTGGCCGCAACACCGCAGGATGGCTTCAGGCCCTAATCTGGTTCCGGCACGGCACGCTGAGCCTTTGGTTAATTCCTCTTCCTGGTGGGAAATGAGAGTTAAATTTGCCCGTCCAGACACCTCCAGCTAGTCTCTCATTGGTTCTCGCTATTCCTGTTCATCTTCCGCAGAAATTGCAAACTGGGCCAAACAGGAGGTTAAAGGGACTGACTCTCCAAGTCGGGAGGGTGTTAGTAAAGCGTCTGGAATGTTGCACCCGAGTACCAGGGTACGAAAACTGAGACATATTTGAACACGTCTCCCGATCACATGGTTGATCATACTCTAGGTTCCACATGCATGTTTTAGCTGAAGGAAGAATACCTTAAACCTGGGTAGTTGAAACCCGTGGAATGGGTACCATGCAATATGACTTCAAAGGGTCTTCATTTGCTCACCGAACCTCTCCAATCCTATCACTGCTGCGTTTATGCCTCTGTACACATGCTTGATTCTCTTTCAGAGACATAGCAATCCATAGGTTTTAAGATACTTACTAGTCAGATACATTCTTAGGCATTTAATATGCGGTGTTGAGTCCATTTCGTTGAGCAAGGAGTAGCTCTTGTCTATTCCATATTTGGCTTAAGGAACTTTATCTGTGCTCATTTCAATCTCTGGTTTTATGCAGCACCCCAACTCACCTTTACCCTTAAGCAAGCATAAGTTGGTTTTCTAAATTTGAGACCCTGTTCTGTTCTGTAATTCAGTTCCTGTGTAGCCAAGTTTACATTCCGTGTATTACTGATATCTTATGATGTTTCTTTTTCTGTGTGACTTATTTCAGTTAGAATCATCATACCTGAATCCACTCATTGTGCTGCTAAGGGCCTGATGACATAGATTTCATTGCTGAGTGATATTGCTTTGTAAGTAAATACCACAACTTCTTTATCCATTTTTCACTTTCTGCGATGTTGAACTTGTACTGTACACGAGGTTCTTGTAAACAGAGGCGTCCCAAATTTGGGGTGGCTGTGTCTTTTTGATTTTAATTTCCCTAAGCTATAGGACCATAAGTGGAAGTGCCCTAGGCTCTGTTGCTTTGTTTTTTAGATGTTTCAGGAAACACCATACACTTCTCCCGAGTGTCTGTTGGCAATTTACATCCCACCCATCAGCATAACAAGGCTCCCAGTTCTCCATGGCCTGTCCTGCCTTTCTGGATTTTACACTTTTTTCAGATGGCCCTTTTGACCGGGGGCAAGTGAGACTTCATTGTAGTGCAGATTTCCTTTGCAAGCTTGCTTGGTTGGCCAAAAAGGGCGTATGCGTTTTTTCCTGAATATATTCAGGAAAAAACGCATACGCCCTTTTTGGCCAAGTGCATCATGGTGGACGTTCTGCCTCTTTTCCTATGCTTTCAATGCAATTCCAGTCTACCTCCTGAAATCGGTTTCCTGCAATTCTGCCCCGCTTTCAAGTCCTCTTGGCAGCCTTACTTCAGTATATTTTTGGACGATAGCTGTCATTTATAACTCTGCAGGTTTGTGAATTACAGTGCCCCTGAGCTCCTTTCTTCAACTCGCTTTCTTTTGAGCTGGCCGCAACACCGCAGGATGGCTTCAGGCCCTAATCTGGTTCCGGCACGGCACGCTGAGCCTTTGGTTAATTCCTCTTCCTGGTGGGAAATGAGAGTTAAATTTGCCCGTCCAGACACCTCCAGCTAGTCTCTCATTGGTTCTCGCTATTCCTGTTCATCTTCCGCAGAAATTGCAAACTGGGCCAAACAGGAGGTTAAAGAGACTGACTCTCCAAGTCGGGAGGGTGTTAGTAAAGCGTCTGGAATGTTGCACCCGAGTACCAGGGTACGAAAACTGAGACATATTTGAACACGTCTCCCGATCACATGGTTGATCAGACTCTAGGTTCCACATGCATGTTTTAGCTGAAGGAAGAATACCTTAAACCTGGGTAGTTGAAACCCGTGGAATGGGTACCATGCAATATGACTTCAAAGGGTCTTCATTTGCTCACCGAACCTCTCCAATCCTATCACTGCTGCGTTTTTGCCCCTGGACACATGCTTGATTCTCTTTCAGAGACATAGCAATCCATAGGTTTTAAGATACTTACTAGTCAGGTACATTCTTAGGCGTTTAATATGCGCTGTTGAGTCCATTTCATTGAGCAAGGAGTAGCTCTTGTCTATTCCATATTTGGCTTAAGGAACTTTATCTGTGCTCATTTCAATCTCTGGTTTTATGCAGCACCCCAACTCACCTTTCCCCTTAAGCAAGCATAAGTTGGTTTTCTAAATTTGAGACCCTGTTCTGTTCTGTAATTCAGTTCCTGTGTAGCCAAGTTTACATTCCGTGTATTACTGATATCTTATGATGTTTCTTTTTCTGTGTGACTTATTTCAGTTAGAATCATCATACCTGAATCCACTCATTGTGCTGCTCAGGGCCTGATGACATAGATATCATTGCAGAGTGATATTGCTTTGTAAGTAAATACCACAACTTCTTTATCCATTTTTCACTTTCTGCGATGTTGAACTTGTACTGTAAACGAGGTTCTTGTAAACAGAGGCGTCCCAAACTTTGGGGTGGCTGTGTCTTTTTGATTTTAATTTCCCTAAGCTATAGGACCATAAGTGGAAGTGCCCTAGGCTCTGTTGCTTTGTTTTTTAGATGTTTCAGGAAACACCATACACTTCTCCCGAGTGTCTGTTGGCAATTTACATCCCGCCCATCAGCATAACAAGGCTCCCAGTTCTCCATGGCCTGTCCTGCCTTTCTGGATTTTACACTTTTTTCAGATGGCCCTTTTGACCGGGGGGAAGTGAGACTTCATTGTAGTGCAGATTTCCTTTGCAAGCTTGCTTGGTTGGCCAAAAAGGGCGTATGCGTTTTTTCCTGAATATATTCAGGAAAAAACGCATACGCCCTTTTTGGCCAAGTGCATCATAGTGGACGTTCTGCCTCTTTTCCTATGCTTTCAATGCAATTCCAGTCTACCTCCTGAAATCGGTTTCCTGCAATTCTGCCCCGCTTTCAAGTCCTCTTGGCAGCCTTACTTCAGTATATTTTTGGACGATAGCTGTCATTTATAACTCTGCAGGTTTGTGAATTACAGTGCCCCTGAGCTCCTTTCTTCAACTCGCTTTCTTTTGAGCTGGCCGCAACACCGCAGGATGGCTTCAGGCCCTAATCTGGTTCCGGCACGGCACGCTGAGCCTTTGGTTAATTCCTCTTCCTGGTGGGAAATGAGAGTTAAATTTGCCTGTCCATACACCTCCAGCTAGTCTCTCATTGGTTCTCGCTATTCCTGTTCATCTTCCGCAGAAATTGCAAACTGGGCCAAACAGGAGGTTGAAGGGACTGACTCTCCAAGTCGGGAGGGTGTTAGTAAAGCGTCTGGAATGTTGCACCCGAGTACCAGGGGAGGAAAACTGAGACATATTTGAACACGTCTCCCGTTCACACGGTTGATCATACTCTGGGTTCCACATGCATGTTTTAGCTGAAGGAAGAATACCTTAAACCTGGAGAGTTGAGACCCGTGTAATGGGTACCATGCAATATGACTTCAAAGGGTCTTCATTTGCTCACCGAACATCTCCAATCCTATCATTGCTGCATTTATGCCCCTGTACACACGCTTGATTCCCTTTTGGAGACATAGCAATCCATAGGTTTTAAGATACTTACTAGTCAGGTACATTCTTAGGCATTTAATATGCGGTGTTGAGTCCATTTCGTTGAGCAAGGAGTAGCTCTTGTCTATTCCATATTTGGCTTAAGGAACTTTATCTGTGCTCATTTCAATCTCTGGTTTTATGCAGCACCCCAACTCACCTTTCCCCTTAAGCAAGCATAAGTTGGTTTTCTAAATTTGAGACCCTGTTCTGTTCTGTAATTCAGTTCCTGTGTAGCCAAGTTTACATTCCGTGTATTACTGATATCTTATGATGTTTCTTTTTCTGTGTGACTTATTTCAGTTAGAATCATCGTACCTGAATCCACTCATTATGCTGCTACGGGCCTGATGACATAGATTTCATTGCTGAGTGATACTGCATTGTACATAAGTACCACAAGTTCTTTATCCATTTTTCACTTTCTGTGATATTGAACTTGTACGGTAAATGAGGTTCTTGTAAACAGAGGCGTCCCAAACTTTGGGGTGGCTGTGTCTTTTTGATTTTAATTTCCCTAAGCTATAGGACCATAAGTGGAAGTGCCCTAGGCTCTGTTGCTTTGTTTTTTAGATGTTTCAGGAAACACCATACACTTCTCCCGAGTGGCTGTTGGCAATTTACATCCCGCCCATCAGCATAACAAGGCTCCCAGTTCTCCATGGCCTGTCCTGCCTTTCTGGATTTTACACTTTTTTCAGATGGCCCTTTTGACCGGGGGGAAGTGAGACTTCATTGTAGTGCAGATTTCCTTTGCAAGCTTGCTTGGTTGGCCAAAAAGGGCGAATGCGTTTTTTCCTGAATATATTCAGGAAAAAACGCATACGCCCTTTTCGGCCAAGTGCATCATTGTGGACGTTCTGCCTCATTTCCTATGCTTTCAATGCAATTCCAGTCTACCTCCTGAAATCGGTTTCCTGCAATTCTGCCCCGCTTTCAAGTCCTCTTGGCAGCCTTACTTCAGTATATTTTTGGACGATAGCTGTCATTTATAACTCTGCAGGTTTGTGAATTACAGTGCCCCTGAACTCCTTTCTTCAACTCGCTTTCTTGTGACCTGGCCGCAACACCGCAGGATGGCTTCAGGCCCTAATCTGGTTCCGGCACGGCACGCTGAGCCTTTGGTTATTTCCTCTTCCTGGTGGGAAATGAGAGTTAAATTTGCCCGTCCAGACACCTCCAGCTAGTCTCTCATTGGTTCTCGCTATTCCTGTTCATCTTCCGCAGAAATTGCAAACTGGGCCAAACAGGAGGTTAAAGGCGCTGACTCTCCAAGTGGGGAGAGTGTTAGTAAAGCGTCTGGAATGTTGCACCCGAGTACCAGGGGAGGAAAACTGAGACATATATGAACACGTCTCCCGTTCACACGGTTGATCATACTCTGGGTTCCACATGCATGTTTTAGCTGAAGGAAGAATCCCTTAAACCTGGAGAGTTGAGACCCGTGTAATGGGTACCATGCAATATGACTTCAAAGGGTCTTCATTTGCTCACCGAACCTCTCCAATCCTATCACTGCTGCGTTTATGCCCCTGTACACACGCTTGATTCTCTTTTGGAGACATAGCAATCCATAGGTTTTAAGATACTTAGTAGTCAGGTACATTCTTAGGCGTTTAATATGCGGTGTTGAGTCCATTTCGTTGAGCAAGGAGTAGCTCTTGTCTATTCCATATTTGGCTTAAGGAACTTTATCTGTGCTCATTTCAATCTCTGGTTTTATGCAGCACCCCAACTCACCTTTCCCCTTAAGCAAGCATAAGTAGGTTTTCTAAATTTGAGACCCTGTTCTGTTTTGGAATTCAGTTCCTGTGTAGCCAAGTTTACATTCCATGTATTAGTGATATCTTATGATGTTTCTTTTTCTGTGTGACTTATTTCAGTTAGAATCATCGTACCTGAATCCACTCATTATGCTGCTACGGGCCTGATGACATAGATTTCATTGCTGTGTGATACTGCATTGTACGTAAGTACCACAAGTTCTTTATCCATTTTTCACTTTCTGTGATATTGAACTTGTACGGTAAACGAGGTTCTTGTAAACAGAGGCGTCCCAAACTTTGGGGTGGCTGTGTCTTTTTGATTTTAATTTCCCTAAGCTATAGGACCATAAGTGGAAGTGCCCTAGGCTCTGTTGCTTTGTTTTTTAGATGTTTCAGGAAACACCATACACTTCTCCCGAGTGTCTGTTGGCAATTTACATCCCGCCCATCAGCATAACAAGGCTCCCAGTTCTCCATGGCCTGTCCTGCCTTTCTGGATTTTACACTTTTTTCAGATGGCCCTTTTGACCGGGGGGAAGTGAGACTTCATTGTAGTGCAGATTTCCTTTGCAAGCTTGCTTGGTTGGCCAAAAAGGGCTTATGCGTTTTTTCCTGAATATATTCAGGAAAAAACGCATATGCACTTTTTGGCCAAGTGCATCATTGTGGACATTCTGCCTCGTTTCCTATGCTTTCAATGCAATTCCAGTCTACCTCCTGAAATCGGTTTCCTGCAATTCTGCCCCGCTTTCAAATCCTCTTGGCAGCCTTACTTCAGTATATTTTTGGACGATAGCTGTCATTTATAACTCTGCAGGTTTGTGAATTACAGTGCCCCTGAGCTCCTTTCTTCAACTCGCTTTCTTTTGAGCTGGCCGCAACACCGCAGGATGGCTTCAGGCCCTAATCTGGTTCCGGCACGGCACGCTGAGCCTTTGGTTAATTCCTCTTCCTGGTGGGAAATGAGAGTTAAATTTGCCCGTCCAGACACCTCCAGCTAGTCTCTCATTGGTTCTCACTATTCCTGTTCATCTTCCGCAGAAATTGCAAACTGGGCCAAACAGGAGGTTAAAGGGACTGACTCTCCAAGTCGGGAGGGTGTTAGTAAAGCGTCTGGAATGTTGCACCCGAGTACCAGGGTACGAAAACTGAGACATATTTGAACACGTCTCCCGATCACATGGTTGATCATACTCTAGGTTCCACATGCATGTTTTAGCTGAAGGAAGAATACCTTAAACCTGGGTAGTTGAAACCCGTGGAATGGGTACCATGCAATATGACTTCAAAGGGTCTTCATTTGCTCACCGAACCTCTCCAATCCTATCACTGCTGCGTTTATGCCCCTGTACACATGCTTGATTCTCTTTCGGAGACATAGCAATCCATAGGTTTTAAGATACTTACTAGTCAGGTACATTCTTAGGCGTTTAATATGCGGTGTTGAGTCCATTTCGTTGAGCAAGGAGTAGCTCTTGTCTATTCCATATTTGGCTTAAGGAACTTTATCTGTGCTCATTTCAATCTCTGGTTTTATGCAGCATCCCAACTCACCTTTCCCCTTAAGCAAGCATAAGTTGGTTTTCTAAATTTGAGACCCTGTTCTGTTCTGTAATTCAGTTCCTGTGTAGCCAAGTTTACATTCCGTGTATTACTGATATCTTATGATGTTTCTTTTTCTGTGTGACTTATTTCAGTTAGAATCATCATACCTGAATCCACTCATTGTGCTGCTAAGGGCCTGATGACATAGATTTCATTGCTGAGTGATATTGCTTTGTAAGTAAATACCACAACTTCTTTATCCATTTTTCACTTTCTGCGATGTTGAACTTGTACGGTAAACAAGGTTCTTGTAAACAGAGGCGTCCCAAACTTTGGGGTGGCTGTGTCTTTTTGATTTTAATTTCCCTAAGCTATAGGACCATAAGTGGAAGTGCCCTAGGCTCTGTTGCTTTGTTTTTTAGATGTTTCAGGAAACACCATACACTTCTCCCGAGTGTCTGTTGGCAATTTACATCCCGCCCATCAGCATAACAAGGCTCCCAGTTCTCCATGGCCTGTCCTGCCTTTCTGGATTTTACACTTTTTTCAGATGGCCCTTTTGACCGGGGGCAAGTGAGACTTCATTGTAGTGCAGATTTCCTTTGCAAGCTTGCTTGGTTGGCCAAAAAGGGCGTATGCGTTTTTTCCTGAATATATTCAGGAAAAAACGCATACGCCCTTTTTGGCCAAGTGCATCATGGTGGACGTTCTGCCTCTTTTCCTATGCTTTCAATGCAATTCCAGTCTACCTCCTGAAATCAGTTTCCTGCAATTCTGCCCCGCTTTCAAGTCCTCTTGGCAGCCTTACTTCAGTATATTTTTGGACGATAGCTGTCATTTATAACTCTGCAGGTTTGTGAATTACAGTGCCCCTGAGCTCCTTTCTTCAACTCGCTTTCTTTTGAGCTGGCCGCAACACCGCAGGATGGCTTCAGGCCCTAATCTGGTTCCGGCACGGCACGCTGAGCCTTTGGTTAATTCCTCTTCCTCGTGGGAAATGAGAGTTAAATTTGCCCGTCCAGACACCTCCAGCTAGTCTCTCATTGGTTCTCGCTATTCCTGTTCATCTTCCGCAGAAATTGCAAACTGGGCCAAACAGGAGGTTAAAGGGACTGACTCTCCAAGTCGGGAGGGTGTTAGTAAAGCGTCTGGAATGTTGCACCCGAGTACCAGGGTACGAAAACTGAGACATATTTGAACACGTCTCCCGATCACATGGTTGATCATACTCTAGGTTCCACATGCATGTTTTACCTGAAGGAAGAATACCTTAAACCTGGGTAGTTGAAACCCGTGGAATGGGTACCATGCAATATGACTTCAGAGGGTCTTCATTTGCTCACCGAACCTCTCCAATCCTATCACTGCTGCGTTTATGCCCCTGTACACATGCTTGATTCTCTTTCGGAGACATAGCAATCCATAGGTTTTAAGATACTTACTAGTCAGGTACATTCTTAGGCATTTAATATGCGGTGTTGAGTCCATTTCGTTGAGCAAGGAGTAGCTCTTGTCTATTCCATATTTGGCTTAAGGAACTTTATCTGTGCTCATTTCAATCTCTGGTTTTATGCAGCACCCCAACTCACCTTTCCCCTTAAGCAAGCATAAGTTGGTTTTCTAAATTTGAGACCCTGTTCTGTTCTGTAATTCAGTTCCTGTGTAGCCAAGTTTACATTCCGTGTATTACTGATATCTTATGATGTTTCTTTTTCTGTGTGACTTATTTCAGTTAGAATCATCATACCTGAATCCACTCATTGTGCTGCTAAGGGCCTGATGACATAGATTTCATTGCTGAGTGATATTGCTTTGTAAGTAAATACCACAACTTCTTTATCCATTTTTCACTTTCTGCGGTGTTGAACTTGTACTGTAAACGAGGTTCTTGTAAACAGAGGCGTCCCAAACTTTGGGGTGGCTGTGTCTTTTTGATTTTAATTTCCCTAAGCTATAGGACCATAAGTGGAAGTGCCCTAGGCTCTGTTGCTTTGTTTTTTAGATGTTTCAGGAAACACCATACACTTCTCCCGAGTGGCTGTTGGCAATTTACATCCCGCCCATCAGCATAACAAGGCTCCCAGTTCTCCATGGCCTGTCCTGCCTTTCTGGATTTTACACTTTTTTCAGATGGCCCTTTTGACCGGGGGGAAGTGAGACTTCATTGTAGTGCAGATTTCCTTTGCAAGCTTGCTTGGTTGGCCAAAAAGGGCATATGCGTTTTTTCCTGAATATATTCAGGAAAAAACGCATACGCCCTTTTTGGCCAAGTGCATCATTGTGGACGTTCTGCCTCTTTTCCTATGCTTTCAATGCAATTCCAGTCTACCTCCTGAAATCGGTTTCCTGCAATTCTGCCCCGCTTTCAAGTCCTCTTGGCAGCCTTACTTCAGTATATTTTTGGACGATAGCTGTCATTTATAACTCTGCAGGTTTGTGAATTACAGTGCCCCTGAGCTCCTTTCTTCAACTCGCTTTCTTTTGAGCTGGCCGCAACACCGCAGGATGGCTTCAGGCCCTAATCTGGTTCCGGCACGGCACGCTGAGCCTTTGGTTAATTCCTCTTCCTGGTGGGAAATGAGAGTTAAATTTGCCCGTCCAGACACCTCCAGCTAGTCTCTCATTGGTTCTCGCTATTCCTGTTCATCTTCCGCAGAAATTGCAAACTGGGCCAAACAGGAGGTTAAAGAGACTGACTCTCCAAGTCGGGAGGGTGTTAGTAAAGCGTCTGGAATGTTGCACCCGAGTACCAGGGTACGAAAACTGAGACATATTTGAACACGTCTCCCGATCACATGGTTGATCATACTCTAGGTTCCACATGCATGTTTTAGCTGAAGGAAGAATACCTTAAACCTGGGTAGTTGAAACCCGTGGAATGGGTACCATGCAATATGACTTCAAAGGGTCTTCATTTGCTCACCGAACCTCTCCAATCCTATCACTGCTGCATTTATGCCCCTGTACACATGCTTGATTCTCTTTCGGAGACATAGCAATCCATAGGTTTTAAGATACTTACTAGTCAGGTACATTCTTAGGCATTTAATATGCGGTGTTGAGTCCATTTCGTTGAGCAAGGAGTAGCTCTTGTCTATTCCATATTTGGCTTAAGGAACTTTATCTGTGCTCATTTCAATCTCTGGTTTTATGCAGCACCCCAACTCACCTTTCCCCTTAAGCAAGCATAAGTTGGTTTTCTAAATTTGAGACCCTGTTCTGTTCTGTAATTCAGTTCCTGTGTAGCCAAGTTTACATTCCGTGTATTACTGATATCTTATGATGTTTCTTTTTCTGTGTGACTTATTTCAGTTAGAGTCATCATACCTGAATCCACTCATTGTGCTGCTAAGGGCCTGATGACATAGATTTCATTGCTGAGTGATATTGCTTTGTAAGTAAATACCACAACTTCTTTATCCATTTTTCACTTTCTGCGATGTTGAACTTGTACTGTAAACGAGGTTCTTGTAAACAGAGGCGTCCAAAACTTTGGGGTGGCTGTGTCTTTTTGATTTTAATTTCCCTAAGCTATAGGACCATAAGTGGAAGTGCCCTAGGCTCTGTTGCTTTGTTTTTTAGATGTTTCAGGAAACACCATACACTTCTCCCGAGTGTCTGTTGGCAATTTACATCCCGCCCATCAGCATAACAAGGCTCCCAGTTCTCCATGGCCTGTCCTGCCTTTCTGGATTTTACACTTTTTTCAGATGGCCCTTTTGACCGGGGGGAAGTGAGACTTCATTGTAGTGCAGATTTCCTTTGCAAGCTTGCTTGGTTGGCCAAAAAGGGCGTATGCGTTTTTTCCTGAATATATTCAGGAAAAAACGCATACGCCCTTTTTGGCCAAGTGCATCATGGTAGACGTTCTGCCTCTTTTCCTATGCTTTCAATGCAATTCCAGTCTACCTCCTGAAATCGGTTTCCTGCAATTCTGCCCCGCTTTCAAGTCCTCTTGGCAGCCTTACTTCAGTATATTTTTGGACGATAGCTGTCATTTATAACTCTGCAGGTTTGTGAATTACAGTGCCCCTGAGCTCCTTTCTTCAACTCGCTTTCTTTTGAGCTGGCCGCAACACCGCAGGATGGCTTCAGGCCCTAATCTGGTTCCGGCACGGCACGCTGAGCCTTTGGTTAATTCCTCTTCCTGGTGGGAAATGAGAGTTAAATTTGCCCGTCCAGACACCTCCAGCTAGTCTCTCATTGGTTCTCGCTATTCCTGTTCATCTTCCGCAGAAATTGCAAACTGGGCCAAACAGGAGGTTAAAGAGACTGACTCTCCAAGTCGGGAGGGTGTTAGTAAAGCGTCTGGAATGTTGCACCCGAGTACCAGGGTACGAAAACTGAGACATATTTGAACACGTCTCCCGATCACATGGTTGATCATACTCTAGGTTCCACATGCATGTTTTAGCTGAAGGAAGAATACCTTAAACCTGGGTAGTTGAAACCCGTGGAATGGGTACCATGCAATATGACTTCAAAGGGTCTTCATTTGCTCACCGAACCTCTCCAATCCTATCACTGCTGCATTTATGCCCCTGTACACATGCTTGATTCTCTTTCGGAGACATAGCAATCCATAGGTTTTAAGATACTTACTAGTCAGGTACATTCTTAGGCATTTAATATGCGGTGTTGAGTCCATTTCGTTGAGCAAGGAGTAGCTCTTGTCTATTCCATATTTGGCTTAAGGAACTTTATCTGTGCTCATTTCAATCTCTGGTTTTATGCAGCACCCCAACTCACCTTTCCCCTTAAGCAAGCATAAGTTGGTTTTCTAAATTTGAGACCCTGTTCTGTTCTGTAATTCAGTTCCTGTGTAGCCAAGTTTACATTCCGTGTATTACTGATATCTTATGATGTTTCTTTTTCTGTGTGACTTATTTCAGTTAGAGTCATCATACCTGAATCCACTCATTGTGCTGCTAAGGGCCTGATGACATAGATTTCATTGCTGAGTGATATTGCTTTGTAAGTAAATACCACAACTTCTTTATCCATTTTTCACTTTCTGCGATGTTGAACTTGTACTGTAAACGAGGTTCTTGTAAACAGAGGCGTCCAAAACTTTGGGGTGGCTGTGTCTTTTTGATTTTAATTTCCCTAAGCTATAGGACCATAAGTGGAAGTGCCCTAGGCTCTGTTGCTTTGTTTTTTAGATGTTTCAGGAAACACCATACACTTCTCCCGAGTGTCTGTTGGCAATTTACATCCCGCCCATCAGCATAACAAGGCTCCCAGTTCTCCATGGCCTGTCCTGCCTTTCTGGATTTTACACTTTTTTCAGATGGCCCTTTTGACCGGGGGGAAGTGAGACTTCATTGTAGTGCAGATTTCCTTTGCAAGCTTGCTTGGTTGGCCAAAAAGGGCGTATGCGTTTTTTCCTGAATATATTCAGGAAAAAACGCATACGCCCTTTTTGGCCAAGTGCATCATGGTAGACGTTCTGCCTCTTTTCCTATGCTTTCAATGCAATTCCAGTCTACCTCCTGAAATCGGTTTCCTGCAATTCTGCCCCGCTTTCAAGTCCTCTTGGCAGCCTTACTTCAGTATATTTTTGGACGATAGCTGTCATTTATAACTCTGCAGGTTTGTGAATTACAGTGCCCCTGAGCTCCTTTCTTCAACTCGCTTTCTTTTGAGCTGGCCGCAACACCGTAGGATGGCTTCAGGCCCTAATCTGGTTCCGGCACGGCACGCTGAGCCTTTGGTTAATTCCTCTTCCTGGTGGGAAATGAGAGTTAAATTTGCCCGTCCAGACACCTCCAGCTAGTCTCTCATTGGTTCTCGCTATTCCTGTTCATCTTCCGCAGAAATTGCAAACTGGGCCAAACAGGAGGTTAAAGGGACTGACTCTCCAAGTCGGGAGGGTGTTAGTAAAGCGTCTGGAATGTTGCACCCGAGTACCAGGGTACGAAAACTGAGACATATTTGAACACGTCTCCCGATCACATGGTTGATCATACTCTAGGTTCCACATGCATGTTTTAGCTGAAGGAAGAATACCTTAAACCTGGGTAGTTGAAACCCGTGGAATGGGTACCATGCAATATGACTTCAAAGGGTCTTCGTTTGCTCACCGAACCTCTCCAATCCTATCACTGCTGCGTTTATGCCCCTGTACACATGCTTGATTCTCTTTCGGAGACATAGCAATCCATAGGTTTTAAGATACTTACTAGTCAGGTACATTCTTAGGCATTTAATATGCGGTGTTGAGTCCATTTCGTTGAGCAAGGAGTAGCTCTTGTCTATTCCATATTTGGCTTAAGGAACTTTATCTGTGCTCATTTCAATCTCTGGTTTTATGCAGCACCCCAACTCACCTTTCCCCTTAAGCAAGCATAAGTTGGTTTTCTAAATTTGAGACCCTGTTCTGTTCTGTAATTCAGTTCCTGTGTAGCCAAGTTTACATTCCGTGTATTACTGATATCTTATGATGTTTCTTTTTCTGTGTGACTTATTTCAGTTAGAATCATCATACCTGAATCCACTCATTGTGCTGCTAAGGGCCTGATGACATAGATTTCATTGCTGAGTGATATTGCTTTGTAAGTAAATACCACAACTTCTTTATCCATTTTTCACTTTCTGCGGTGTTGAACTTGTACTGTAAACGAGGTTCTTGTAAACAGAGGCGTCCCAAACTTTGGGGTGGCTGTGTCTTTTTGATTTTAATTTCCCTAAGCTATAGGACCATAAGTGGAAGTGCCCTAGGCTCTGTTGCTTTGTTTTTTAGATGTTTCAGGAAACACCATACACTTCTCCCGAGTGGCTGTTGGCAATTTACATCCCGCCCATCAGCATAACAAGGCTCCCAGTTCTCCATGGCCTGTCCTGCCTTTCTGGATTTTACACTTTTTTCAGATGGCCCTTTTGACCGGGGGGAAGTGAGACTTCATTGTAGTGCAGATTTCCTTTGCAAGCTTGCTTGGTTGGCCAAAAAGGGCATATGCGTTTTTTCCTGAATATATTCAGGAAAAAACGCATACGCCCTTTTTGGCCAAGTGCATCATTGTGGACGTTCTGCCTCTTTTCCTATGCTTTCAATGCAATTCCAGTCTACCTCCTGAAATCGGTTTCCTGCAATTCTGCCCCGCTTTCAAGTCCTCTTGGCAGCCTTACTTCAGTATATTTTTGGACGATAGCTGTCATTTATAACTCTGCAGGTTTGTGAATTACAGTGCCCCTGAGCTCCTTTCTTCAACTCGCTTTCTTTTGAGCTGGCCGCAACACCGCAGGATGGCTTCAGGCCCTAATCTGGTTCCGGCACGGCACGCTGAGCCTTTGGTTAATTCCTCTTCCTGGTGGGAAATGAGAGTTAAATTTGCCCGTCCAGACACCTCCAGCTAGTCTCTCATTGGTTCTCGCTATTCCTGTTCATCTTCCGCAGAAATTGCAAACTGGGCCAAACAGGAGGTTAAAGAGACTGACTCTCCAAGTCGGGAGGGTGTTAGTAAAGCGTCTGGAATGTTGCACCCGAGTACCAGGGTACGAAAACTGAGACATATTTGAACACGTCTCCCGATCACATGGTTGATCATACTCTAGGTTCCACATGCATGTTTTAGCTGAAGGAAGAATACCTTAAACCTGGGTAGTTGAAACCCGTGGAATGGGTACCATGCAATATGACTTCAAAGGGTCTTCATTTGCTCACCGAACCTCTCCAATCCTATCACTGCTGCATTTATGCCCCTGTACACATGCTTGATTCTCTTTCGGAGACATAGCAATCCATAGGTTTTAAGATACTTACTAGTCAGGTACATTCTTAGGCATTTAATATGCGGTGTTGAGTCCATTTCGTTGAGCAAGGAGTAGCTCTTGTCTATTCCATATTTGGCTTAAGGAACTTTATCTGTGCTCATTTCAATCTCTGGTTTTATGCAGCACCCCAACTCACCTTTCCCCTTAAGCAAGCATAAGTTGGTTTTCTAAATTTGAGACCCTGTTCTGTTCTGTAATTCAGTTCCTGTGTAGCCAAGTTTACATTCCGTGTATTACTGATATCTTATGATGTTTCTTTTTCTGTGTGACTTATTTCAGTTAGAGTCATCATACCTGAATCCACTCATTGTGCTGCTAAGGGCCTGATGACATAGATTTCATTGCTGAGTGATATTGCTTTGTAAGTAAATACCACAACTTCTTTATCCATTTTTCACTTTCTGCGATGTTGAACTTGTACTGTAAACGAGGTTCTTGTAAACAGAGGCGTCCAAAACTTTGGGGTGGCTGTGTCTTTTTGATTTTAATTTCCCTAAGCTATAGGACCATAAGTGGAAGTGCCCTAGGCTCTGTTGCTTTGTTTTTTAGATGTTTCAGGAAACACCATACACTTCTCCCGAGTGTCTGTTGGCAATTTACATCCCGCCCATCAGCATAACAAGGCTCCCAGTTCTCCATGGCCTGTCCTGCCTTTCTGGATTTTACACTTTTTTCAGATGGCCCTTTTGACCGGGGGGAAGTGAGACTTCATTGTAGTGCAGATTTCCTTTGCAAGCTTGCTTGGTTGGCCAAAAAGGGCGTATGCGTTTTTTCCTGAATATATTCAGGAAAAAACGCATACGCCCTTTTTGGCCAAGTGCATCATGGTAGACGTTCTGCCTCTTTTCCTATGCTTTCAATGCAATTCCAGTCTACCTCCTGAAATCGGTTTCCTGCAATTCTGCCCCGCTTTCAAGTCCTCTTGGCAGCCTTACTTCAGTATATTTTTGGACGATAGCTGTCATTTATAACTCTGCAGGTTTGTGAATTACAGTGCCCCTGAGCTCCTTTCTTCAACTCGCTTTCTTTTGAGCTGGCCGCAACACCGTAGGATGGCTTCAGGCCCTAATCTGGTTCCGGCACGGCACGCTGAGCCTTTGGTTAATTCCTCTTCCTGGTGGGAAATGAGAGTTAAATTTGCCCGTCCAGACACCTCCAGCTAGTCTCTCATTGGTTCTCGCTATTCCTGTTCATCTTCCGCAGAAATTGCAAACTGGGCCAAACAGGAGGTTAAAGGGACTGACTCTCCAAGTCGGGAGGGTGTTAGTAAAGCGTCTGGAATGTTGCACCCGAGTACCAGGGTACGAAAACTGAGACATATTTGAACACGTCTCCCGATCACATGGTTGATCATACTCTAGGTTCCACATGCATGTTTTAGCTGAAGGAAGAATACCTTAAACCTGGGTAGTTGAAACCCGTGGAATGGGTACCATGCAATATGACTTCAAAGGGTCTTCATTTGCTCACCGAACCTCTCCAATCCTATCACTGCTGCGTTTATGCCCCTGTACACATGCTTGATTCTCTTTCGGAGACATAGCAATCCATAGGTTTTAAGATACTTACTAGTCAGGTACATTCTTAGGCATTTAATATGCGGTGTTGAGTCCATTTCGTTGAGCAAGGAGTAGCTCTTGTCTATTCCATATTTGGCTTAAGGAACTTTATCTGTGCTCATTTCAATCTCTGGTTTTATGCAGCACCCCAACTCACCTTTCCCCTTAAGCAAGCATAAGTTGGTTTTCTAAATTTGAGACCCTGTTCTGTTCTGTAATTCAGTTCCTGTGTAGCCAAGTTTACATTCCGTGTATTACTGATATCTTATGATGTTTCTTTTTCTGTGTGACTTATTTCAGTTAGAGTCATCATACCTGAATCCACTCATTGTGCTGCTAAGGGCCTGATGACATAGATTTCATTGCTGAGTGATATTGCTTTGTAAGTAAATACCACAACTTCTTTATCCATTTTTCACTTTCTGCGGTGTTGAACTTGTACTGTAAACGAGGTTCTTGTAAACAGAGGCGTCCCAAACTTTGGGGTGGCTGTGTCTTTTTGATTTTAATTTCCCTAAGCTATAGGACCATAAGTGGAAGTGCCCTAGGCTCTGTTGCTTTGTTTTTTAGATGTTTCAGGAAACACCATACACTTCTCCCGAGTGTCTGTTGGCAATTTACATCCCGCCCATCAGCATAACAAGGCTCCCAGTTCTCCATGGCCTGTCCTGCCTTTCTGGATTTTACACTTTTTTCAGATGGCCCTTTTGACCGGGGGGAAGTGAGACTTCATTGTAGTGCAGATTTCCTTTGCAAGCTTGCTTGGTTGGCCAAAAAGGGCATATGCGTTTTTTCCTGAATATATTCAGGAAAAAACGCATACGCCCTTTTTGGCCAAGTGCATCATTGTGGACGTTCTGCCTCTTTTCCTATGCTTTCAATGCAATTCCAGTCTACCTCCTGAAATCGGTTTCCTGCAATTCTGCCCCGCTTTCAAGTCCTCTTGGCAGCCTTACTTCAGTATATTTTTGGACGATAGCTGTCATTTATAACTCTGCAGGTTTGTGAATTACAGTGCCCCTGAGCTCCTTTCTTCAACTCGCTTTCTTTTGAGCTGGCCGCAACACCGCAGGATGGCTTCAGGCCCTAATCTGGTTCCGGCACGGCACGCTGAGCCTTTGGTTAATTCCTCTTCCTGGTGGGAAATGAGAGTTAAATTTGCCCGTCCAGACACCTCCAGCTAGTCTCTCATTGGTTCTCGCTATTCCTGTTCATCTTCCGCAGAAATTGCAAACTGGGCCAAACAGGAGGTTAAAGAGACTGACTCTCCAAGTCGGGAGGGTGTTAGTAAAGCGTCTGGAATGTTGCACCCGAGTACCAGGGTACGAAAACTGAGACATATTTGAACACGTCTCCCGATCACATGGTTGATCATACTCTAGGTTCCACATGCATGTTTTAGCTGAAGGAAGAATACCTTAAACCTGGGTAGTTGAAACCCGTGGAATGGGTACCATGCAATATGACTTCAAAGGGTCTTCATTTGCTCACCGAACCTCTCCAATCCTATCACTGCTGCGTTTATGCCCCTGTACACATGCTTGATTCTCTTTCGGAGACATAGCAATCCATAGGTTTTAAGATACTGACTAGTCAGGTACATTCTTAGGCATTTAATATGCGGTGTTGAGTCCATTTCGTTGAGCAAGGAGTAGCTCTTGTCTATTCCATATTTGGCTTAAGGAACTTTATCTGTGCTCATTTCAATCTCTGGTTTTATGCAGCACCCCAACTCACCTTTCCCCTTAAGCAAGCATAAGTTGGTTTTCTAAATTTGAGACCCTGTTCTGTTCTGTAATTCAGTTCCTGTGTAGCCAAGTTTACATTCCGTGTATTACTGATATCTTATGATGTTTCTTTTTCTGTGTGACTTATTTCAGTTAGAGTCATCATACCTGAATCCACTCATTGTGCTGCTAAGGGCCTGATGACATAGATTTCATTGCTGAGTGATATTGCTTTGTAAGTAAATACCACAACTTCTTTATCCATTTTTCACTTTCTGCGATGTTGAACTTGTACTGTAAACGAGGTTCTTGTAAACAGAGGCGTCCCAAACTTTGGGGTGGCTGTGTCTTTTTGATTTTAATTTCCCTAAGCTATAGGACCATAAGTGGAAGTGCCCTAGGCTCTGTTGCTTTGTTTTTTAGATGTTTCAGGAAACACCATACACTTCTCCCGAGTGTCTGTTGGCAATTTACATCCCGCCCATCAGCATAACAAGGCTCCCAGTTCTCCATGGCCTGTCCTGCCTTTCTGGATTTTACACTTTTTTCAGATGGCCCTTTTGACCGGGGGGAAGTGAGACTTCATTGTAGTGCAGATTTCCTTTGCAAGCTTGCTTGGTTGGCCAAAAAGGGCGTATGCGTTTTTTCCTGAATATATTCAGGAAAAAACGCATACGCCCTTTTTGGCCAAGTGCATCATGGTAGACGTTCTGCCTCTTTTCCTATGCTTTCAATGCAATTCCAGTCTACCTCCTGAAATCGGTTTCCTGCAATTCTGCCCCGCTTTCAAGTCCTCTTGGCAGCCTTACTTCAGTATATTTTTGGACGATAGCTGTCATTTATAACTCTGCAGGTTTGTGAATTACAGTGCCCCTGAGCTCCTTTCTTCAACTCGCTTTCTTTTGAGCTGGCCGCAACACCGCAGGATGGCTTCAGGCCCTAATCTGGTTCCGGCACGGCACGCTGAGCCTTTGGTTAATTCCTCTTCCTGGTGGGAAATGAGAGTTAAATTTGCCCGTCCAGACACCTCCAGCTAGTCTCTCATTGGTTCTCGCTATTCCTGTTCATCTTCCGCAGAAATTGCAAACTGGGCCAAACAGGAGGTTAAAGGGACTGACTCTCCAAGTCGGGAGGGTGTTAGTAAAGCGTCTGGAATGTTGCACCCGAGTACCAGGGTACGAAAACTGAGACATATTTGAACACGTCTCCCGATCACATGGTTGATCATACTCTAGGTTCCACATGCATGTTTTAGCTGAAGGAAGAATACCTTAAACCTGGGTAGTTGAAACCCGTGGAATGGGTACCATGCAATATGACTTCAAAGGGTCTTCATTTGCTCACCGAACCTCTCCAATCCTATCACTGCTGCGTTTATGCCCCTGTACACATGCTTGATTCTCTTTCGGAGACATAGCAATCCATAGGTTTTAAGATACTTACTAGTCAGGTACATTCTTAGGCATTTAATATGCGGTGTTGAGTCCATTTCGTTGAGCAAGGAGTAGCTCTTGTCTATTCCATATTTGGCTTAAGGAACTTTATCTGTGCTCATTTCAATCTCTGGTTTTATGCAGCACCCCAACTCACCTTTCCCCTTAAGCAAGCATAAGTTGGTTTTCTAAATTTGAGACCCTGTTCTGTTCTGTAATTCAGTTCCTGTGTAGCCAAGTTTACATTCCGTGTATTACTGATATCTTATGATGTTTCTTTTTCTGTGTGACTTATTTCAGTTAGAGTCATCATACCTGAATCCACTCATTGTGCTGCTAAGGGCCTGATGACATAGATTTCATTGCTGAGTGATATTGCTTTGTAAGTAAATACCACAACTTCTTTATCCATTTTTCACTTTCTGCGATGTTGAACTTGTACTGTAAACGAGGTTCTTGTAAACAGAGGCGTCCCAAACTTTGGGGTGGCTGTGTCTTTTTGATTTTAATTTCCCTAAGCTATAGGACCATAAGTGGAAGTGCCCTAGGCTCTGTTGCTTTGTTTTTTAGATGTTTCAGGAAACACCATACACTTCTCCCGAGTGTCTGTTGGCAATTTACATCCCGCCCATCAGCATAACAAGGCTCCCAGTTCTCCATGGCCTGTCCTGCCTTTCTGGATTTTACACTTTTTTCAGATGGCCCTTTTGACCGGGGGGAAGTGAGACTTCATTGTAGTGCAGATTTCCTTTGCAAGCTTGCTTGGTTGGCCAAAAAGGGCGTATGCGTTTTTTCCTGAATATATTCAGGAAAAAACGCATACGCCCTTTTTGGCCAAGTGCATCATGGTAGACGTTCTGCCTCTTTTCCTATGCTTTCAATGCAATTCCAGTCTACCTCCTGAAATCGGTTTCCTGCAATTCTGCCCCGCTTTCAAGTCCTCTTGGCAGCCTTACTTCAGTATATTTTTGGACGATAGCTGTCATTTATAACTCTGCAGGTTTGTGAATTACAGTGCCCCTGAGCTCCTTTCTTCAACTCGCTTTCTTTTGAGCTGGCCGCAACACCGCAGGATGGCTTCAGGCCCTAATCTGGTTCCGGCACGGCACGCTGAGCCTTTGGTTAATTCCTCTTCCTGGTGGGAAATGAGAGTTAAATTTGCCCGTCCAGACACCTCCAGCTAGTCTCTCATTGGTTCTCGCTATTCCTGTTCATCTTCCGCAGAAATTGCAAACTGGGCCAAACAGGAGGTTAAAGGGACTGACTCTCCAAGTCGGGAGGGTGTTAGTAAAGCGTCTGGAATGTTGCACCCGAGTACCAGGGTACGAAAACTGAGACATATTTGAACACGTCTCCCGATCACATGGTTGATCATACCCTAGGTTCCACATGCATGTTTTAGCTGAAGGAAGAATACCTTAAACCTGGGTAGTTGAAACCCGTGGAATGGGTACCATGCAATATGACTTCAAAGGGTCTTCATTTGCTCACCGAACCTCTCCAATCCTATCACTGCTGCGTTTATGCCCCTGTACACATGCTTGATTCTCTTTCGGAGACATAGCAATCCATAGGTTTTAAGATACTTACTAGTCAGGTACATTCTTAGGCATTTAATATGCGGTGTTGAGTCCATTTCGTTGAGCAAGGAGTAGCTCTTGTCTATTCCATATTTGGCTTAAGGAACTTTATCTGTGCTCATTTCAATCTCTGGTTTTATGCAGCACCCCAACTCACCTTTCCCCTTAAGCAAGCATAAGTTGGTTTTCTAAATTTGAGACCCTGTTCTGTTCTGTAATTCAGTTCCTGTGTAGCCAAGTTTACATTCCGTGTATTACTGATATCTTATGATGTTTCTTTTTCTGTGTGACTTATTTCAGTTAGAATCATCATACCTGAATCCACTCATTGTGCTGCTAAGGGCCTGATGACATAGATTTCATTGCTGAGTGATATTGCTTTGTAAGTAAATACCACAACTTCTTTATCCATTTTTCACTTTCTGCGGTGTTGAACTTGTACTGTAAACGAGGTTCTTGTAAACAGAGGCGTCCCAAACTTTGGGGTGGCTGTGTCTTTTTGATTTTAATTTCCCTAAGCTATAGGACCATAAGTGGAAGTGCCCTAGGCTCTGTTGCTTTGTTTTTTAGATGTTTCAGGAAACACCATACACTTCTCCCGAGTGTCTGTTGGCAATTTACATCCCGCCCATCAGCATAACAAGGCTCCCAGTTCTCCATGGCCTGTCCTGCCTTTCTGGATTTTACACTTTTTTCAGATGGCCCTTTTGACCGGGGGGAAGTGAGACTTCATTGTAGTGCAGATTTCCTTTGCAAGCTTGCTTGGTTGGCCAAAAAGTGCATATGCGTTTTTTCCTGAATATATTCAGGAAAAAACGCATACGCCCTTTTTGGCCAAGTGCATCATGGTAGACGTTCTGCCTCTTTTCCTATGCTTTCAATGCAATTCCAGTCTACCTCCTGAAATCGGTTTCCTGCAATTCTGCCCCGCTTTCAAGTCCTCTTGGCAGCCTTACTTCAGTATATTTTTGGACGATAGCTGTCATTTATAACTCTGCAGGTTTGTGAATTACAGTGCCCCTGAGCTCCTTTCTTCAACTCGCTTTCTTTTGAGCTGGCCGCAACACCGCAGGATGGCTTCAGGCCCTAATCTGGTTCCGGCACAGCACGCTGAGCCTTTGGTTAATTCCTCTTCCTGGTGGGAAATGAGAGTTAAATTTGCCCGTCCAGACACCTCCAGCTAGTCTCTCATTGGTTCTCGCTATTCCTGTTCATCTTCCGCAGAAATTGCAAACTGGGCCAAACAGGAGGTTAAAGAGACTGACTCTCCAAGTCGGGAGGGTGTTAGTAAAGCGTCTGGAATGTTGCACCCGAGTACCAGGGTACGAAAACTGAGACATATTTGAACACGTCTCCCGATCACATGGTTGATCATACTCTAGGTTCCACATGCATGTTTTAGCTGAAGGAAGAATACCTTAAACCTGGGTAGTTGAAACCCGTGGAATGGGTACCATGCAATATGACTTCAAAGGGTCTTCATTTGCTCACCGAACCTCTCCAATCCTATCACTGCTGCGTTTATGCCCCTGTACACATGCTTGATTCTCTTTCGGAGACATAGCAATCCATAGGTTTTAAGATACTTACTAGTCAGGTACATTCTTAGGCATTTAATATGCGGTGTTGAGTCCATTTCGTTGAGCAAGGAGTAGCTCTTGTCTATTCCATATTTGGCTTAAGGAACTTTATCTGTGCTCATTTCAATCTCTGGTTTTATGCAGCACCCCAACTCACCTTTCCCCTTAAGCAAGCATAAGTTGGTTTTCTAAATTTGAGACCCTGTTCTGTTCTGTAATTCAGTTCCTGTGTAGCCAAGTTTACATTCCGTGTATTACTGATATCTTATGATGTTTCTTTTTCTGTGTGACTTATTTCAGTTAGAATCATCATACCTGAATCCACTCATTGTGCTGCTAAGGGCCTGATGACATAGATTTCATTGCTGAGTGATATTGCTTTGTAAGTAAATACCACAACTTCTTTATCCATTTTTCACTTTCTGCGGTGTTGAACTTGTACTGTAAACGAGGTTCTTGTAAACAGAGGCGTCCCAAACTTTGGGGTGGCTGTGTCTTTTTGATTTTAATTTCCCTAAGCTATAGGACCATAAGTGGAAGTGCCCTAGGCTCTGTTGCTTTGTTTTTTAGATGTTTCAGGAAACACCATACACTTCTCCCGAGTGTCTGTTGGCAATTTACATCCCGCCCATCAGCATAACAAGGCTCCCAGTTCTCCATGGCCTGTCCTGCCTTTCTGGATTTTACACTTTTTTCAGATGGCCCTTTTGACCGGGGGGAAGTGAGACTTCATTGTAGTGCAGATTTCCTTTGCAAGCTTGCTTGGTTGGCCAAAAAGTGCATATGCGTTTTTTCCTGAATATATTCAGGAAAAAACGCATACGCCCTTTTTGGCCAAGTGCATCATGGTAGACGTTCTGCCTCTTTTCCTATGCTTTCAATGCAATTCCAGTCTACCTCCTGAAATCGGTTTCCTGCAATTCTGCCCCGCTTTCAAGTCCTCTTGGCAGCCTTACTTCAGTATATTTTTGGACGATAGCTGTCATTTATAACTCTGCAGGTTTGTGAATTACAGTGCCCCTGAGCTCCTTTCTTCAACTCGCTTTCTTTTGAGCTGGCCGCAACACCGCAGGATGGCTTCAGGCCCTAATCTGGTTCCGGCACAGCACGCTGAGCCTTTGGTTAATTCCTCTTCCTGGTGGGAAATGAGAGTTAAATTTGCCCGTCCAGACACCTCCAGCTAGTCTCTCATTGGTTCTCGCTATTCCTGTTCATCTTCCGCAGAAATTGCAAACTGGGCCAAACAGGAGGTTAAAGAGACTGACTCTCCAAGTCGGGAGGGTGTTAGTAAAGCGTCTGGAATGTTGCACCCGAGTACCAGGGTACGAAAACTGAGACATATTTGAACACGTCTCCCGATCACATGGTTGATCATACTCTAGGTTCCACATGCATGTTTTAGCTGAAGGAAGAATACCTTAAACCTGGGTAGTTGAAACCCGTGGAATGGGTACCATGCAATATGACTTCAAAGGGTCTTCATTTGCTCACCGAACCTCTCCAATCCTATCACTGCTGCGTTTATGCCCCTGTACACATGCTTGATTCTCTTTCGGAGACATAGCAATCCATAGGTTTTAAGATACTTACTAGTCAGGTACATTCTTAGGCATTTAATATGCGGTGTTGAGTCCATTTCGTTGAGCAAGGAGTAGCTCTTGTCTATTCCATATTTGGCTTAAGGAACTTTATCTGTGCTCATTTCAATCTCTGGTTTTATGCAGCACCCCAACTCACCTTTCCCCTTAAGCAAGCATAAGTTGGTTTTCTAAATTTGAGACCCTGTTCTGTTCTGTAATTCAGTTCCTGTGTAGCCAAGTTTACATTCCGTGTATTACTGATATCTTATGATGTTTCTTTTTCTGTGTGACTTATTTCAGTTAGAATCATCATACCTGAATCCACTCATTGTGCTGCTAAGGGCCTGATGACATAGATTTCATTGCTGAGTGATATTGCTTTGTAAGTAAATACCACAACTTCTTTATCCATTTTTCACTTTCTGCGATGTTGAACTTGTACTGTAAACGAGGTTCTTGTAAACAGAGGCGTCCCAAACTTTGGGGTGGCTGTGTCTTTTTGATTTTAATTTCCCTAAGCTATAGGACCATAAGTGGAAGTGCCCTAGGCTCTGTTGCTTTGTTTTTTAGATGTTTCAGGAAACACCATACACTTCTCCCGAGTGTCTGTTGGCAATTTACATCCCGCCCATCAGCATAACAAGGCTCCCAGTTCTCCATGGCCTGTCCTGCCTTTCTGGATTTTACACTTTTTTCAGATGGCCCTTTTGACCGGGGGCAAGTGAGACTTCATTGTAGTGCAGATTTCCTTTGCAAGCTTGCTTGGTTGGCCAAAAAGGGCGTATGCGTTTTTTCCTGAATATATTCAGGAAAAAACGCATACGCCCTTTTTGGCCAAGTGCATCATTGTGGACGTTCTGCCTCTTTTCCTATGCTTTCAATGCAATTCCAGTCTACCTCCTGAAATCGGTTTCCTGCAATTCTGCCCCGCTTTCAAGTCCTCTTGGCAGCCTTACTTCAGTATATTTTTGGACGATAGCTGTCATTTATAACTCTGCAGGTTTGTGAATTACAGTGCCCCTGAGCTCCTTTCTTCAACTCGCTTTCTTTTGAGCTGGCCGCAACACCGCAGGATGGCTTCAGGCCCTAATCTGGTTCCGGCACGGCACGCTGAGCCTTTGGTTAATTCCTCTTCCTGGTGGGAAATGAGAGTTAAATTTGCCTGTCCATACACCTCCAGCTAGTCTCTCATTGGTTCTCGCTATTCCTGTTCATCTTCCGCAGAAATTGCAAACTGGGCCAAACAGGAGGTTAAAGGGACTGACTCTCCAAGTCGGGAGGGTGTTAGTAAAGCGTCTGGAATGTTGCACCCGAGTACCAGGGTACGAAAACTGAGACATATTTGAACACGTCTCCCGATCACATGGTTGATCAGACTCTAGGTTCCACATGCATGTTTTAGCTGAAGGAAGAATACCTTAAACCTGGGTAGTTGAAACCCGTGGAATGGGTACCATGCAATATGACTTCAGAGGGTCTTCATTTGCTCACCGAACCTCTCCAATCCTATCACTGCTGCGTTTATGCCCCTGTACACATGCTTGATTCTCTTTCGGAGACATAGCAATCCATAGGTTTTAAGATACTTACTAGTCAGGTACATTCTTAGGCGTTTAATATGCGGTGTTGAGTCCATTTCTTTGAGCAAGGAGTAGCTCTTGTCTATTCCATATTTGGCTTAAGGAACTTTATCTGTGCTCATTTCAATCTCTGGTTTTATGCAGCACCCCAACTCACCTTTACCCTTAAGCAAGCATAAGTTGGTTTTCTAAATTTGAGACCCTGTTCTGTTCTGTAATTCAGTTCCTGTGTAGCCAAGTTTACATTCCGTGTATTACTGATATCTTATGATGTTTCTTTTTCTGTGTGACTTATTTCAGTTAGAATCATCATACCTGAATCCACTCATTGTGCTGCTAAGGGCCTGATGACATAGATTTCATTGCAGAGTGATATTGCTTTGTAAGTAAATACCACAACTTCTTTATCCATTTTTCACTTTCTGCGATGTTGAACTTGTACTGTAAACGAGGTTCTTGTAAACAGAGGCGTCCCAAACTTTGGGGTGGCTGTGTCTTTTTGATTTTAATTTCCCTAATCTATAGGACCATAAGTGGAAGTGCCCTAGGCTCTGTTGCTTTGTTTTTTAGATGTTTCAGGAAACACCATACACTTCTCCCGAGTGTCTGTTGGCAATTTACATCCCGCCCATCAGCATAACAAGGCTCCCAGTTCTCCATGGCCTGTCCTGCCTTTCTGGATTTTACACTTTTTTCAGATGGCCCTTTTGACCGGGGGGAAGTGAGACTTCATTGTAGTGCAGATTTCCTTTGCAAGCTTGCTTGGTTGGCCAAAAAGTGCGTATGAGTTTTTTCCTGAATATATTCAGGAAAAAACGCATACGCCCTTTTTGTCCAAGTGCATCATTGTGGACGTTCTGCCTCTTTTCCTATGTTTTCAATGCAATTCCAGTCTACCTCCTGAAATCGGTTTCCTGCAATTCTGCCCCGCTTTCAAGTCCTCTTGGCAGCCTTACTTCAGTATATTTTTGGACGATAGCTGTCATTTATAACTCTGCAGGTTTGTGAATTACAGTGCCCCTGAGCTCCTTTCTTCAACTCACTTTCTTTTGAGCTGGCCGCAACACTGCAGGATGGCTTCAGGCCCTAATCTGGTTCCGGCACGGCACGCTGAGCCTTTGGTTAATTCCTCTTCCTGGTGGGAAATGAGAGTTAAATTTGCCCGTCCAGACACCTCCAGCTAGTCTCTCATTGGTTCTCGCTATTCCTGTTCATCTTCCGCAGAAATTGCAAACTGGGCCAAACAGGAGGTTAAAGGGACTGACTCTCCAAGTCGGGAGGGTGTTAGTAAAGCGTCTGGAATGTTGCACCCGAGTACCAGGGTACGAAAACTGAGACATATTTGAACACGTCTCCCGATCACATGGTTGATCAGACTCTAGGTTCCACATGCATGTTTTAGCTGAAGGAAGAATACCTTAAACCTGGGTAGTTGAAACCCGTGGAATGGGTACCATGCAATATGACTTCAAAGGGTCTTCATTTGCTCACCGAACCTCTCCAATCCTATCACTGCTGCGTTTATGCCCCTGTACACATGCTTGATTCTCTTTCGGAGACATAGCAATCCATAGGTTTTAAGATACTTACTAGTCAGGTACATTCTTAGGCGTTTAATATGCGGTGTTGAGTCCATTTCTTTGAGCAAGGAGTAGCTCTTGTCTATTCCATATTTGGCTTAAGGAACTTTATCTGTGCTCATTTCAATCTCTGGTTTTATGCAGCACCCCAAGTCACCTTTACCCTTAAGCAAGCATAAGTTGGTTTTCTAAATTTGAGACCCTGTTCTGTACTGTAATTCAGTTCCTGTGTAGCCAAGTTTACATTCCGTGTATTACTGATATCTTATGATGTTTCTTTTTCTGTGTGACTTATTTCAGTTAGAATCATCATACCTGAATCCACTCATTGTGCTGCTAAGGGCCTGATGACATAGATTTCATTGCTGAGTGATATTGCTTTGTAAGTAAATACCACAACTTCTTTATCCATTTTTCACTTTCTGCGATGTTGAACTTGTACTGTAAACGAGGTTCTTGTAAACAGAGGCGTCCCAAACTTTGGGGTGGCTGTGTCTTTTTGATTTTAATTTCCCTAAGCTATAGGACCATAAGTGGAAGTGCCCTAGGCTCTGTTGCTTTGTTTTTTAGATGTTTCAGGAAACACCATACACTTCTCCCGAGTGTCTGTTGGCAATTTACATCCCGCCCATCAGCATAACAAGGCTCCCAGTTCTCCATGGCCTGTCCTGCCTTTCTGGATTTTACACTTTTTTCAGATGGCCCTTTTGACCGGGGGGAAGTGAGACTTCATTGTAGTGCAGATTTCCTTTGCAAGCTTGCTTGGTTGGCCAAAAAGGGCGTATGCGTTTTTTCCTGAATATATTCAGGAAAAAACGCATACGCCCTTTTTGGCCAAGTGCATCATTGTGGACGTTCTGCCTCTTTTCCTATGTTTTCAATGCAATTCCAGTCTACCTCCTGAAATCGGTTTCCTGCAATTCTGCCCCGCTTTCAAGTCCTCTTGGCAGCCTTACTTCAGTATATTTTTGGACGATAGCTGTCATTTATAACTCTGCAGGTTTGTGAATTACAGTGCCCCTGAGCTCCTTTCTTCAACTCGCTTTCTTTTGAGCTGGCCGCAACACCGCAGGATGGCTTCAGGCCCTAATCTGGTTCCGGCACGGCACGCTGAGCCTTTGGTTAATTCCTCTTCCTGGTGGGAAATGAGAGTTAAATTTGCCCGTCCAGACACCTCCAGCTAGTCTCTCATTGGTTCTCGCTATTCCTGTTCATCTTCCGCAGAAATTGCAAACTGGGCCAAACAGGAGGTTAAAGGGACTGACTCTCCAAGTCGGGAGGGTGTTAGTAAAGCGTCTGGAATGTTGCACCCGAGTACCAGGGTACGAAAACTGAGACATATTTGAACACGTCTCCCGATCACATGGTTGATCAGACTCTAGGTTTCACATGCATGTTTTAGCTGAAGGAAGAATACCTTAAACCTGGGTAGTTGAAACCCGTGGAATGGGTACCATGCAATATGACTTCAGAGGGTCTTCATTTGCTCACCGAACCTCTCCAATCCTATCACTGCTGCGTTTATGCCCCTGTACACATGCTTGATTCTCTTTCGGAGACATAGCAATCCATAGGTTTTAAGATACTTACTAGTCAGGTACATTCTTAGGCGTTTAATATGCGGTGTTGAGTCCATTTCTTTGAGCAAGGAGTAGCTCTTGTCTATTCCATATTTGGCTTAAGGAACTTTATCTGTGCTCATTTCAATCTCTGGTTTTATGCAGCACCCCAAGTCACCTTTACCCTTAAGCAAGCATAAGTTGGTTTTCTAAATTTGAGACCCTGTTCTGTTCTGTAATTCAGTTCCTGTGTAGCCAAGTTTACATTCCGTGTATTACTGATATCTTATGATGTTTCTTTTTCTGTGTGACTTATTTCAGTTAGAATCATCATACCTGAATCCACTCATTGTGCTGCTAAGGGCCTGATGACATAGATTTCATTGCAGAGTGATATTGCTTTGTAAGTAAATACCACAACTTCTTTATCCATTTTTCACTTTCTGCGATGTTGAACTTGTACTGTAAACGAGGTTCTTGTAAACAGAGGCGTCCCAAACTTTGGGGTGGCTGTGTCTTTTTGATTTTAATTTCCCTAATCTATAGGACCATAAGTGGAAGTGCCCTAGGCTCTGTTGCTTTGTTTTTTAGATGTTTCAGGAAACACCATACACTTCTCCCGAGTGTCTGTTGGCAATTTACATCCCGCCCATCAGCATAAAAAGGCTCCCAGTTCTCCATGGCCTGTCCTGCCTTTCTGGATTTTACACTTTTTTCAGATGGCCCTTTTGACCGGGGGGAAGTGAGACTTCATTGTAGTGCAGATTTCCTTTGCAAGCTTGCTTGGTTGGCCAAAAAGGGCGTATGCGTTTTTTCCTGAATATATTCAGGAAAAAACGCATACGCCCTTTTTGGCCAAGTGCATCATTGTGGACGTTCTGCCTCTTTTCCTATGCTTTCAATGCAATTCCAGTCTACCTCCTGAAATTGGTTTCCTGCAATTCTGCCCCGCTTTCAAGTCCTCTTGGCAGCCTTACTTCAGTATATTTTTGGACGATAGCTGTCATTTATAACTCTGCAGGTTTGTGAATTAAAGTGCCCCTGAGCTCCTTTCTTCAACTCGCTTTCTTGTGAGCTGGCCGCAACACCGCAGGATGGCTTCAGGCCCTAATCTGGTTCCGTCACGGCACGCTGAGCCTTTGGTTAATTCCTCTTCCTCGTGGGAAATGAGAGTTAAATTTGCCCGTCCAGACACCTCCAGCTAGTCTCTCATTGGTTCTCGCTATTCCTGTTCATCTTCCGCAGAAATTGCAAACTGGGCCAAACAGGAGGTTAAAGGGACTGACTCTCCAAGTCGGGAGGGTGTTAGTAAAGCGTCTGGAATGTTGCACCCGAGTACCAGGGTACGAAAACTGAGACATATTTGAACACGTCTCCCGATCACATGGTTGATCATACTCTAGGTTCCACATGCATGTTTTAGCTGAAGGAAGAATACCTTAAACCTGGGTAGTTGAAACCCGTGGAATGGGTACCATGCAATATGACTTCAGAGGGTCTTCATTTGCTCACCAAACCTCTCCAATCCTATCACTGCTGCGTTTATGCCCCTGTACACATGCTTGATTCTCTTTCGGAGACATAGCAATCCATAGGTTTTAAGATACTTACTAGTCAGGTACATTCTTAGGCGTTTAATATGCGGTGTTGTGTCCATTTCGTTGAGCAAGGAGTAGCTCTTGTCTATTCCATATTTGGCTTAAGGAACTTTATCTGTGCTCATTTCAATCTCTGGTTTTATGCAGCACCCCAACTCACCTTTCCCCTTAAGCAAGCATAAGTTGGTTTTCTAAATTTGAGACCCTGTTCTGTTCTGTAATTCAGTTCCTGTGTAGCCAAGTTTACATTCCGTGTATTACTGATATCTTATGATGTTTCTTTTTCTGTGTGACTTATTTCAGTTAGAATCATCATACCTGAATCCACTCATTGTGCTGCTAAGGGCCTGATGACATAGATTTCATTGCAGAGTGATATTGCTTTGTAAGTAAATACCACAACTTCTTTATCCATTTTTCACTTTCTGCGATGTTGAACTTGTACTGTAAACGAGGTTCTTGTAAACAGAGGCGTCCCAAACTTTGGGGTGGCTGTGTCTTTTTGATTTTAATTTCCCTAATCTATAGGACCATAAGTGGAAGTGCCCTAGGCTCTGTTGCTTTGTTTTTTAGATGTTTCAGGAAACACCATACACTTCTCCCGAGTGTCTGTTGGCAATTTACATCCCGCCCATCAGCATAACAAGGCTCCCAGTTCTCCATGGCCTGTCCTGCCTTTCTGGATTTTACACTTTTTTCAGATGGCCCTTTTGACCGGGGGGAAGTGAGACTTCATTGTAGTGCAGATTTCCTTTGCAAGCTTGCTTGGTTGGCCAAAAAGTGCGTATGAGTTTTTTCCTGAATATATTCAGGAAAAAACGCATACGCCCTTTTTGGCCAAGTGCATCATTGTGGACGTTCTGCCTCTTTTCCTATGCTTTCAATGCAATTCCAGTCTACCTCCTGAAATCAGTTTCCTGCAATTCTGCCCCGCTTTCAAGTCCTCTTGGCAGCCTTACTTCAGTATATTTTTGGACGATAGCTGTCATTTATAACTCTGCAGTTTTGTGAATTACAGTGCCCCTGAGCTCCTTTCTTCAACTCGCTTTCTTTTGAGCTGGCCGCAACACCGCAGGATGGCTTCAGGCCCTAATCTGGTTCCGGCACGGCACGCTGAGCCTTTGGTTAATTCCTCTTCCTGGTGGGAAATGAGAGTTAAATTTGCCCGTCCAGACACCTCCAGCTAGTCTCTCATTGGTTCTCGCTATTCCTGTTCATCTTCCGCAGAAATTGCAAACTGGGCCAAACAGGAGGTTAAAGGGACTGACTCTCCAAGTCGGGAGGGTGTTAGTAAAGCGTCTGGAATGTTGCACCCGAGTACCAGGGTACGAAAACTGAGACATATTTGAACACGTCTCCCGATCACATGGTTGATCAGACTCTAGGTTCCACATGCATGTTTTAGCTGAAGGAAGAATACCTTAAACCTGGGTAGTTGAAACCCGTGGAATGGGTACCATGCAATATGACTTCAGAGGGTCTTCATTTGCTCACCGAACCTCTCCAATCCTATCACTGCTGCGTTTATGCCCCTGTACACATGCTTGATTCTCTTTCGGAGACATAGCAATCCATAGGTTTTAAGATACTTACTAGTCAGGTACATTCTTAGGCGTTTAATATGCGGTGTTGAGTCCATTTCTTTGAGCAAGGAGTAGCTCTTGTCTATTCCATATTTGGCTTAAGGAACTTTATCTGTGCTCATTTCAATCTCTGGTTTTATGCAGCACCCCAAGTCACCTTTACCCTTAAGCAAGCATAAGTTGGTTTTCTAAATTTGAGACCCTGTTCTGTACTGTAATTCAGTTCCTGTGTAGCCAAGTTTACATTCCGTGTATTACTGATATCTTATGATGTTTCTTTTTCTGTGTGACTTATTTCAGTTAGAATCATCATACCTGAATCCACTCATTGTGCTGCTAAGGGCCTGATGACATAGATTTCATTGCTGAGTGATATTGCTTTGTAAGTAAATACCACAACTTCTTTATCCATTTTTCACTTTCTGCGATGTTGAACTTGTACTGTAAACGAGGTTCTTGTAAACAGAGGCGTCCCAAACTTTGGGGTGGCTGTGTCTTTTTGATTTTAATTTCCCTAAGCTATAGGACCATAAGTGAAAGTGCCCTACGCTCTGTTGCTTTGTTTTTTAGATGTTTCAGGAAACACCATACACTTCTCCCGAGTGTCTGTTGGCAATTTACATCCCGCCCATCAGCATAACAAGGCTCCCAGTTCTCCATGGCCTGTCCTGCCTTTCTGGATTTTACACTTTTTTCAGATGGCCCTTTTGACCGGGGGGAAGTGAGACTTCATTGTAGTGCAGATTTCCTTTGCAAGCTTGCTTGGTTGGCCAAAAAGGGCGTATGCGTTTTTTCCTGAATATATTCAGGAAAAAACGCATACGCCCTTTTTGGCCAAGTGCATCATTGTGGACGTTCTGCCTCTTTTCCTATGCTTTCAATGCAATTCCAGTCTACCTCCTGAAATCGGTTTCCTGCAATTCTGCCCCGCTTTCAAGTCCTCTTGGCAGCCTTACTTCAGTATATTTTTGGACAATAGCTGTCATTTATAACTCTGCAGGTTTGTGAATTACAGTGCCCCTGAGCTCCTTTCTTCAACTCGCTTTCTTTTGAGCTGGCCGCAACACCGCAGGATGGCTTCAGGCCCTAATCTGGTTCCGGCACGGCATGCTGAGCCTTTGGTTAATTCCTCTTCCTGGTGGGAAATGAGAGTTAAATTTGCCCGTCCAGACACCTCCAGCTAGTCTCTCATTGGTTCTCGCTATTCCTGTTCATCTTCCGCAGAAATTGCAAACTGGGCCAAACAGGAGGTTAAAGGGACTGACTCTCCAAGTCGGGAGGGTGTTAGTAAAGCGTCTGGAATGTTGCACCCGAGTACCAGGGTACGAAAACTGAGACATATTTGAACACGTCTCCCGATCACATGGTTGATCAGACTCTAGGTTCCACATGCATGTTTTAGCTGAAGGAAGAATACCTTAAACCTGGGTAGTTGAAACCCGTGGAATGGGTACCATGCAATATGACTTCAGAGGGTCTTCATTTGCTCACCGAACCTCTCCAATCCTATCACTGCTGCGTTTATGCCCCTGTACACATGCTTGATTCTCTTTCGGAGACATAGCAATCCATAGGTTTTAAGATACTTACTAGTCAGGTACATTCTTAGGCGTTTAATATGCGGTGTTGAGTCCATTTCTTTGAGCAAGGAGTAGCTCTTGTCTATTCCATATTTGGCTTAAGGAACTTTATCTGTGCTCATTTCAATCTCTGGTTTTATGCAGCACCCCAACTCACCTTTACCCTTAAGCAAGCATAAGTTGGTTTTCTAAATTTGAGACCCTGTTCTGTTCTGTAATTCAGTTCCTGTGTAGCCAAGTTTACATTCCGTGTATTACTGATATCTTATGATGTTTCTTTTTCTGTGTGACTTATTTCAGTTAGAATCATCATACCTGAATCCACTCATTGTGCTGCTAAGGGCCTGATGACATAGATTTCATTGCAGAGTGATATTGCTTTGTAAGTAAATACCACAACTTCTTTATCCATTTTTCACTTTCTGCGATGTTGAACTTGTACTGTAAACGAGGTTCTTGTAAACAGAGGCGTCCCAAACTTTGGGGTGGCTGTGTCTTTTTGATTTTAATTTCCCTAATCTATAGGACCATAAGTGGAAGTGCCCTAGGCTCTGTTGCTTTGTTTTTTAGATGTTTCAGGAAACACCATACACTTCTCCCGAGTGTCTGTTGGCAATTTACATCCCGCCCATCAGCATAACAAGGCTCCCAGTTCTCCATGGCCTGTCCTGCCTTTCTGGATTTTACACTTTTTTCAGATGGCCCTTTTGACCGGGGGGAAGTGAGACTTCATTGTAGTGCAGATTTCCTTTGCAAGCTTGCTTGGTTGGCCAAAAAGTGCGTATGAGTTTTTTCCTGAATATATTCAGGAAAAAACGCATACGCCCTTTTTGGCCAAGTGCATCATTGTGGACGTTCTGCCTCTTTTCCTATGCTTTCAATGCAATTCCAGTCTACCTCCTGAAATCGGTTTCCTGCAATTCTGCCCCGCTTTCAAGTCCTCTTGGCAGCCTTACTTCAGTATATTTTTGGACGATAGCTGTCATTTATAACTCTGCAGGTTTGTGAATTACAGTGCCCCTGAGCTCCTTTCTTCAACTCGCTTTCTTTTGAGCTGGCCGCAACACCGCAGGATGGCTTCAGGCCCTAATCTGGTTCCGGCACGGCACGCTGAGCCTTTGGTTAATTCCTCTTCCTGGTGGGAAATGAGAGTTAAATTTGCCCGTCCAGACACCTCCAGCTAGTCTCTCATTGGTTCTCGCTATTCCTGTTCATCTTCCGCAGAAATTGCAAACTGGGCCAAACAGGAGGTTAAAGGGACTGACTCTCCAAGTCGGGAGGGTGTTAGTAAAGCGTCTGGAATGTTGCACCCGAGTACCAGGGTACGAAAACTGAGACATATTTGAACACGTCTCCCGATCACATGGTTGATCATACTCTAGGTTCCACATGCATGTTTTAGCTGAAGGAAGAATACCTTAAACCTGGGTAGTTGAAACCCGTGGAATGGGTACTATGCAATATGACTTCAAAGGGTCTTCATTTGCTCACCGAACCTCTCCAATCCTATCACTGCTGCGTTTTTGCCCCTGGACACATGCTTGATTCTCTTTCGGAGACATAGCAATCCATAGGTTTTAAGATACTTACTAGTCAGGTACATTCTTAGGCGTTTAATATGCGGTGTTGAGTCCATTTCTTTGAGCAAGGAGTAGCTCTTGTCTATTCCATATTTGGCTTAAGGAACTTTATCTGTGCTCATTTCAATCTCTGGTTTTATGCAGCACCCCAACTCACCTTTCCCCTTAAGCAAGCATAAGTTGGTTTTCTAAATTTGAGACCCTGTTCTGTTCTGTAATTCAGTTCCTGTGTAGCCAAGTTTACATTCCGTGTATTACTGATATCTTATGATGTTTCTTTTTCTGTGTGACTTATTTCAGTTAGAATCATCATACCTGAATCCACTCATTGTGCTGCTCAGGGCCTGATAACATAGATATCATTGCAGAGTGATATTGCTTTGTAAGTAAATACCACAACTTCTTTATCCATTTTTCACTTTCTGCGATGTTGAACTTGTACTGTAAACGAGGTTCTTGTAAACAGAGGCGTCCCAAACTTTGGGGTGGCTGTGTCTTTTTGATTTTAATTTCCCTAAGCTATAGGACCATAAGTGGAAGTGCCCTAGGCTCTGTTGCTTTGTTTTTTAGATGTTTCAGGAAACACCATACACTTCTCCCGAGTGTCTGTTGGCAATTTACATCCCGCCCATCAGCATAACAAGGCTCCCAGTTCTCCATGGCCTGTCCTGCCTTTCTGGATTTTACACTTTTTTCAGATGGCCCTTTTGACCGGGGGGAAGTGAGACTTCATTGTAGTGCAGATTTCCTTTGCAAGCTTGCTTGGTTGGCCAAAAAGGGCGTATGCGTTTTTTCCTGAATATATTCAGGAAAAAACGCATACGCCCTTTTTGGCCAAGTGCATCATTGTGGACGTTCTGCCTCTTTTCCTATGCTTTCAATGCAATTCCAGTCTACCTCCTGAAATCGGTTTCCTGCAATTCTGCCCCGCTTTCAAGTCCTCTTGGCAGCCTTACTTCAGTATATTTTTGGACGATAGCTGTCATTTATAACTCTGCAGGTTTGTGAATTACAGTGCCCCTGAGCTCCTTTCTTCAACTCGCTTTCTTTTGAGCTGGCCGCAACACCGCAGGATGGCTTCAGGCCCTAATCTGGTTCCGGCACGGCACGCTGAGCCTTTGGTTAATTCCTCTTCCTGGTGGGAAATGAGAGTTAAATTTGCCTGTCCATACACCTCCAGCTAGTCTCTCATTGGTTCTCGCTATTCCTGTTCATCTTCCGCAGAAATTGCAAACTGGGCCAAACAGGAGGTTGAAGGGACTGACTCTCCAAGTCGGGAGGGTGTTAGTAAAGCGTCTGGAATGTTGCACCCGAGTACCAGGGGAGGAAAACTGAGACATATTTGAACACGTCTCCCGTTCACATGGTTGATCATACTCTGGGTTCCACATGCATGTTTTAGCTGAAGGAAGAATACCTTAAACCTGGAGAGTTGAGACCCGTGTAATGGGTACCATGCAATATGACTTCAAAGGGTCTTCATTTGCTCACCGAACCTCTCCAATCCTATCATTGCTGCATTTATGCCCCTGTACACACGCTTGATTCCCTTTTGGAGACATAGCAATCCATAGGTTTTAAGATACTTACTAGTCAGGTACATTCTTAGGCATTTAATATGCGGTGTTGAGTCCATTTCGTTGAGCAAGGAGTAGCTCTTGTCTATTCCATATTTGGCTTAAGGAACTTTATCTGTGCTCATTTCAATCTCTGGTTTTATGCAGCACCCCAACTCACCTTTACCCTTAAGCAAGCATAAGTTGGTTTTCTAAATTTGAGACCCTGTTCTGTTCTGTAATTCAGTTCCTGTGTAGCCAAGTTTACATTCCGTGTATTACTGATATCTTATGATGTTTCTTTTTCTGTGTGACTTATTTCAGTTAGAATCATCGTACCTGAATCCACTCATTATGCTGCTACGGGCCTGATGACATAGATTTCATTGCTGAGTGATACTGCATTGTACATAAGTACCACAAGTTCTTTATCCATTTTTCACTTTCTGTGATATTGAACTTGTACGGTAAATGAGGTTCTTGTAAACAGAGGCGTCCCAAACTTTGGGGTGGCTGTGTCTTTTTGATTTTAATTTCCCTAAGCTATAGGACCATAAGTGGAAGTGCCCTAGGCTCTGTTGCTTTGTTTTTTAGATGTTTCAGGAAACACCATACACTTCTCCCGAGTGGCTGTTGGCAATTTACATCCCGCCCATCAGCATAACAAGGCTCCCAGTTCTCCATGGCCTGTCCTGCCTTTCTGGATTTTACACTTTTTTCAGATGGCCCTTTTGACCGGGGGGAAGTGAGACTTCATTGTAGTGCAGATTTCCTTTGCAAGCTTGCTTGGTTGGCCAAAAAGGGCGTATGCGTTTTTTCCTGAATATATTCAGGAAAAAACGCATACGCCCTTTTTGGCCAAGTGCATCATTGTGGACGTTCTGCCTCTTTTCCTATGCTTTCAATGCAATTCCAGTCTACCTCCTGAAATCGGTTTCCTGCAATTCTGCCCCGCTTTCAAGTCCTCTTGGCAGCCTTACTTCAGTATATTTTTGGACGATAGCTGTCATTTATAACTCTGCAGGTTTGTGAATTACAGTGCCTCTGAGCTCCTTTCTTCAACTCGCTTTCTTTTGAGCTGGCCGCAACACCGCAGGATGGCTTCAGGCCCTAATCTGGTTCCGGCACGGCACGCTGAGCCTTTGGTTAATTCCTCTTCCTGGTGAGAAATGAGAGTTAAATTTGCCCGTCCAGACACCTCCAGCTAGTCTCTCATTGGTTCTCACTATTCCTGTTCATCTTCCGCAGAAATTGCAAACTGGGCCAAACAGGAGGTTAAAGGGACTGACTCTCCAAGTCGGGAGGGTGTTAGTAAAGCGTCTGGAATGTTGCACCCGAGTACCAGGGTACGAAAACTGAGACATATTTGAACACGTCTCCCGATCACATGGTTGATCAGACTCTAGGTTCCACATGCATGTTTTAGCTGAAGGAAGAATACCTTAAACCTGGGTAGTTGAAACCCGTGGAATGGGTACCATGCAATATGACTTCAAAGGGTCTTCATTTGCTCACCGAACCTCTCCAATCCTATCACTGCTGCGTTTATGCCCCTGTACACATGCTTGATTCTCTTTCGGAGACATAGCAATCCATAGGTTTTAAGATACTTACTAGTCAGGTACATTCTTAGGCGTTTAATATGCAGTGTTGAGTCCATTTCTTTGAGCAAGGAGTAGCTCTTGTCTATTCCATATTTGGCTTAAGGAACTTTATCTGTGCTCATTTCAATCTCTGGTTTTATGCAGCACCCCAAGTCACCTTTACCCTTAAGCAAGCATAAGTTGGTTTTCTAAATTTGAGACCCTGTTCTGTACTGTAATTCAGTTCCTGTGTAGCCAAGTTTACATTCCGTGTATTACTGATATCTTATGATGTTTCTTTTTCTGTGTGACTTATTTCAGTTAGAATCATCATACCTGAATCCACTCATTGTGCTGCTAAGGGCCTGATGACATAGATTTCATTGCTGAGTGATATTGCTTTGTAAGTAAATACCACAACTTCTTTATCCATTTTTCACTTTCTGCGATGTTGAACTTGTACTGTAAACGAGGTTCTTGTAAACAGAGGCGTCCCAATGTTTGGGGTGGCTGTGTCTTTTTGATTTTAATTTCCCTAAGCTATAGGACCATAAGTGAAAGTGCCCTACGCTCTGTTGCTTTGTTTTTTAGATGTTTCAGGAAACACCATACACTTCTCCCGAGTGTCTGTTGGCAATTTACATCCCGCCCATCAGCATAACAAGGCTCCCAGTTCTCCATGGCCTGTCCTGCCTTTCTGGATTTTACACTTTTTTCAGATGGCCCTTTTGACCGGGGGGAAGTGAGACTTCATTGTAGTGCAGATTTCCTTTGCAAGCTTGCTTGGTTGGCCAAAAAGGGCGTATGCGTTTTTTCCTGAATATATTCAGGAAAAAACGCATACGCCCTTTTTGGCCAAGTGCATCATTGTGGACGTTCTGCCTCTTTTCCTATGCTTTCAATGCAATTCCAGTCTACCTCCTGAAATCGGTTTCCTGCAATTCTGCCCCGCTTTCAAGTCCTCTTGGCAGCCTTACTTCAGTATATTTTTGGACAATAGCTGTCATTTATAACTCTGCAGGTTTGTGAATTACAGTGCCCCTGAGCTCCTTTCTTCAACTCGCTTTCTTTTGAGCTGGCCGCAACACCGCAGGATGGCTTCAGGCCCTAATCTGGTTCCGGCACGGCACGCTGAGCCTTTGGTTAATTCCTCTTCCTGGTGGGAAATGAGAGTTAAATTTGCCCGTCCAGACACCTCCAGCTAGTCTCTCATTGGTTCTCGCTATTCCTGTTCATCTTCCGCAGAAATTGCAAACTGGGCCAAACAGGAGGTTAAAGGGACTGACTCTCCAAGTCGGGAGGGTGTTAGTAAAGCGTCTGGAATGTTGCACCCGAGTACCAGGGTACGAAAACTGAGACATATTTGAACACGTCTCCCGATCACATGGTTGATCAGACTCTAGGTTCCACATGCATGTTTTAGCTGAAGGAAGAATACCTTAAACCTGGGTAGTTGAAACCCGTGGAATGGGTACCATGCAATATGACTTCAAAGGGTCTTCATTTGCTCACCGAACCTCTCCAATCCTATCACTGCTGCGTTTTTGCCCCTGGACACATGCTTGATTCTCTTTCAGAGACATAGCAATCCATAGGTTTTAAGATACTTACTAGTCAGGTACATTCTTAGGCGTTTAATATGCGCTGTTGAGTCCATTTCGTTGAGCAAGGAGTAGCTCTTGTCTATTCCATATTTGGCTTAAGGAACTTTATCTGTGCTCATTTCAATCTCTGGTTTTATGCAGCACCCCAACTCACCTTTCCCCTTAAGCAAGCATAAGTTGGTTTTCTAAATTTGAGACCCTGTTCTGTTCTGTAATTCAGTTCCTGTGTAGCCAAGTTTACATTCCGTGTATTACTGATATCTTATGATGTTTCTTTTTCTGTGTGACTTATTTCAGTTAGAATCATCATACCTGAATCCACTCATTGTGCTGCTCAGGGCCTGATGACATAGATATCATTGCAGAGTGATATTGCTTTGTAAGTAAATACCACAACTTCTTTATCCATTTTTCACTTTCTGCGATGTTGAACTTGTACTGTAAACGAGGTTCTTGTAAACAGAGGCGTCCCAAACTTTGGGGTGGCTGTGTCTTTTTGATTTTAATTTCCCTAAGCTATAGGACCATAAGTGGAAGTGCCCTAGGCTCTGTTGCTTTGTTTTTTAGATGTTTCAGGAAACACCATACACTTCTCCCGAGTGTCTGTTGGCAATTTACATCCCGCCCATCAGCATAACAAGGCTCCCAGTTCTCCATGGCCTGTCCTGCCTTTCTGGATTTTACACTTTTTTCAGATGGCCCTTTTGACCGGGGGGAAGTGAGACTTCATTGTAGTGCAGATTTCCTTTGCAAGCTTGCTTGGTTGGCCAAAAAGGGCGTATGCGTTTTTTCCTGAATATATTCAGGAAAAAACGCATACGCCCTTTTTGGCCAAGTGCATCATTGTGGACGTTCTGCCTCTTTTCCTATGCTTTCAATGCAATTCCAGTCTACCTCCTGAAATCGGTTTCCTGCAATTCTGCCCCGCTTTCAAGTCCTCTTGGCAGCCTTACTTCAGTATATTTTTGGACGATAGCTGTCATTTATAACTCTGCAGGTTTGTGAATTACAGTGCCCCTGAGCTCCTTTCTTCAACTCGCTTTCTTTTGAGCTGGCCGCAACACCGCAGGATGGCTTCAGGCCCTAATCTGGTTCCGGCACGGCACGCTGAGCCTTTGGTTAATTCCTCTTCCTGGTGGGAAATGAGAGTTAAATTTGCCTGTCCATACACCTCCAGCTAGTCTCTCATTGGTTCTCGCTATTCCTGTTCATCTTCCGCAGAAATTGCAAACTGGGCCAAACAGGAGGTTGAAGGGACTGACTCTCCAAGTCGGGAGGGTGTTAGTAAAGCGTCTGGAATGTTGCACCCGAGTACCAGGGGAGGAAAACTGAGACATATTTGAACACGTCTCCCGTTCACACGGTTGATCATACTCTGGGTTCCACATGCATGTTTTAGCTGAAGGAAGAATACCTTAAACCTGGGTAGTTGAAACCCGTGGAATGGGTACCATGCAATATGACTTCAAAGGGTCTTCATTTGCTCACCGAACCTCTCCAATCCTATCACTGCTGCGTTTATGCCCCTGTACACATGCTTGATTCTCTTTCGGAGACATAGCAATCCATAGGTTTTAAGATACTTACTAGTCAGGTACATTCTTAGGCATTTAATATGCGGTGTTGAGTCCATTTCGTTGAGCAAGGAGTAGCTCTTGTCTATTCCATATTTGGCTTAAGGAACTTTATCTGTGCTCATTTCAATCTCTGGTTTTATGCAGCACCCCAACTCACCTTTCCCCTTAAGCAAGCATAAGTTGGTTTTCTAAATTTGAGACCCTGTTCTGTTCTGTAATTCAGTTCCTGTGTAGCCAAGTTTACATTCCGTGTATTACTGATATCTTATGATGTTTCTTTTTCTGTGTGACTTATTTCAGTTAGAATCATCATACCTGAATCCACTCATTGTGCTGCTAAGGGCCTGATGACATAGATTTCATTGCTGAGTGATATTGCTTTGTAAGTAAATATCACAACTTCTTTATCCATTTTTCACTTTCTGCGATGTTGAACTTGTACTGTAAACGAGGTTCTTGTAAACAGAGGCGTCCCAAACTTTGGGGTGGCTGTGTCTTTTTGATTTTAATTTCCCTAAGCTATAGGACCATAAGTGGAAGTGCCCTAGGCTCTGTTGCTTTGTTTTTTAGATGTTTCAGGAAACACCATACACTTCTCCCGAGTGTCTGTTGGCAATTTACATCCCGCCCATCAGCATAACAAGGCTCCCAGTTCTCCATGGCCTGTCCTGCCTTTCTGGATTTTACACTTTTTTCAGATGGCCCTTTTGACCGGGGGGAAGTGAGACTTCATTGTAGTGCAGATTTCCTTTGCAAGCTTGCTTGGTTGGCCAAAAAGGGCGTATGCGTTTTTTCCTGAATATATTCAGGAAAAAACGCATACGCCCTTTTTGGCCAAGTGCATCATTGTGGACGTTCTGCCTCTTTTCCTATGCTTTCAATGCAATTCCAGTCTACCTCCTGAAATCGGTTTCCTGCAATTCTGCCCCGCTTTCAAGTCCTCTTGGCAGCCTTACTTCAGTATATTTTTGGACGATAGCTGTCATTTATAACTCTGCAGGTTTGTGAATTACAGTGCCCCTGAGCTCCTTTCTTCAACTCGCTTTCTTTTGAGCTGGCCGCAACACCGCAGGATGGCTTCAGGCCCTAATCTGGTTCCGGCACGGCACGCTGAGCCTTTGGTTAATTCCTCTTCCTGGTGGGAAATGAGAGTTAAATTTGCCCGTCCAGACACCTCCAGCTAGTCTCTCATTGGTTCTCGCTATTCCTGTTCATCTTCCGCAGAAATTGCAAACTGGGCCAAACAGGAGGTTAAAGGGACTGACTCTCCAAGTCGGGAGGGTGTTAGTAAAGCGTCTGGAATGTTGCACCCGAGTACCAGGGTACGAAAACTGAGACATATTTGAACACGTCTCCCGATCACATGGTTGATCATACTCTAGGTTCCACATGCATGTTTTAGCTGAAGGAAGAATACCTTAAACCTGGGTAGTTGAAACCCGTGGAATGGGTACCATGCAATATGACTTCAAAGGGTCTTCATTTGCTCACCGAACCTCTCCAATCCTATCACTGCTGCGTTTATGCCCCTGTACACATGCTTGATTCTCTTTCGGAGACATAGCAATCCATAGGTTTTAAGATACTTACTAGTCAGGTACATTCTTAGGCATTTAATATGCGGTGTTGAGTCCATTTCGTTGAGCAAGGAGTAGCTCTTGTCTATTCCATATTTGTCTTAAGGAACTTTATCTGTGCTCATTTCAATCTCTGGTTTTATGCAGCACCCCAACTCACCTTTCCCCTTAAGCAAGCATAAGTTGGTTTTCTAAATTTGAGACCCTGTTCTGTTCTGTAATTCAGTTCCTGTGTAGCCAAGTTTACATTCCGTGTATTACTGATATCTTATGATGTTTCTTTTTCTGTGTGACTTATTTCAGTTAGAATCATCATACCTGAATCCACTCATTGTGCTGCTAAGGGCCTGATGACATAGATTTCATTGCTGAGTGATATTGCTTTGTAAGTAAATACCACAACTTCTTTATCCATTTTTCACTTTCTGCGATGTTGAACTTGTACTGTAAACGAGGTTCTTGTAAACAGAGGCGTCCCAAACTTTGGGGTGGCTGTGTCTTTTTGATTTTAATTTCCCTAAGCTATAGGACCATAAGTGGAAGTGCCCTAGGCTCTGTTGCTTTGTTTTTTAGATGTTTCAGGAAACACCATACACTTCTCCCGAGTGTCTGTTGGCAATTTACATCCCGCCCATCAGCATAACAAGGCTCCCAGTTCTCCATGGCCTGTCCTGCCTTTCTGGATTTTACACTTTTTTCAGATGGCCCTTTTGACCGGGGGGAAGTGAGACTTCATTGTAGTGCAGATTTCCTTTGCAAGCTTGCTTGGTTGGCCAAAAAGGGCGTATGCGTTTTTTCCTGAATATATTCAGGAAAAAACGCATACGCCCTTTTTGGCCAAGTGCATCATTGTGGACGTTCTGCCTCTTTTCCTATGCTTTCAATGCAATTCCAGTCTACCTCCTGAAATCGGTTTCCTGCAATTCTGCCCCGCTTTCAAGTCCTCTTGGCAGCCTTACTTCAGTATATTTTTGGACGATAGCTGTCATTTATAACTCTGCAGGTTTGTGAATTACAGTGCCCCTGAGCTCCTTTCTTCAACTCGCTTTCTTTTGAGCTGGCCGCAACACCGCAGGATGGCTTCAGGCCCTAATCTGGTTCCGGCACGGCACGCTGAGCCTTTGGTTAATTCCTCTTCCTGGTGGGAAATGAGAGTTAAATTTGCCCGTCCAGACACCTCCAGCTAGTCTCTCATTGGTTCTCGCTATTCCTGTTCATCTTCCGCAGAAATTGCAAACTGGGCCAAACAGGAGGTTAAAGGGACTGACTCTCCAAGTCGGGAGGGTGTTAGTAAAGCGTCTGGAATGTTGCACCCGAGTACCAGGGTACGAAAACTGAGACATATTTGAACACGTCTCCCGATCACATGGTTGATCATACTCTAGGTTCCACATGCATGTTTTAGCTGAAGGAAGAATACCTTAAACCTGGGTAGTTGAAACCCGTGGAATGGGTACCATGCAATATGACTTCAAAGGGTCTTCATTTGCTCACCGAACCTCTCCAATCCTATCACTGCTGCGTTTATGCCCCTGTACACATGCTTGATTCTCTTTCGGAGACATAGCAATCCATAGGTTTTAAGATACTTACTAGTCAGGTACATTCTTAGGCATTTAATATGCGGTGTTGAGTCCATTTCGTTGAGCAAGGAGTAGCTCTTGTCTATTCCATATTTGGCTTAAGGAACTTTATCTGTGCTCATTTCAATCTCTGGTTTTATGCAGCACCCCAACTCACCTTTCCCCTTAAGCAAGCATAAGTTGGTTTTCTAAATTTGAGACCCTGTTCTGTTCTGTAATTCAGTTCCTGTGTAGCCAAGTTTACATTCCGTGTATTACTGATATCTTATGATGTTTCTTTTTCTGTGTGACTTATTTCAGTTAGAATCATCATACCTGAATCCACTCATTGTGCTGCTAAGGGCCTGATGACATAGATTTCATTGCTGAGTGATATTGCTTTGTAAGTAAATACCACAACTTCTTTATCCATTTTTCACTTTCTGCGATGTTGAACTTGTACTGTAAACGAGGTTCTTGTAAACAGAGGCGTCCCAAACTTTGGGGTGGCTGTGTCTTTTTGATTTTAATTTCCCTAAGCTATAGGACCATAAGTGGAAGTGCCCTAGGCTCTGTTGCTTTGTTTTTTAGATGTTTCAGGAAACACCATACACTTCTCCCGAGTGTCTGTTGGCAATTTACATCCCGCCCATCAGCATAACAAGGCTCCCAGTTCTCCATGGCCTGTCCTGCCTTTCTGGATTTTACACTTTTTTCAGATGGCCCTTTTGACCGGGGGGAAGTGAGACTTCATTGTAGTGCAGATTTCCTTTGCAAGCTTGCTTGGTTGGCCAAAAAGGGCGTATGCGTTTTTTCCTGAATATATTCAGGAAAAAACGCATACGCCCTTTTTGGCCAAGTGCATCATTGTGGACGTTCTGCCTCTTTTCCTATGCTTTCAATGCAATTCCAGTCTACCTCCTGAAATCGGTTTCCTGCAATTCTGCCCCGCTTTCAAGTCCTCTTGGCAGCCTTACTTCAGTATATTTTTGGACGATAGCTGTCATTTATAACTCTGCAGGTTTGTGAATTACAGTGCCCCTGAGCTCCTTTCTTCAACTCGCTTTCTTTTGAGCTGGCCGCAACACCGCAGGATGGCTTCAGGCCCTAATCTGGTTCCGGCACGGCACGCTGAGCCTTTGGTTAATTCCTCTTCCTGGTGGGAAATGAGAGTTAAATTTGCCCGTCCAGACACCTCCAGCTAGTCTCTCATTGGTTCTCGCTATTCCTGTTCATCTTCCGCAGAAATTGCAAACTGGGCCAAACAGGAGGTTAAAGAGACTGACTCTCCAAGTCGGGAGGGTGTTAGTAAAGCGTCTGGAATGTTGCACCCGAGTACCAGGGTACGAAAACTGAGACATATTTGAACACGTCTCCCGATCACATGGTTGATCATTCTCTGGGTTCCACATGCATGTTTTAGCTGAAGGAAGAATACCTTAAACCTGGGTAGTTGAAACCCGTGGAATGGGTACCATGCAATATGACTTCAAAGGGTCTTCATTTGCTCACCGAACCTCTCCAATCCTATCACTGCTGCGTTTATGCCCCTGTACACATGCTTGATTCTCTTTCGGAGACATAGCAATCCATAGGTTTTAAGATACTTACTAGTCAGGTACATTCTTAGGCGTTTAATATGCGGTGTTGAGTCCATTTCGTTGAGCAAGGAGTAGCTCTTGTCTATTCCATATTTGGCTTAAGGAACTTTATCTGTGCTCATTTCAATCTCTGGTTTTATGCAGCATCCCAACTCACCTTTCCCCTTAAGCAAGCATAAGTTGGTTTTCTAAATTTGAGACCCTGTTCTGTTCTGTAATTCAGTTCCTGTGTAGCCAAGTTTACATTCCGTGTATTACTGATATCTTATGATGTTTCTTTTTCTGTGTGACTTATTTCAGTTAGAATCATCATACCTGAATCCACTCATTGTGCTGCTAAGGGCCTGATGACATAGATTTCATTGCTGAGTGATATTGCTTTGTAAGAAAATACCACAACTTCTTTATCCATTTTTCACTTTCTACGATGTTGAACTTGTACGGTAAACGAGGTTCTTGTAAACAGAGGCGTCCCAAACTTTGGGGTGGCTGTGTCTTTTTGATTTTAATTTCCCTAAGCTATAGGACCATAAGTGGAAGTGCCCTAGGCTCTGTTGCTTTGTTTTTTAGATGTTTCAGGAAACACCATACACTTCTCCCGAGTGTCTGTTGGCAATTTACATCCCGCCCATCAGCATAACAAGGCTCCCAGTTCTCCATGGCCTGTCCTGCCTTTCTGGATTTTACACATTTTTCAGATGGCCCTTTTGAGCGGGGGCAAGTGAGACTTCATTGTAGTGCAGATTTCCTTTGCAAGCTTGCTTGGTTGGCCAAAAAGGGCGTATGCGTTTTTTCCTGAATATATTCAGGAAAAAACGCATATGCCCTTTTTGGCCAAGTGCATCATGGTGGACGTTCTGCCTCTTTTCCTATGCTTTCAATGCAATTCCAGTCTACCTCCTGAAATCAGTTTCCTGCAATTCTGCCCCGCTTTCAAGTCCTCTTGGCAGCCTTACTTTAGTATATTTTTGGACGATAGCTGTCATTTATAACTCTGCAGGTTTGTGAATTACAGTGCCCCTGAGCTCCTTTCTTCAACTCGCTTTCTTTTGAGCTGGCCGCAACACCGCAGGATGGCTTCAGGCCCTAATCTGGTTCCGGCACGGCACGCTGAGCCTTTGGTTAATTCCTCTTCCTGGTGGGAAATGAGAGTTAAATTTGCCCGTCCAGACACCTCCAGCTAGTCTCTCATTGGTTCTCGCTATTCCTGTTCATCTTCCGCAGAAATTGCAAACTGGGCCAAACAGGAGGTTAAAGGGACTGACTCTCCAAGTCGGGAGGGTGTTAGTAAAGCGTCTGGAATGTTGCACCCGAGTACCAGGGTACAAAAACTGAGACATATTTGAACACGTCTCCCGATCACATGGTTGATCATACTCTAGGTTCCACATGCATGTTTTAGCTGAAGGAAGAATACCTTAAACCTGGGTAGTTGAAACCCGTGGAATGGGTACCATGCAATATGACTTCAAAGGGTCTTCATTTGCTCACCGAACCTCTCCAATCCTATCACTGCTGCGTTTATGCCCCTGTACACATGCTTGATTCTCTTTCGGAGACATAGCAATCCATAGGTTTTAAGATACTTACTAGTCAGGTACATTCTTAGGCATTTAATATGCGGTGTTGAGTCCATTTCGTTGAGCAAGGAGTAGCTCTTGTCTATTCCATATTTGGCTTAAGGAACTTTATCTGTGCTCATTTCAATCTCTGGTTTTATGCAGCACCCCAACTCACCTTTCCCCTTAAGCAAGCATAAGTTGGTTTTCTAAATTTGAGACCCTGTTCTGTTCTGTAATTCAGTTCCTGTGTAGCCAAGTTTACATTCCGTGTATTACTGATATCTTATGATGTTTCTTTTTCTGTGTGACTTATTTCAGTTAGAATCATCATACCTGAATCCACTCATTGTGCTGCTAAGGGCCTGATGACATAGATTTCATTGCTGAGTGATATTGCTTTGTAAGTAAATACCACAACTTCTTTATCCATTTTTCACTTTCTGCGATGTTGAACTTGTACTGTAAACGAGGTTCTTGTAAACAGAGGCGTCCCAAACTTTGGGGTGGCTGTGTCTTTTTGATTTTAATTTCCCTAAGCTATAGGACCATAAGTGGAAGTGCCCTAGGCTCTGTTGCTTTGTTTTTTAGATGTTTCAGGAAACACCATACACTTCTCCCGAGTGTCTGTTGGCAATTTACATCCCGCCCATCAGCATAACAAGGCTCCCAGTTCTCCATGGCCTGTCCTGCCTTTCTGGATTTTACACTTTTTTCAGATGGCCCTTTTGACCGGGGGGAAGTGAGACTTCATTGTAGTGCAGATTTCCTTTGCAAGCTTGCTTGGTTGGCCAAAAAGGGCGTATGTGTTTTTTCCTGAATATATTCAGGAAAAAACGCATACGCCCTTTTTGGCCAAGTGCATCATTGTGGACGTTCTGCCTCTTTTCCTATGCTTTCAATGCAATTCCAGTCTACCTCCTGAAATCGGTTTCCTGCAATTCTGCCCCGCTTTCAAGTCCTCTTGGCAGCCTTACTTCAGTATATTTTTGGACGATAGCTGTCATTTATAACTCTGCAGGTTTGTGAATTACAGTGCCCCTGAGCTCCTTTCTTCAACTCGCTTTCTTTTGAGCTGGCCGCAACACCGCAGGATGGCTTCAGGCCCTAATCTGGTTCCGGCACGGCACGCTGAGCCTTTGGTTAATTCCTCTTCCTGGTGGGAAATGAGAGTTAAATTTGCCTGTCCATACACCTCCAGCTAGTCTCTCATTGGTTCTCGCTATTCCTGTTCATCTTCCGCAGAAATTGCAAACTGGGCCAAACAGGAGGTTGAAGGGACTGACTCTCCAAGTCGGGAGGGTGTTAGTAAAGCGTCTGGAATGTTGCACCCGAGTACCAGGGGAGGAAAACTGAGACATACTTGAACACGTCTCCCGTTCACACGGTTGATCATACTCTGGGTTCCACATGCATGTTTTAGCTGAAGGAAGAATACCTTAAACCTGGAGAGTTGAGACCCGTGTAATGGGTACCATGCAATATGACTTCAAAGGGTCTTCATTTGCTCACCGAACCTCTCCAATCCTATCATTGCTGCATTTATGCCCCTGTACACACGCTTGATTCCCTTTTGGAGACATAGCAATCCATAGGTTTTAAGATACTTACTAGTCAGGTACATTCTTAGGCATTTAATATGCGGTGTTGAGTCCATTTCGTTGAGCAAGGAGTAGCTCTTGTCTATTCCATATTTGGCTTAAGGAACTTTATCTGTGCTCATTTCAATCTCTGGTTTTATGCAGCACCCCAACTCACCTTTACCCTTAAGCAAGCATAAGTTGGTTTTCTAAATTTGAGACCCTGTTCTGTTCTGTAATTCAGTTCCTGTGTAGCCAAGTTTACATTCCGTGTATTACTGATATCTTATGATGTTTCTTTTTCTGTGTGACTTATTTCAGTTAGAATCATCGTACCTGAATCCACTCATTATGCTGCTACGGGCCTGATGACATAGATTTCATTGCTGAGTGATACTGCATTGTACATAAGTACCACAAGTTCTTTATCCATTTTTCACTTTCTGTGATATTGAACTTGTACGGTAAATGAGGTTCTTGTAAACAGAGGCGTCCCAAACTTTGGGGTGGCTGTGTCTTTTTGATTTTAATTTCCCTAAGCTATAGGACCATAAGTGGAAGTGCCCTAGGCTCTGTTGCTTTGTTTTTTAGATGTTTCAGGAAACACCATACACTTCTCCCGAGTGTCTGTTGGCAATTTACATCCCGCCCATCAGCATAACAAGGCTCCCAGTTCTCCATGGCCTGTCCTGCCTTTCTGGATTTTACACTTTTTTCAGATGGCCCTTTTGACCGGGGGGAAGTGAGACTTCATTGTAGTGCAGATTTCCTTTGCAAGCTTGCTTGGTTGGCCAAAAAGGGCGAATGCGTTTTTTCCTGAATATATTCAGGAAAAAACGCATACGCCCTTTTTGGCCAAGTGCATCATTGTGGACGTTCTGCCTCTTTTCCTATGCTTTCAATGCAATTCCAGTCTACCTCCTGAAATCGGTTTCCTGCAATTCTGCCCCGCTTTCAAGTCCTCTTGGCAGCCTTACTTCAGTATATTTTTGGACGATAGCTGTCATTTATAACTCTGCAGGTTTGTGAATTACAGTGCCCCTGAACTCCTTTCTTCCACTCGCTTTCTTGTGATCTGGCCGCAACACCGCAGGATGGCTTCAGGCCCTAATCTGGTTCCGGCACGGCACGCTGAGCCTTTGGTTATTTCCTCTTCCTGGTGGGAAATGAGAGTTAAATTTGCCCGTCCAGACACCTCCAGCTAGTCTCTCATTGGTTCTCGCTATTCCTGTTCATCTTCCGCAGAAATTGCAAACTGGGCCAAACAGGAGGTTAAAGGCGCTGACTCTCCAAGTGGGGAGAGTGTTAGTAAAGCGTCTGGAATGTTGCACCCGAGTACAAGGGGAGGAAAACTGAGACATATATGAACACGTCTCCCGTTCACACGGTTGATCATACTCTGGGTTCCACATGCATGTTTTAGCTGAAGGAAGAATCCCTTAAACCTGGAGAGTTGAGACCCGTGTAATGGGTACGATGCAATATGACTTCAAAGGGTCTTCATTTGCTCACCGAACCTCTCCAATCCTATCACTGCTGCGTTTATGCCCCTGTACACACGCTTGATTCTCTTTTGGAGACATAGCAATCCATAGGTTTTAAGATACTTAGTAGTCAGGTACATTCTTAGGCGTTTAATATGCGGTGTTGAGTCCATTTCGTTGAGCAAGGAGTAGCTCTTGTCTATTCCATATTTGTCTTAAGGAACTTTATCTGTGCTCATTTCAATCTCTGGTTTTATGCAGCACCCCAACTCACCTTTCCCCTTAAGCAATCATAAGTAGGTTTTCTAAATTTGAGACCCTGTTCTGTTTTGGAATTCAGTTCCTGTGTAGCCAAGTTTACATTCCATGTATTAGTGATATCTTATGATGTTTCTTTTTCTGTGTGACTTATTTCAGTTAGAATCATCGTACCTGAATCCACTCATTATGCTGCTACGGGCCTGATGACATAGATTTCATTGCTGAGTGATACTGCATTGTACGTAAGTACCACAAGTTCTTTATCCATTTTTCACTTTCTGTGATATTGAACTTGTACTGTAAACGAGGTTCTTGTAAACAGAGGCATCGCAATGTTTGGGGTGGCTGTGTCTTTTTGATTTTAATTTCCCTAAGCTATAGGACCATAAGTGGAAGTGCCCTAGGCTCTGTTGCTTTGTTTTTTAGATGTTTCAGGAAACACCATACACTTCTCCCGAGTGTCTGTTGGCAATTTACATCCCGCCCATCAGCATAACAAGGCTCCCAGTTCTCCATGGCCTGTCCTGCCTTTCTGGATTTTACACTTTTTTCAGATGGCCCTTTTGACCGGGGGGAAGTGAGACTTCATTGTAGTGCAGATTTCCTTTGCAAGCTTGCTTGGTTGGCCAAAAAGGGCTTATGCGTTTTTTCCTGAATATATTCAGGAAAAAACGCATATGCACTTTTTGGCCAAGTGCATCATTGTGGACATTCTGCCTCGTTTCCTATGCTTTCAATGCAATTCCAGTCTACCTCCTGAAATCGGTTTCCTGCAATTCTGCCCCGCTTTCAAGTCCTCTTGGCAGCCTTACTTCAGTATATTTTTGGACGATAGCTGTCATTTATAACTCTGCAGGTTTGTGAATTACACTGCCCCTGAGCTCCTTTCTTCAACTCGCTTTCTTGTGACCTGGCCGCAACACCGCAAGATGGCTTCAGGCCCTAAACTTGTTCCGGCACGGCACACTGAGCCTTTGGTTAATTCCTCTCCCTGGTGGGAAATGAGAGTTAAATTTGCCCGTCCAGACACCTCCAGCTAGTCTCTCATTGGTTCTCGCTATTCCTGTTCATCTTCCGCAGAAATTGCAAACTGGGCCAAACAGGAGGTTAAAGGGACTGACTCTCAAAGTCGGGAGAGTGTTAGTAAAGCATCTGGAATGTTGCACCCGAGTACCAGGGTATGAAAACTGAGACATATTTGAACACGTCTCCCGATCACATGGTTGATCATACTCTAGGTTCCACATGCATGTTTTAGCTGAAGGAAGAATACCTTAAACCTGGGTAGTTGAAACCCATGGAATGGGTACCATGCAATATGACTTCAAAGGGTCTTCATTTGCTCACCGAACCTCTCCAATCCTATCACTGCTGCATTTATGCCCCTGTACACATGCTTGATTCTCTTTCGGAGACATAGCAATCCATAGGTTTTAAGATACTTACTAGTCAGTTACATTCTTAGGCGTTTAATATGCAGTGTTGAGTCCATTTCGTTGAGCAAGGAGTAGCTCTTGTCTATTCCATATTTGGCTTAAGGAAGTTTATCTGTGCTCATTTCAATCTCTGGTTTTATGCAGCACCCCAACTCACCTTTCCCCTTAAGCAAGCATAAGTTGGTTTTCTAAATTTGAGACCCTGTTCTGTTCTGTAATTCAGTTCCTGTGTAGCCAAGTTTACATTCCGTGTATTACTGATATCTTATGATGTTTCTTTTTCTGTGTGACTTATTTCAGTTAGAATCATCATACCTGAATCCACTCATTGTGCTGCTAAGGGCCTGATGACATAGATTTCATTGCTGAGTGATATTGCTTTGTAAGTAAATACAACAACTTCTTTATCCATTTTTCACTTTCTGCGGTGTTGAACTTGTACTGTAAACGAGCTTCTTGTAAACAGAGGCGTCCCAAACTTTGGGGTGGCTGTGTCTTTTTGATTTTAATTTCCCTAAGCTATAGGACCATAAGTGGAAGTGCCCTAGGCTCTGTTGCTTTGTTTTTTAGATGTTTCAGGAAACACCATACACTTCTCCCGAGTGTCTGTTGGCAATTTACATCCCGCCCATCAGCATAACAAGGCTCCCAGTTCTCCATGGCCTGTCCTGCCTTTCTGGATTTTACACTTTTTTCAGATGGCCCTTTTGACCGGGGGGAAGTGAGACTTCATTGTAGTGCAGATTTCCTTTGCAAGCTTGCTTGGTTGGCCAAAAAGGGCATATGCGTTTTTTCCTGAATATATTCAGGAAAAAACGCATACGCCCTTTTTGGCCAAGTGCATCATTGTGGACGTTCTGCCTCTTTTCCTATGCTTTCAATGCAATTCCAGTCTACCTCCTGAAATCGGTTTCCTGCAATTCTGCCCCGCTTTCAAGTCCTCTTGGCAGCCTTACTTCAGTATATTTTTGGACGATAGTTGTCATTTATAACTCTGCAGGTTTGTGAATTACAGTGCCCCTCAGCTCCTTTCTTCAACTCGCTTTCTTTTGAGCTGGCCGCAACACCGCAGGATGGCTTCAGGCCCTAATCTGGTTCCGGCACGGCACGCTGAGCCTTTGGTTAATTCCTCTTCCTGGTGGGAAATGAGAGTTAAATTTGCCCGTCCAGACACCTCCAGCTAGTCTCTCATTGGTTCTCGCTATTCCTGTTCATCTTCCGCAGAAATTGCAAACTGGGCCAAACAGGAGGTTAAAGAGACTGACTCTCCAAGTCGGGAGGGTGTTAGTAAAGCGTCTGGAATGTTGCACCCGAGTACCAGGGTACGAAAACTGAGACATATTTGAACACGTCTCCCGATCACATGGTTGATCATACTCTAGGTTCCACATGCATGTTTTAGCTGAAGGAAGAATACCTTAAACCTGGGTAGTTGAAACCCGTGGAATGGGTACCATGCAATATGACTTCAAAGGGTCTTCATTTGCTCACCGAACCTCTCCAATCCTATCACTGCTGCGTTTATGCCCCTGTACACATGCTTGATTCTCTTTCGGAGACATAGCAATCCATAGGTTTTAAGATACTTACTAGTCAGGTACATTCTTAGGCATTTAATATGCGGTGTTGAGTCCATTTCGTTGAGCAAGGAGTAGCTCTTGTCTATTCCATATTTGGCTTAAGGAACTTTATCTGTGCTCATTTCAATCTCTGGTTTTATGCAGCACCCCAACTCACCTTTCCCCTTAAGCAAGCATAAGTTGGTTTTCTAAATTTGAGACCCTGTTCTGTTCTGTAATTCAGTTCCTGTGTAGCCAAGTTTACATTCCGTGTATTACTGATATCTTATGATGTTTCTTTTTCTGTGTGACTTATTTCAGTTAGAATCATCATACCTGAATCCACTCATTGTGCTGCTAAGGGCCTGATGACATAGATTTCATTGCTGAGTGATATTGCTTTGTAAGTAAATACCACAACTTCTTTATCCATTTTTCACTTTCTGCGATGTTGAACTTGTACTGTAAACGAGGTTCTTGTCAACAGAGGCGTCCCAAACTTTGGGGTGGCTGTGTCTTTTTGATTTTAATTTCCCTAAGCTATAGGACCATAAGTGGAATTGCCCTAGGCTCTGTTGCTTTGTTTTTTAGATGTTTCAGGAAACACCATACACTTCTCCCGAGTGTCTGTTGGCAATTTACATCCCGCCCATCAGCATAACAAGGCTCCCAGTTCTCCATGGCCTGTCCTGCCTTTCTGGATTTTACACTTTTTTCAGATGGCCCTTTTGACCGGGGGGAAGTGAGACTTCATTGTAGTGCAGATTTCCTTTGCAAGCTTGCTTGGTTGGCCAAAAAGGGCGTATGCGTTTTTTCCTGAATATATTCAGGAAAAAACGCATACGCCCTTTTTGGCCAAGTGCATCATGGTGGACGTTCTGCCTCTTTTCCTATGCTTTCAATGCAATTCCAGTCTACCTCCTGAAATCGGTTTCCTGCAATTCTGCCCCGCTTTCAAGTCCTCTTGGCAGCCTTACTTCAGTATATTTTTGGACGATAGCTGTCATTTATAACTCTGCAGGTTTGTGAATTACAGTGCCCCTGAGCTCCTTTCTTCAACTCGCTTTCTTTTGAGCTGGCCGCAACACCGCAGGATGGCTTCAGGCCCTAATCTGGTTCCGGCACGGCACGCTGAGCCTTTGGTTAATTCCTCTTCCTGGTGGGAAATGAGAGTTAAATTTGCCCGTCCAGACACCTCCAGCTAGTCTCTCATTGGTTCTCGCTATTCCTGTTCATCTCCCGCAGAAATTGCAAACTGGGCCAAACAGGAGGTTAAAGGGACTGACTCTCCAAGTCGGGAGGGTGTTAGTAAAGCGTCTGGAATGTTGCACCCGAGTACCAGGGTACGAAAACTGAGACATATTTGAACACGTCTCCCGATCACATGGTTGATCATACTCTAGGTTCCACATGCATGTTTTAGCTGAAGGAAGAATACCTTAAACCTGGGTAGTTGAAACCCGTGGAATGGGTACCATGCAATATGACTTCAAAGGGTCTTCATTTGCTCACCGAACCTCTCCAATCCTATCACTGCTGCGTTTATGCCCCTGTACACATGCTTGATTCTCTTTCGGAGACATAGCAATCCATAGGTTTTAAGATACTTACTAGTCAGGTACATTCTTAGGCATTTAATATGCGGTGTTGAGTCCATTTCGTTGAGCAAGGAGTAGCTCTTGTCTATTCCATATTTGTCTTAAGGAACTTTATCTGTGCTCATTTCAATCTCTGGTTTTATGCAGCACCCCAACTCACCTTTCCCCTTAAGCAAGCATAAGTTGGTTTTCTAAATTTGAGACCCTGTTCTGTTCTGTAATTCAGTTCCTGTGTAGCCAAGTTTACATTCCGTGTATTACTGATATCTTATGATGTTTCTTTTTCTGTGTGACTTATTTCAGTTAGAATCATCATACCTGAATCCACTCATTGTGCTGCTAAGGGCCTGATGACATAGATTTCATTGCTGAGTGATATTGCTTTGTAAGTAAATACCACAACTTCTTTATCCATTTTTCACTTTCTGCGATGTTGAACTTGTACTGTAAACGAGGTTCTTGTAAACAGAGGCGTCCCAAACTTTGGGGTGGCTGTGTCTTTTTGATTTTAATTTCCCTAAGCTATAGGACCATAAGTGGAAGTGCCCTAGGCTCTGTTGCTTTGTTTTTTAGATGTTTCAGGAAACACCATACACTTCTCCCGAGTGTCTGTTGGCAATTTACATCCCGCCCATCAGCATAACAAGGCTCCCAGTTCTCCATGGCCTGTCCTGCCTTTCTGGATTTTACACTTTTTTCAGATGGCCCTTTTGACCGGGGGGAAGTGAGACTTCATTGTAGTGCAGATTTCCTTTGCAAGCTTGCTTGGTTGGCCAAAAAGGGCATATGCGTTTTTTCCTGAATATATTCAGGAAAAAACGCATACGCCCTTTTTGGCCAAGTGCATCATTGTGGACGTTCTGCCTCTTTTCCTATGCTTTCAATGCAATTCCAGTCTACCTCCTGAAATCGGTTTCCTGCAATTCTGCCCCGCTTTCAAGTCCTCTTGGCAGCCTTACTTCAGTATATTTTTGGACGATAGCTGTCATTTATAACTCTGCAGGTTTGTGAATTACAGTGCCCCTGAGCTCCTTTCTTCAACTCGCTTTCTTTTGAGCTGGCCGCAACACCGCAGGATGGCTTCAGGCCCTAATCTGGTTCCGGCACGGCACGCTGAGCCTTTGGTTAATTCCTCTTCCTGGTGGGAAATGAGAGTTAAATTTGCCCGTCCAGACACCTCCAGCTAGTCTCTCATTGGTTCTCGCTATTCCTGTTCATCTTCCGCAGAAATTGCAAACTGGGCCAAACAGGAGGTTAAAGAGACTGACTCTCCAAGTCGGGAGGGTGTTAGTAAAGCGTCTGGAATGTTGCACCCGAGTACCAGGGTACGAAAACTGAGACATATTTGAACACGTCTCCCGATCACATGGTTGATCATACTCTAGGTTCCACATGCATGTTTTAGCTGAAGGAAGAATACCTTAAACCTGGGTAGTTGAAACCCGTGGAATGGGTACCATGCAATATGACTTCAAAGGGTCTTCATTTGCTCACCGAACCTCTCCAATCCTATCACTGCTGCGTTTATGCCCCTGTACACATGCTTGATTCTCTTTCGGAGACATAGCAATCCATAGGTTTTAAGATACTTACTAGTCAGGTACATTCTTAGGCATTTAATATGCGGTGTTGAGTCCATTTCGTTGAGCAAGGAGTAGCTCTTGTCTATTCCATATTTGGCTTAAGGAACTTTATCTGTGCTCATTTCAATCTCTGGTTTTATGCAGCACCCCAACTCACCTTTCCCCTTAAGCAAGCATAAGTTGGTTTTCTAAATTTGAGACCCTGTTCTGTTCTGTAATTCAGTTCCTGTGTAGCCAAGTTTACATTCCGTGTATTACTGATATCTTATGATGTTTCTTTTTCTGTGTGACTTATTTCAGTTAGAATCATCATACCTGAATCCACTCATTGTGCTGCTAAGGGCCTGATGACATAGATTTCATTGCTGAGTGATATTGCTTTGTAAGTAAATACCACAACTTCTTTATCCATTTTTCACTTTCTGCGATGTTGAACTTGTACTGTAAACGAGGTTCTTGTAAACAGAGGCGTCCCAAACTTTGGGGTGGCTGTGTCTTTTTGATTTTAATTTCCCTAAGCTATAGGACCATAAGTGGAAGTGCCCTAGGCTCTGTTGCTTTGTTTTTTAGATGTTTCAGGAAACACCATACACTTCTCCCGAGTGTCTGTTGGCAATTTACATCCCGCCCATCAGCATAACAAGGCTCCCAGTTCTCCATGGCCTGTCCTGCCTTTCTGGATTTTACACTTTTTTCAGATGGCCCTTTTGACCGGGGGGAAGTGAGACTTCATTGTAGTGCAGATTTCCTTTGCAAGCTTGCTTGGTTGGCCAAAAAGGGCGTATGCGTTTTTTCCTGAATATATTCAGGAAAAAACGCATATGCCCTTTTTGGCCAAGTGCATCATGGTGGACGTTCTGCCTCTTTTCCTATGCTTTCAATGCAATTCCAGTCTACCTCCTGAAATCGGTTTCCTGCAATTCTGCCCCGCTTTCAAGTCCTCTTGGCAGCCTTACTTCAGTATATTTTTGGACGATAGCTGTCATTTATAACTCTGCAGGTTTGTGAATTACAGTGCCCCTGAGCTCCTTTCTTCAACTCGCTTTCTTTTGAGCTGGCCGCAACACCGCAGGATGGCTTCAGGCCCTAATCTGGTTCCGGCACGGCACGCTGAGCCTTTGGTTAATTCCTCTTCCTGGTGGGAAATGAGAGTTAAATTTGCCCGTCCAGGCACCTCCAGCTAGTCTCTCATTGGTTCTCGCTATTCCTGTTCATCTTCCGCAGAAATTGCAAACTGGGCCAAACAGGAGGTTAAAGGGACTGACTCTCCAAGTCGGGAGGGTGTTAGTAAAGCGTCTGGAATGTTGCACCCGAGTACCAGGGTACGAAAACTGAGACATATTTGAACACGTCTCCCGATCACATGGTTGATCATACTCTAGGTTCCACATGCATGTTTTAGCTGAAGGAAGAATACCTTAAACCTGGGTAGTTGAAACCCGTGGAATGGGTACCATGCAATATGACTTCAAAGGGTCTTCATTTGCTCACCGAACCTCTCCAATCCTATCACTGCTGCGTTTATGCCCCTGTACACATGCTTGATTCTCTTTCGGAGACATAGCAATCCATAGGTTTTAAGATACTTACTAGTCAGGTACATTCTTAGGCATTTAATATGCGGTGTTGAGTCCATTTCGTTGAGCAAGGAGTAGCTCTTGTCTATTCCATATTTGGCTTAAGGAACTTTATCTGTGCTCATTTCAATCTCTGGTTTTATGCAGCACCCCAACTCACCTTTCCCCTTAAGCAAGCATAAGTTGGTTTTCTAAATTTGAGACCCTGTTCTGTTCTGTAATTCAGTTCCTGTGTAGCCAAGTTTACATTCCGTGTATTACTGATATCTTATGATGTTTCTTTTTCTGTGTGACTTATTTCAGTTAGAATCATCATACCTGAATCCACTCATTGTGCTGCTAAGGGCCTGATGACATAGATTTCATTGCTGAGTGATATTGCTTTGTAAGTAAATACCACAACTTCTTTATCCATTTTTCACTTTCTGCGGTGTTGAACTTGTACTGTAAACGAGGTTCTTGTAAACAGAGGCGTCCCAAACTTTGGGGTGGCTGTGTCTTTTTGATTTTAATTTCCCTAAGCTATAGGACCATAAGTGGAAGTGCCCTAGGCTCTGTTGCTTTGTTTTTTAGATGTTTCAGGAAACACCATACACTTCTCCCGAGTGTCTGTTGGCAATTTACATCCCGCCCATCAGCATAACAAGGCTCCCAGTTCTCCATGGCCTGTCCTGCCTTTCTGGATTTTACACTTTTTTCAGATGGCCCTTTTGACCGGGGGGAAGTGAGACTTCATTGTAGTGCAGATTTCCTTTGCAAGCTTGCTTGGTTGGCCAAAAAGGGCGTATGCGTTTTTTCCTGAATATATTCAGGAAAAAACGCATACGCCCTTTTTGGCCAAGTGCATCATGGTGGACGTTCTGCCTCTTTTCCTATGCTTTCAATGCAATTCCAGTCTACCTCCTGAAATCGGTTTCCTGCAATTCTGCCCCGCTTTCAAGTCCTCTTGGCAGCCTTACTTCAGTATATTTTTGGACGATAGCTGTCATTTATAACTCTGCAGGTTTGTGAATTACAGTGCCCCTGAGCTCCTTTCTTCAACTCGCTTTCTTTTGAGCTGGCCGCAACACCGCAGGATGGCTTCAGGCCCTAATCTGGTTCCGGCACGGCACGCTGAGCCTTTGGTTAATTCCTCTTCCTGGTGGGAAATGAGAGTTAAATTTGCCCGTCCAGACACCTCCAGCTAGTCTCTCATTGGTTCTCGCTATTCCTGTTCATCTTCCGCAGAAATTGCAAACTGGGCCAAACAGGAGGTTAAAGGGACTGACTCTCCAAGTCGGGAGGGTGTTAGTAAAGCGTCTGGAATGTTGCACCCGAGTACCAGGGTACGAAAACTGAGACATATTTGAACACGTCTCCCGATCACATGGTTGATCATACTCTAGGTTCCACATGCATGTTTTAGCTGAAGGAAGAATACCTTAAACCTGGGTAGTTGAAACCCGTGGAATGGGTACCATGCAATATGACTTCAAAGGGTCTTCATTTGCTCACCGAACCTCTCCAATCCTATCACTGCTGCGTTTATGCCCCTGTACACATGCTTGATTCTCTTTCGGAGACATAGCAATCCATAGGTTTTAAGATACTTACTAGTCAGGTACATTCTTAGGCATTTAATATGCGGTGTTGAGTCCATTTCGTTGAGCAAGGAGTAGCTCTTGTCTATTCCATATTTGTCTTAAGGAACTTTATCTGTGCTCATTTCAATCTCTGGTTTTATGCAGCACCCCAACTCACCTTTCCCCTTAAGCAAGCATAAGTTGGTTTTCTAAATTTGAGACCCTGTTCTGTTCTGTAATTCAGTTCCTGTGTAGCCAAGTTTACATTCCGTGTATTACTGATATCTTATGATGTTTCTTTTTCTGTGTGACTTATTTCAGTTAGAATCATCATACCTGAATCCACTCATTGTGCTGCTAAGGGCCTGATGACATAGATTTCATTGCTGAGTGATATTGCTTTGTAAGTAAATACCACAACTTCTTTATCCATTTTTCACTTTCTGCGGTGTTGAACTTGTACTGTAAACGAGGTTCTTGTAAACAGAGGCGTCCCAAACTTTGGGGTGGCTGTGTCTTTTTGATTTTAATTTCCCTAAGCTATAGGACCATAAGTGGAAGTGCCCTAGGCTCTGTTGCTTTGTTTTTTAGATGTTTCAGGAAACACCATACACTTCTCCCGAGTGTCTGTTGGCAATTTACATCCCGCCCATCAGCATAACAAGGCTCCCAGTTCTCCATGGCCTGTCCTGCCTTTCTGGATTTTACACTTTTTTCAGATGGCCCTTTTGACCGGGGGGAAGTGAGACTTCATTGTAGTGCAGATTTCCTTTGCAAGCTTGCTTGGTTGGCCAAAAAGGGCATATGCGTTTTTTCCTGAATATATTCAGGAAAAAACGCATACGCCCTTTTTGGCCAAGTGCATCATTGTGGACGTTCTGCCTCTTTTCCTATGCTTTCAATGCAATTCCAGTCTACCTCCTGAAATCGGTTTCCTGCAATTCTGCCCCGCTTTCAAGTCCTCTTGGCAGCCTTACTTCAGTATATTTTTGGACGATAGCTGTCATTTATAACTCTGCAGGTTTGTGAATTACAGTGCCCCTGAGCTCCTTTCTTCAACTCGCTTTCTTTTGAGCTGGCCGCAACACCGCAGGATGGCTTCAGGCCCTAATCTGGTTCCGGCACGGCACGCTGAGCCTTTGGTTAATTCCTCTTCCTGGTGGGAAATGAGAGTTAAATTTGCCCGTCCAGACACCTCCAGCTAGTCTCTCATTGGTTCTCGCTATTCCTGTTCATCTTCCGCAGAAATTGCAAACTGGGCCAAACAGGAGGTTAAAGAGACTGACTCTCCAAGTCGGGAGGGTGTTAGTAAAGCGTCTGGAATGTTGCACCCGAGTACCAGGGTACGAAAACTGAGACATATTTGAACACGTCTCCCGATCACATGGTTGATCATACTCTAGGTTCCACATGCATGTTTTAGCTGAAGGAAGAATACCTTAAACCTGGGTAGTTGAAACCCGTGGAATGGGTACCATGCAATATGACTTCAAAGGGTCTTCATTTGCTCACCGAACCTCTCCAATCCTATCACTGCTGCGTTTATGCCCCTGTACACATGCTTGATTCTCTTTCGGAGAATAGCAATCCATAGGTTTTAAGATACTTACTAGTCAGGTACATTCTTAGGCATTTAATATGCGGTGTTGAGTCCATTTCGTTGAACAAGGAGTAGCTCTTGTCTATTCCATATTTGGCTTAAGGAACTTTATCTGTGCTCATTTCAATCTCTGGTTTTATGCAGCACCCCAACTCACCTTTCCCCTTAAGCAAGCATAAGTTGGTTTTCTAAATTTGAGACCCTGTTCTGTTCTGTAATTCAGTTCCTGTGTAGCCAAGTTTACATTCCGTGTATTACTGATATCTTATGATGTTTCTTTTTCTGTGTGACTTATTTCAGTTAGAATCATCATACCTGAATCCACTCATTGTGCTGCTAAGGGCCTGATGACATAGATTTCATTGCTGAGTGATATTGCTTTGTAAGTAAATACCACAACTTCTTTATCCATTTTTCACTTTCTGCGATGTTGAACTTGTACTGTAAACGAGGTTCTTGTAAACAGAGGCGTCCCAAACTTTGGGGTGGCTGTGTCTTTTTGATTTTAATTTCCCTAAGCTATAGGACCATAAGTGGAAGTGCCCTAGGCTCTGTTGCTTTGTTTTTTAGATGTTTCAGGAAACACCATACACTTCTCCCGAGTGTCTGTTGGCAATTTACATCCCGCCCATCAGCATAACAAGGCTCCCAGTTCTCCATGGCCTGTCCTGCCTTTCTGGATTTTACACTTTTTTCAGATGGCCCTTTTGACCGGGGGGAAGTGAGACTTCATTGTAGTGCAGATTTCCTTTGCAAGCTTGCTTGGTTGGCCAAAAAGGGCGTATGCGTTTTTTCCTGAATATATTCAGGAAAAAACGCATACGCCCTTTTTGGCCAAGTGCATCATGGTGGACGTTCTGCCTCTTTTCCTATGCTTTCAATGCAATTCCAGTCTACCTCCTGAAATCGGTTTCCTGCAATTCTGCCCCGCTTTCAAGTCCTCTTGGCAGCCTTACTTCAGTATATTTTTGGACGATAGCTGTCATTTATAACTCTGCAGGTTTGTGAATTACAGTGCCCCTGAGCTCCTTTCTTCAACTCGCTTTCTTTTGAGCTGGCCGCAACACCGCAGGATGGCTTCAGGCCCTAATCTGGTTCCGGCACGGCACGCTGAGCCTTTGGTTAATTCCTCTTCCTGGTGGGAAATGAGAGTTAAATTTGCCCGTCCAGACACCTCCAGCTAGTCTCTCATTGGTTCTCGCTATTCCTGTTCATCTTCCGCAGAAATTGCAAACTGGGCCAAACAGGAGGTTAAAGGGACTGACTCTCCAAGTCGGGAGGGTGTTAGTAAAGCGTCTGGAATGTTGCACCTGAGTACCAGGGTACGAAAACTGAGACATATTTGAACACGTCTCCCGATCACATGGTTGATCAGACTCTAGGTTCCACATGCATGTTTTACCTGAAGGAAGAATACCTTAAACCTGGGTAGTTGAAACCCGTGGAATGGGTACCATGCAATATGACTTCAAAGGGTCTTCATTTGCTCACCGAACCTCTCCAATCCTATCACTGCTGCGTTTATGCCCCTGGACACATGCTTGATTCTCTTTCGGAGACATAGCAATCCATAGGTTTTAAGATACTTACTAGTCAGGTACATTCTTAGGCGTTTAATATGCGGTGTTGAGTCCATTTCGTTGAGCAAGGAGTAGCTCTTGTCTATTCCATATTTGGCTTAAGGAACTTTATCTGTGCTCATTTCAATCTCTGGTTTTATGCAGCACCCCAACTCACCTTTACCCTTAAGCAAGCATAAGTTGGTTTTCTAAATTTGAGACCCTGTTCTGTTCTGTAATTCAGTTCCTGTGTAGCCAAGTTTACATTCTGTGTATTACTGATATCTTATGATGTTTCTTTTTCTGTGTGACTTATTTCAGTTAGAATCATCATACCTGAATCCACTCATTGTGCTGCTAAGGGCCTGATGACATAGATTTCATTGCAGAGTGATATTGCTTTGTAAGTAAATACCACAACTTCTTTATCCATTTTTCACTTTCTGCGATGTTGAACTTGTACTGTAAACGAGGTTCTTGTAAACAGAGGCGTCCCAAACTTTGGGGTGGCTGTGTCTTTTTGATTTTAATTTCCCTAATCTATAGGACCATAAGTGGAAGTGCCCTAGGCTCTGTTGCTTTGTTTTTTAGATGTTTCAGGAAACACCATACACTTCTCCCGAGTGTCTGTTGGCAATTTACATCCCGCCCATCAGCATAACAAGGCTCCCAGTTCTCCATGGCCTGTCCTGCCTTTCTGGATTTTACACTTTTTTCAGATGGCCCTTTTGACCGGGGGGAAGTGAGACTTCATTGTAGTGCAGATTTCCTTTGCAAGCTTGCTTGGTTGGCCAAAAAGTGCGTATGAGTTTTTTCCTGAATATATTCAGGAAAAAACGCATACGCCCTTTTTGGCCAAGTGCATCATTGTGGACGTTCTGCCTCTTTTCCTATGCTTTCAATGCAATTCCAGTCTACCTCCTGAAATCGGTTTCCTGCAATTCTGCCCCGCTTTCAAGTCCTCTTGGCAGCCTTACTTCAGTATATTTTTGGACGATAGCTGTCATTTATAACTCTGCAGGTTTGTGAATTACAGTGCCCCTGAGCTCCTTTCTTCAACTCGCTTTCTTTTGAGCTGGCCGCAACACCGCAGGATGGCTTCAGGCCCTAATCTGGTTCCGGCACGGCACGCTGAGCCTTTGGTTAATTCCTCTTCCTGCTGGGAAATGAGAGTTAAATTTGCCCGTCCAGACACCTCCAGCTAGTCTCTCATTGGTTCTCGCTATTCCTGTTCATCTTCCGCAGAAATTGCAAACTGGGCCAAACAGGAGGTTAAAGGGACTGACTCTCCAAGTCGGGAGGGTGTTAGTAAAGCGTCTGGAATGTTGCACCCGAGTACCAGGGTACGAAAACTGAGACATATTTGAACACGTCTCCCGATCACATGGTTGATCAGACTCTAGGTTCCACATGCATGTTTTAGCTGAAGGAAGAATACCTTAAACCTGGGTAGTTGAAACCCGTGGAATGGGTACCATGCAATATGACTTCAGAGGGTCTTCATTTGCTCACCGAACCTCTCCAATCCTATCACTGCTGCGTTTATGCCCCTGTACACATGCTTGATTCTCTTTCGGAGACATAGCAATCCATAGGTTTTAAGATACTTACTAGTCAGGTACATTCTTAGACGTATAATATGCGGTGTTGAGTCCATTTCGTTGAGCAAGGAGTAGCTCTTGTCTATTCCATATTTGGCTTAAGGAACTTTATCTGTGCTCATTTCAATCTCTGGTTTTATGCAGCACCCCAACTCACCTTTCCCCTTAAGCAAGCATAAGTTGGTTTTCTAAATTTGAGACCCTGTTCTGTTCTGTAATTCAGTTCCTGTGTAGCCAAGTTTACATTCCGTGTATTACTGATATCTTATGATGTTTCTTTTTCTGTGTGACTTATTTCAGTTAGAATCATCATACCTGAATCCACTCATTGTGCTGCTAAGGGCCTGATGACATAGATTTCATTGCAGAGTGATATTGCTTTGTAAGTAAATACCACAACTTCTTTATCCATTTTTCACTTTCTGCGATGTTGAACTTGTACTGTAAACGAGGTTCTTGTAAACAGAGGCGTCCCAAACTTTGGGGTGGCTGTGTCTTTTTGATTTTAATTTCCCTAATCTATAGGACCATAAGTGGAAGTGCCCTAGGCTCTGTTGCTTTGTTTTTTAGATGTTTCAGGAAACACCATACACTTCTCCCGAATGTCTGTTGGCAATTTACATCCCGCCCATCAGCATAACAAGGCTCCCAGTTCTCCATGGCCTGTCCTGCCTTTCTGGATTTTACACTTTTTTCAGATGGCCCTTTTGACCGGGGGGAAGTGAGACTTCATTGTAGTGCAGATTTCCTTTGCAAGCTTGCTTGGTTGGCCAAAAAGTGTGTATGAGTTTTTTCCTGAATATATTCAGGAAAAAACGCATACGCCCTTTTTGGCCAAGTGCATCATTGTGGACGTTCTGCCTCTTTTCCTATGCTTTCAATGCAATTCCAGTCTACCTCCTGAAATCGGTTTCCTGCAATTCTGCCCCGCTTTCAAGTCCTCTTGGCAGCCTTACTTCAGTATATTTTTGGACGATAGCTGTCATTTATAACTCTGCAGGTTTGTGAATTACAGTGCCCCTGAGCTCCTTTCTTCAACTCGCTTTCTTTTGAGCTGGCCGCAACACCGCAGGATGGCTTCAGGCCCTAATCTGGTTCCGGCACGGCACGCTGAGCCTTTGGTTAATTCCTCTTCCTGGTGGGAAATGAGAGTTAAATTTGCCCGTCCAGACACCTCCAGCTAGTCTCTCATTGGTTCTCGCTATTCCTGTTCATCTTCCGCAGAAATTGCAAACTGGGCCAAACAGGAGGTTAAAGGGACTGACTCTCCAAGTCGGGAGGGTGTTAGTAAAGCGTCTGGAATGTTGCACCCGAGTACCAGGGTACGAAAACTGAGACATATTTGAACACGTCTCCCGATCACATGGTTGATCAGACTCTAGGTTCCACATGCATGTTTTAGCTGAAGGAAGAATACCTTAAACCTGGGTAGTTGAAACCCGTGGAATGGGTACCATGCAATATGACTTCAAAGGGTCTTCATTTGCTCACCGAACCTCTCCAATCCTATCACTGCTGCGTTTATGCCCCTGTACACATGCTTGATTCTCTTTCGGAGACATAGCAATCCATAGGTTTTAAGATACTTACTAGTCAGGTACATTCTTAGGCGTTTAATATGCGGTGTTGAGTCCATTTCTTTGAGCAAGGAGTAGCTCTTGTCTATTCCATATTTGGCTTAAGGAACTTTATCTGTGCTCATTTCAATCTCTGGTTTTATGCAGCACCCCAAGTCACCTTTACCCTTAAGAAAGCATAAGTTGGTTTTCTAAATTTGAGACCCTGTTCTGTTCTGTAATTCAGTTCCTGTGTAGCCAAGTTTACATTCCGTGTATTACTGATATCTTATGATGTTTCTTTTTCTGTGTGACTTATTTCAGTTAGAATCATCATACCTGAATCCACTCATTGTGCTGCTAAGGGCCTGATGACATAGATTTCATTGCTGAGTGATATTGCTTTGTAAGTAAATACCACAACTTCTTTATCCATTTTTCACTTTCTGCGATGTTGAACTTGTACTGTAAACGAGGTTCTTGTAAACAGAGGCGTCCCAATGTTTGGGGTGGCTGTGTCTTTTTGATTTTAATTTCCCTAAGCTATAGGACCATAAGTGAAAGTGCCCTACGCTCTGTTGCTTTGTTTTTTAGATGTTTCAGGAAACACCATACACTTCTCCCGAGTGTCTGTTGGCAATTTACATCCCGCCCATCAGCATAACAAGGCTCCCAGTTCTCCATGGCCTGTCCTGCCTTTCTGGATTTTACACTTTTTTCAGATGGCCCTTTTGACCGGGGGGAAGTGAGACTTCATTGTAGTGCAGATTTCCTTTGCAAGCTTGCTTGGTTGGCCAAAAAGGGCGTATGCGTTTTTTCCTGAATATATTCAGGAAAAAACGCATACGCCCTTTTTGGCCAAGTGCATCATTGTGGACGTTCTGCCTCTTTTCCTATGCTTTCAATGCAATTCCAGTCTACCTCCTGAAATCGGTTTCCTGCAATTCTGCCCCGCTTTCAAGTCCTCTTGGCAGCCTTACTTCAGTATATTTTTGGACGATAGCTGTCATTTATAACTCTGCAGGTTTGTGAATTACAGTGCCCCTGAGCTCCTTTCTTCAACTCGCTTTCTTTTGAGCTGGCCGCAACACCGCAGGATGGCTTCAGGCCCTAATCTGGTTCCGGCACGGCACGCTGAGCCTTTGGTTAATTCCTCTTCCTGGTGGGAAATGAGAGTTAAATTTGCCCGTCCAGACACCTCCAGCTAGTCTCTCATTGGTTCTCGCTATTCCTGTTCATCTTCCGCAGAAATTGCAAACTGGGCCAAACAGGAGGTTAAAGGGACTGACTCTCCAAGTCGGGAGGGTGTTAGTAAAGCGTCTGGAATGTTGCACCCGAGTACCAGGGTACGAAAACTGAGACATATTTGAACACGTCTCCCGATCACATGGTTGATCAGACTCTAGGTTCCACATGCATGTTTTAGCTGAAGGAAGAATACCTTAAACCTGGGTAGTTGAAACCCGTGGAATGGGTACCATGCAATATGATTTCAGAGGGTCTTCATTTGCTCACCGAACCTCTCCAATCCTATCACTGCTGTGTTTATGCCCCTGTACACATGCTTGATTCTCTTTCGGAGACATAGCAATCCATAGGTTTTAAGATACTTACTAGTCAGGTACATTCTTAGGCGTTTAATATGCGGTGTTGAGTCCATTTCTTTGAGCAAGGAGTAGCTCTTGTCTATTCCATATTTGGCTTAAGGAACTTTATCTGTGCTCATTTCAATCTCTGGTTTTATGCAGCACCCCAAGTCACCTTTACCCTTAAGAAAGCATAAGTTGGTTTTCTAAATTTGAGACCCTGTTCTGTTCTGTAATTCAGTTCCTGTGTAGCCAAGTTTACATTCCGTGTATTACTGATATCTTATGATGTTTCTTTTTCTGTGTGACTTATTTCAGTTAGAATCATCATACCTGAATCCACTCATTGTGCTGCTCAGGGCCTGATGACATAGATTTCATTGCTGAGTGATATTGCTTTGTAAGTAAATACCACAACTTCTTTATCCATTTTTCACTTTCTGCGATGTTGAACTTGTACTGTAAACGAGGTTCTTGTAAACAGAGGCGTCCCAATGTTTGGGGTGGCTGTGTCTTTTTGATTTTAATTTCCCTAAGCTATAGGACCATAAGTGAAAGTGCCCTACGCTCTGTTGCTTTGTTTTTTAGATGTTTCAGGAAACACCATACACTTCTCCCGAGTGTCTGTTGGCAATTTACATCCCGCCCATCAGCATAACAAGGCTCCCAGTTCTCCATGGCCTGTCCTGCCTTTCTGGATTTTACACTTTTTTCAGATGGCCCTTTTGACCGGGGGGAAGTGAGACTTCATTGTAGTGCAGATTTCCTTTGCAAGCTTGCTTGGTTGGCCAAAAAGGGCGTATGCGTTTTTTCCTGAATATATTCAGGAAAAAACGCATACGCCCTTTTTGGCCAAGTGCATCATTGTGGACGTTCTGCCTCTTTTCCTATGCTTTCAATGCAATTCCAGTCTACCTCCTGAAATCGGTTTCCTGCAATTCTGCCCCGCTTTCAAGTCCTCTTGGCAGCCTTACTTCAGTATATTTTTGGACGATAGCTGTCATTTATAACTCTGCAGGTTTGTGAATTACAGTGCCCCTGAGCTCCTTTCTTCAACTCGCTTTCTTTTGAGCTGGCCGCAACACCGCAGGATGGCTTCAGGCCCTAATCTGGTTCCGGCACGGCACGCTGAGCCTTTGGTTAATTCCTCTTCCTGGTGGGAAATGAGAGTTAAATTTGCCCGTCCAGACACCTCCAGCTAGTCTCTCATTGGTTCTCGCTATTCCTGTTCATCTTCCGCAGAAATTGCAAACTGGGCCAAACAGGAGGTTAAAGGGACTGACTCTCCAAGTCGGGAGGGTGTTAGTAAAGCGTCTGGAATGTTGCACCCGAGTACCAGGGTACGAAAACTGAGACATATTTGAACACGTCTCCCGATCACATGGTTGATCAGACTCTAGGTTCCACATGCATGTTTTAGCTGAAGGAAGAATACCTTAAACCTGGGTAGTTGAAACCCGTGGAATGGGTACCATGCAATATGACTTCAGAGGGTCTTCATTTGCTCACCGAACCTCTCCAATCCTATCACTGCTGTGTTTATGCCCCTGTACACATGCTTGATTCTCTTTCGGAGACATAGCAATCCATAGGTTTTAAGATACTTACTAGTCAGGTACATTCTTAGGCGTTTAATATGCGGTGTTGAGTCCATTTCTTTGAGCAAGGAGTAGCTCTTGTCTATTCCATATTTGGCTTAAGGAACTTTATCTGTGCTCATTTCAATCTCTGGTTTTATGCAGCACCCCAAGTCACCTTTACCCTTAAGAAAGCATAAGTTGGTTTTCTAAATTTGAGACCCTGTTCTGTTCTGTAATTCAGTTCCTGTGTAGCCAAGTTTACATTCCGTGTATTACTGATATCTTATGATGTTTCTTTTTCTGTGTGACTTATTTCAGTTAGAATCATCATACCTGAATCCACTCATTGTGCTGCTCAGGGCCTGATGACATAGATTTCATTGCTGAGTGATATTGCTTTGTAAGTAAATACCACAACTTCTTTATCCATTTTTCACTTTCTGCGATGTTGAACTTGTACTGTAAACGAGGTTCTTGTAAACAGAGGCGTCCCAATGTTTGGGGTGGCTGTGTCTTTTTGATTTTAATTTCCCTAAGCTATAGGACCATAAGTGAAAGTGCCCTACGCTCTGTTGCTTTGTTTTTTAGATGTTTCAGGAAACACCATACACTTCTCCCGAGTGTCTGTTGGCAATTTACATCCCGCCCATCAGCATAACAAGGCTCCCAGTTCTCCATGGCCTGTCCTGCCTTTCTGGATTTTACACTTTTTTCAGATGGCCCTTTTGACCGGGGGGAAGTGAGACTTCATTGTAGTGCAGATTTCCTTTGCAAGCTTGCTTGGTTGGCCAAAAAGGGCGTATGCGTTTTTTCCTGAATATATTCAGGAAAAAACGCATACGCCCTTTTTGGCCAAGTGCATCATTGTGGACGTTCTGCCTCTTTTCCTATGCTTTCAATGCAATTCCAGTCTACCTCCTGAAATCGGTTTCCTGCAATTCTGCCCCGCTTTCAAGTCCTCTTGGCAGCCTTACTTCAGTATATTTTTGGACGATAGCTGTCATTTATAACTCTGCAGGTTTGTGAATTACAGTGCCCCTGAGCTCCTTTCTTCAACTCGCTTTCTTTTGAGCTGGCCGCAACACCGCAGGATGGCTTCAGGCCCTAATCTGGTTCCGGCACGGCACGCTGAGCCTTTGGTTAATTCCTCTTCCTGGTGGGAAATGAGAGTTAAATTTGCCCGTCCAGACACCTCCAGCTAGTCTCTCATTGGTTCTCGCTATTCCTGTTCATCTTCCGCAGAAATTGCAAACTGGGCCAAACAGGAGGTTAAAGGGACTGACTCTCCAAGTCGGGAGGGTGTTAGTAAAGCGTCTGGAATGTTGCACCCGAGTACCAGGGTACGAAAACTGAGACATATTTGAACACGTCTCCCGATCACATGGTTGATCATACTCTAGGTTCCACATGCATGTTTTAGCTGAAGGAAGAATACCTTAAACCTGGGTAGTTGAAATCCGTGGAATGGGTACCATGCAATATGACTTCAAAGGGTCTTCATTTGCTCACCGAACCTCTCCAATCCTATCACTGCTGCGTTTTTGCCCCTGGACACATGCTTGATTCTCTTTCGGAGACATAGCAATCCATAGGTTTTAAGATACTTACTAGTCAGGTACATTCTTAGGCGTTTAATATGCGCTGTTGAGTCCATTTCGTTGAGCAAGGAGTAGCTCTTGTCTATTCCATATTTGGCTTAAGGAACTTTATCTGTGCTCATTTCAATCTCTGGTTTTATGCAGCACCCCAACTCACCTTTCCCCTTAAGCAAGCATAAGTTGGTTTTCTAAATTTGAGACCCTGTTCTGTTCTGTAATTCAGTTCCTGTGTAGCCAAGTTTACATTCCGTGTATTACTGATATCTTATGATGTTTCTTTTTCTGTGTGACTTATTTCAGTTAGAATCATCATACCTGAATCCACTCATTGTGCTGCTCAGGGCCTGATGACATAGATATCATTGCAGAGTGATATTGCTTTGTAAGTAAATACAACAACTTCTTTATCCATTTTTCACTTTCTGCGATGTTGAACTTGTACTGTAAACGAGGTTCTTGTCAACAGAGGCGTCCCAAACTTTGGGGTGGCTGTGTCTTTTTGATTTTAATTTCCCTAAGCTATAGGACCATAAGTGGAAGTGCCCTAGGCTCTGTTGCTTTGTTTTTTAGATGTTTCAGGAAACACCATACACTTCTCCCGAGTGTCTGTTGGCAATTTACATCCCGCCCATCAGCATAACAAGGCTCCCAGTTCTCCATGGCCTGTCCTGCCTTTCTGGATTTTACACTTTTTTCAGATGGCCCTTTTGACCGGGGGGAAGTGAGACTTCATTGTAGTGCAGATTTCCTTTGCAAGCTTGCTTGGTTGGCCAAAAAGGGCGTATGCGTTTTTTCCTGAATATATTCAGGAAAAAACGCATACGCCCTTTTTGGCCAAGTGCATCATTGTGGACGTTCTGCCTCTTTTCCTATGCTTTCAATGCAATTCCAGTCTACCTCCTGAAATCGGTTTCCTGCAATTCTGCCCCGCTTTCAAGTCCTCTTGGCAGCCTTACTTCAGTATATTTTTGGACGATAGCTGTCATTTATAACTCTGCAGGTTTGTGAATTACAGTGCCCCTGAGCTCCTTTCTTCAACTCGCTTTCTTTTGAGCTGGCCGCAACACCGCAGGATGGCTTCAGGCCCTAATCTGGTTCCGGCACGGCACGCTGAGCCTTTGGTTAATTCCTCTTCCTGGTGGGAAATGAGAGTTAAATTTGCCTGTCCATACACCTCCAGCTAGTCTCTCATTGGTTCTCGCTATTCCTGTTCATCTTCCACAGAAATTGCAAACTGGGTCAAACAGGAGGTTGAAGGGACTGACTCTCCAAGTCGGGAGGGTGTTAGTAAAGCGTCTGGAATGTTGCACCCGAGTACCAGGGGAGGAAAACTGAGACATATTTGAACACGTCTCCCGTTCACACGGTTGATCATACTCTGGGTTCCACATGCATGTTTTAGCTGAAGGAAGAATACCTTAAACCTGGAGAGTTGAGACCCGTGTAATGGGTACCATGCAATATGACTTCAAAGGGTCTTCATTTGCTCACCGAACCTCTCCAATCCTATCATTGCTGCATTTATGCCCCTGTACACACACTTGATTCCCTTTTGGAGACATAGCAATCCATAGGTTTTAAGATACTTACTAGTCAGGTACATTCTTAGGCATTTAATATGCGGTGTTGAGTCCATTTCGTTGAGCAAGGAGTAGCTCTTGTCTATTCCATATTTGGCTTAAGGAACTTTATCTGTGCTCATTTCAATCTCTGGTTTTATGCAGCACCCCAACTCACCTTTACCGTTAAGCAAGCATAAGTTGGTTTTCTAAATTTGAGACCCTGTTCTGTTCTGTAATTCAGTTCCTGTGTAGCCAAGTTTACATTCCGTGTATTACTGATATCTTATGATGTTTCTTTTTCTGTGTGACTTATTTCAGTTAGAATCATCGTACCTGAATCCACTCATTATGCTGCTACGGGCCTGATGACATAGATTTCATTGCTGAGTGATACTGCATTGTACGTAAGTACCACAAGTTCTTTATCCATTTTTCACTTTCTGTGATATTGAACTTGTACGGTAAATGAGGTTCTTGTAAACAGAGGCGTCCCAAACTTTGGGGTGGCTGTGTCTTTTTGATTTTAATTTCCCTAAGCTATAGGACCATAAGTGGAAGTGCCCTAGGCTCTGTTGCTTTGTTTTTTAGATGTTTCAGGAAACACCATACACTTCTCCCGAGTGGCTGTTGGCAATTTACATCCCGCCCAATAGCATAAAAAGGCTCCCAGTTCTCCATGGCCTGTCCTGCCTTTCTGGATTTTACACTTTTTTCAGATGGCCCTTTTGACCGGGGGGAAGTGAGACTTCATTGTAGTGCAGATTTCCTTTGCAAGCTTGCTTGGTTGGCCAAAAAGGGCGAATGCGTTTTTTCCTGAATATATTCAGGAAAGAACGCATACGCCCTTTTCGGCCAAGTGCATCATTGTGGACGTTCTGCCTCTTTTCCTATGCTTTCAATGCAATTCCAGTCTACCTCCTGAAATCGGTTTCCTGCAATTCTGCCCCGCTTTCAAGTCCTCTTGGCAGCCTTACTTCAGTATATTTTTGGACGATAGCTGTGATTTATAACTCTGCAGGTTTGTGAATTACAGTGCCCCTGAACTCCTTTCTTCAACTCGCTTTCTTGTGACCTGGCCGCAACACCGCAGGATGGCTTCAGGCCCTAATCTGGTTCCGGCACGGCACGCTGAGCCTTTGGTTATTTCCTCTTCCTGGTGGGAAATGAGAGTTAAATTTGCCCGTCCAGACACCTCCAGCTAGTCTCTCATTGGTTCTCGCTATTCCTGTTCATCTTCCGCAGAAATTGCAAACTGGGCCAAACAGGAGGTTAAAGGCGCTGACTCTCCAAGTGGGGAGAGTGTTAGTAAAGCGTCTGGAATGTTGCACCCGAGTACCAGGGGAGGAAAACTGAGACATATATGAACACGTCTCCCGTTCACACGGTTGATCATACTCTGGGTTCCACATGCATGTTTTAGCTGAAGGAAGAATCCCTTAAACCTGGAGAGTTGAGACCCGTGTAATGGGTACCATGCAATATGACTTCAAAGGGTCTTCATTTGCTCACCGAACCTCTCCAATCCTATCACTGCTGCGTTTATGCCCCTGTACACACGCTTGATTCTCTTTTGGAGACATAGCAATCCATAGGTTTTAAGATACTTAGTAGTCAGGTACATTCTTAGGCGTTTAATATGCGGTGTTGAGTCCATTTCGTTGAGCAAGGAGTAGCTCTTGTCTATTCCATATTTGGCTTAAGGAACTTTATCTGTGCTCATTTCAATCTCTGGTTTTATGCAGCACCCCAACTCACCTTTACCCTTAAGCAAGCATAAGTAGGTTTTCTAAATTTGAGACCCTGTTCTGTTTTGGAATTCAGTTCCTGTGTAGCCAAGTTTACATTCCATGTATTAGTGATATCTTATGATGTTTCTTTTTCTGTGTGACTTATTTCAGTTAGAATCATCGTACCTGAATCCACTCATTATGCTGCTAAGGGCCTGATGACATAGATTTCATTGCTGAGTGATACTGCATTGTACGTAAGTACCACAAGTTCTTTATCCATTTTTCACTTTCTGTGATATTGAACTTGTACGGTAAACGAGGTTCTTGTAAACAGAGGCGTCCCAAACTTTGGGGTGGCTGTGTCTTTTTGATTTTAATTTCCCTAAGCTATAGGACCATAAGTGGAAGTGCCCTAGGCTCTGTTGCTTTGTTTTTTAGATGTTTCAGGAAACACCATACACTTCTCCCGAGTGTCTGTTGGCAATTTACATCCCGCCCATCAGCATAACAAGGCTCCCAGTTCTCCATGGCCTGTCCTGCCTTTCTGGATTTTACACTTTTTTTCAGATGGCCCTTTTGACCGGGGGGAAGTGAGACTTCATTGTAGTGCAGATTTCCTTTGCAAGCTTGCTTGGTTGGCCAAAAAGGGCTTATGCGTTTTTTCCTGAATATATTCAGGAAAAAACGCATATGCACTTTTTGGCCAAGTGCATCATTGTGGACATTCTGCCTCGTTTCCTATGCTTTCAATGCAATTCCAGTCTACCTCCTGAAATCGGTTTCCTGCAATTCTGCCCCGCTTTCAAGTCCTCTTGGCAGCCTTACTTCAGTATATTTTTGGACGATAGCTGTCATTTATAACTCTGCAGGTTTGTGAATTACACTGCCCCTGAGCTCCTTTCTTCAACTCGCTTTCTTGTGACCTGGCCGCAACACCGCAAGATGGCTTCAGGCCCTAAACTTGTTCCGGCACGGCACACTGAGCCTTTGGTTAATTCCTCTCCCTGGTGGGAAATGAGAGTTAAATTTGCCCGTCCAGACACCTCCAGCTAGTCTCTCATTGGTTCTCGCTATTCCTGTTCATCTTCCGCAGAAATTGCAAACTGGGCCAAACAGGAGGTTAAAGGGACTGACTCTCAAAGTCGGGAGAGTGTTAGTAAAGCATCTGGAATGTTGCACCCGAGTACCAGGGTATGAAAACTGAGACATATTTGAACACGTCTCCCGATCACATGGTTGATCATACTCTAGGTTCCACATGCATGTTTTAGCTGAAGGAAGAATACCTTAAACCTGGGTAGTTGAAACCCATGGAATGGGTACCATGCAATATGACTTCAAAGGGTCTTCATTTGCTCACCGAACCTCTCCAATCCTATCACTGCTGCATTTATGCCCCTGTACACATGCTTGATTCTCTTTCGGAGACATAGCAATCCATAGGTTTTAAGATATTTACTAGTCAGTTACATTCTTAGGCGTTTAATATGCAGTGTTGAGTCCATTTCGTTGAGCAAGGAGTAGCTCTTGTCTATTCCATATTTGGCTTAAGGAAGTTTATCTGTGCTCATTTCAATCTCTGGTTTTATGCAGCACCCCAACTCACCTTTCCCCTTATGCAAGCATAAGTTGGTTTTCTAAATTTGAGACCCTGTTCTGTTCTGTAATTCAGTTCCTGTGTAGCCAAGTTTACATTCCGTGTATTACTGATCTCTTATGATGTTTCTTTTTCTGTGTGACTTATTTCAGTTAGAATCATCATACCTGAATCCACTCATTGTGCTGCTAAGGGCCTGATGACATAGATTTCATTGCTGAGTGATATTGCTTTGTAAGTAAATACCACAACTTCTTTATCCATTTTTCACTTTCTGCGATGTTGAACTTGTACTGTAAACGAGGTTCTTGTAAACAGAGGCGTCCCAAACTTTGGGGTGGCTGTGTCTTTTTGATTTTAATTTCCCTAAGCTATAGGACCATAAGTGGAAGTGCCCTAGGCTCTGTTGCTTTGTTTTTTAGATGTTTCAGGAAACACCATACACTTCTCCCGAGTGTCTGTTGGCAATTTACATCCCGCCCATCAGCATAACAAGGCTCCCAGTTCTCCATGGCCTGTCCTGCCTTTCTGGATTTTACACTTTTTTCAGATGGCCCTTTTGACCGGGGGGAAGTGAGACTTCATTGTAGTGCAGATTTCCTTTGCAAGCTTGCTTGGTTGGCCAAAAAGGGCGTATGCGTTTTTTCCTGAATATATTCAGGAAAAAACGCATACGCCCTTTTTGGCCAAGTGCATCATTGTGGACGTTCTGCCTCTTTTCCTATGCTTTCAATGCAATTCCAGTCTACCTCCTGAAATCGGTTTCCTGCAATTCTGCCCCGCTTTCAAGTCCTCTTGGCAGCCTTACTTCAGTATATTTTTGGACGATAGCTGTCATTTATAACTCTGCAGGTTTGTGAATTACAGTGCCCCTGAGCTCCTTTCTTCAACTCGCTTTCTTTTGAGCTGGCCGCAACACCGCAGGATGGCTTCAGGCCCTAATCTGGTTCCGGCACGGCACGCTGAGCCTTTGGTTAATTCCTCTTCCTGGTGGGAAATGAGAGTTAAATTTGCCCGTCCAGACACCTCCAGCTAGTCTCTCATTGGTTCTCACTATTCCTGTTCATCTTCCGCAGAAATTGCAAACTGGGCCAAACAGGAGGTTAAAGGGACTGACTCTCCAAGTCGGGAGGGTGTTAGTAAAGCGTCTGGAATGTTGCACCCGAGTACCAGGGTACGAGAACTGAGACATATTTGAACACGTCTCCCGATCACATGGTTGATCATACTCTAGGTTCCACATGCATGTTTTAGCTGAAGGAAGAATACCTTAAAACTGGGTAGTTGAAACCCGTGGAATGGGTACCATGCAATATGACTTCAAACGGTCTTCATTTGCTCACCGAACCTCTCCAATCCTATCACTGCTGCGTTTATGCCCCTGTACACATGCTTGATTCTCTTTCGGAGACATAGCAATCCATAGGTTTTAAGATACTGACTAGTCAGGTACATTCTTAGGCATTTAATATGCGGTGTTGAGTCCATTTCGTTGAGCAAGGAGTAGCTCTTGTCTATTCCATATTTGGCTTAAGGAACTTTATCTGTGCTCATTTCAATCTCTGGTTTTATGCAGCACCCCAACTCACCTTTACCCTTAAGAAAGCATAAGTTGGTTTTCTAAATTTGAGACCCTGTTCTGTTCTGTAATTCAGTTCCTGTGTAGCCAAGTTTACATTCCGTGTATTACTGATATCTTATGATGTTTCTTTTTCTGTGTGACTTATTTCAGTTAGAATCATCATACCTGAATCCACTCATTGTGCTGCTAAGGGCCTGATGACATAGATTTCATTGCTGAGTGATATTGCTTTGTAAGTAAATACCACAACTTCTTTATCCATTTTTCACTTTCTGCGATGTTGAACTTGTACTGTAAACGAGGTTCTTGTCAACAGAGGCGTCCCAAACTTTGGGGTGGCTGTGTCTTTTTGATTTTAATTTCCCTAAGCTATAGGACCATAAGTGGAAGTGCCCTAGGCTCTGTTGCTTTGTTTTTTAGATGTTTCAGGAAACACCATACACTTCTCCCGAGTGTCTGTTGGCAATTTACATCCCGCCCATCAGCATAACAAGGCTCCCAGTTCTCCATGGCCTGTCCTGCCTTTCTGGATTTTACACTTTTTTCAGATGGCCCTTTTGACCGGGGGGAAGTGAGACTTCATTGTAGTGCAGATTTCCTTTGCAAGCTTGCTTGGTTGGCCAAAAAGGGCGTATGCGTTTTTTCCTGAATATATTCAGGAAAAAACGCATACGCCCTTTTTGGCCAAGTGCATCATTGTGGACGTTCTGCCTCTTTTCCTATGCTTTCAATGCAATTCCAGTCTACCTCCTGAAATCGGTTTCCTGCAATTCTGCCCCGCTTTCAAGTCCTCTTGGCAGCCTTACTTCAGTATATTTTTGGACGATAGCTGTCATTTATAACTCTGCAGGTTTGTGAATTACAGTGCCCCTGAGCTCCTTTCTTCAACTCGCTTTCTTTTGAGCTGGCCGCAACACCGCAGGATGGCTTCAGGCCCTAATCTGGTTCCGGCACGGCACGCTGAGCCTTTGGTTAATTCCTCTTCCTGGTGGGAAATGAGAGTTAAATTTGCCCGTCCAGACACCTCCAGCTAGTCTCTCATTGGTTCTCACTATTCCTGTTCATCTTCCGCAGAAATTGCAAACTGGGCCAAACAGGAGGTTAAAGGGACTGACTCTCCAAGTCGGGAGGGTGTTAGTAAAGCGTCTGGAATGTTGCACCCGAGTACCAGGGTACGAGAACTGAGACATATTTGAACACGTCTCCCGATCACATGGTTGATCATACTCTAGGTTCCACATGCATGTTTTAGCTGAAGGAAGAATACCTTAAAACTGGGTAGTTGAAACCCGTGGAATGGGTACCATGCAATATGACTTCAAAGGGTCTTCATTTGCTCACCGAACCTCTCCAATCCTATCACTGCTGCATTTATGCCCCTGTACACATGCTTGATTCTCTTTCGGAGACATAGCAATCCATAGGTTTTAAGATACTGACTAGTCAGGTACATTCTTAGGCATTTAATATGCGGTGTTGAGTCCATTTCATTGAGCAAGGAGTAGCTCTTGTCTATTCCATATTTGGCTTAAGGAACTTTATCTGTGCTCATTTCAATCTCTGGTTTTATGCAGCACCCCAACTCACCTTTCCCCTTAAGCAAGCATAAGTTGGTTTTCTAAATTTGAGACCCTGTTCTGTTCTGTAATTCAGTTCCTGTGTAGCCAAGTTTACATTCCGTGTATTACTGATATCTTATGATGTTTCTTTTTCTGTGTGACTTATTTCAGTTAGAATCATCATACCTGAATCCACTCATTGTGCTGCTAAGGGCCTGATGACATAGATTTCATTGCTGAGTGATATTGCTTTGTAAGTAAATACCACAACTTCTTTATCCATTTTTCACTTTCTGCGATGTTGAACTTGTACTGTAAACGAGGTTCTTGTAAATAGAGGCGTTCCAAACTTTGGGGTGGCTGTGTCTTTTTAATTTCCCTAAGCTATAGGACCATAAGTGGAAGTGCCCTAGGCTCTGTTGCTTTGTTTTTTAGATGTTTCAGGAAACACCATACACTTCTCCCGAGTGTCTGTTGGCAATTTACATCCCGCCCATCAGCATAACAAGGCTCGCAGTTCTCCATGGCCTGTCCTGCCTTTCTGGATTTTACACTTTTTTCAGATGGCCCTTTTGACCGGGGGGAAGTGAGACTTCATTGTATTGCAGATTTCCTTTGCAAGCTTGCTTGGTTGGCCAAAAAGGGCGTATGCGTTTTTTCCTGAATATATTCAGGAAAAAACGCATACGCCCTTTTTGGCCAAGTGCATCATTGTGGACGTTCTGCCTCTTTTCCTATGCTTTCAATGCAATTCCAGTCTACCTCCTGAAATCGGTTTCCTGCAATTCTGCCCCGCTTTCAAGTCCTCTTGGCAGCCTTACTTCAGTATATTTTTGGACGATAGCTGTCATTTATAACTCTGCAGGTTTGTGAATTACAGTGCCCCTGAGCTCCTTTCTTCAACTCGCTTTCTTTTGAGCTGGCCGCAACACCGCAGGATGGCTTCAGGCCCTAATCTGGTTCTGGCACGGCACGCTGAGCCTTTGGTTAATTCCTCTTCCTGGTGGGAAATGAGAGTTAAATTTGCCCGTCCAGACACCTCCAGCTAGTCTCTCATTGGTTCTCACTATTCCTGTTCATCTTCCACAGAAATTGCAAACTGGGCCAATCAGGAGGTTAAAGGGACTGACTCTCCAACTCGCGAGGGTGTTAGTAAAGCGTCTGGAATATTGCACCCGAGTACCAGGGTACGAAAACTGAGACATATTTGAACATGTCTCCCGATCACATGGTTGATCATACTCTAGGTTCCACATGCATGTTTTAGCTGAAGGAAGAATACCTTAAACCTTGGTAGTTGAAACCCGTGGAATGGGTACCATGCAATATGACTTCAAAGGGTCTTCATTTGCTCACCGAACCTCTCCAATCCTATCACTGCTGCGTTTATGCCCCTGTACACATGCTTGATTCTCTTTCGGAGACATAGCAATCCATAGGTTTTAAGATACTTACTAGTCAGGTACATTCTTAGGCATTTAATATGCGGTGTTGAGTCCATTTCGTTGAGCAAGGAGTAGCTCTTGTCTATTCCATATTTGGCTTAAGGAACTTTATCTGTGCTCATTTCAATCTCTGGTTTTATGCAGCACCCCAACTCACCTTTACCCTTAAGAAAGCATAAGTTGGTTTTCTAAATTTGAGACCCTGTTCTGTTCTGTAATTCAGTTCCTGTGTAGCCAAGTTTACATTCCGTGTATTACTGATATCTTATGATGTTTCTTTTTCTGTGTGACTTATTTCAGTTAGAATCATCATACCTGAATCCACTCATTGTGCTGCTAAGGGCCTGATGACATAGATTTCATTGCTGAGTGATATTGCTTTGTAAGTAAATACCACAACTTCTTTATCCATTTTTCACTTTCTGCGATGTTGAACTTGTACTGTAAACGAGGTTCTTGTAAACAGAGGCGTCCCAAACTTTGGGGTGGCTGTGTCTTTTTGATTTTAATTTCCCTAAGCTATAGGACCATAAGTGGAAGTGCCCTAGGCTCTGTTGCTTTGTTTTTTAGATGTTTCAGGAAACACCATACACTTCTCCCGAGTGTCTGTTGGCAATTTACATCCCGCCCATCAGCATAACAAGGCTCCCAGTTCTCCATGGCCTGTCCTGCCTTTCTGGATTTTACACTTTTTTCAGATGGCCCTTTTGACCGGGGGGAAGTGAGACTTCATTGTAGTGCAGATTTCCTTTGCAAGCTTGCTTGGTTGGCCAAAAAGGGCGTATGCGTTTTTTCCTGAATATATTCAGGAAAAAACGCATACGCCCTTTTTGGCCAAGTGCATCATTGTGGACGTTCTGCCTCTTTTCCTATGCTTTCAATGCAATTCCAGTCTACCTCCTGAAATCGGTTTCCTGCAATTCTGCCCCGCTTTCAAGTCCTCTTGGCAGCCTTACTTCAGTATATTTTTGGACGATAGCTGTCATTTATAACTCTGCAGGTTTGTGAATTACAGTGCCCCTGAGCTCCTTTCTTCAACTCGCTTTCTTTTGAGCTGGCCGCAACACCGCAGGATGGCTTCAGGCCCTAATCTGGTTCCGGCACGGCACGCTGAGCCTTTGGTTAATTCCTCTTCCTGGTGGGAAATGAGAGTTAAATTTGCCCGTCCAGACACCTCCAGCTAGTCTCTCATTGGTTCTCGCTATTCCTGTTCATCTTCCGCAGAAATTGCAAACTGGGCCAAACAGGAGGTTAAAGGGACTGACTCTCCAAGTCGGGAGGGTGTTAGTAAAGCGTCTGGAATGTTGCACCCGAGTACCAGGGTACGAAAACTGAGACATATTTGAACACGTCTCCCGATCACATGGTTGATCATACTCTAGGTTCCACATGCATGTTTTAGCTGAAGGAAGAATACCTTAAACCTGGGTAGTTGAAACCCGTGGAATGGGTACCATGCAATATGACTTCAAAGGGTCTTCATTTGCTCACCGAACCTCTCCAATCCTATCACTGCTGCGTTTATGCCCCTGTACACATGCTTGATTCTCTTTTGGAGACATAGCAATCCATAGGTTTTAAGATACTTACTAGTCAGGTACATTCTTAGGCGTTTAATATGCGGTGTTGAGTCCATTTCGTTGAGCAAGGAGTAGCTCTTGTCTATTCCATATTTGGCTTAAGGAACTTTATCTGTGCTCATTTCAATCTCTGGTTTTATGCAGCACCCCAACTCACCTTTACCCTTAAGCAAGCATAAGTTGGTTTTCTAAATTTGAGACCCTGTTCTGTTCTGTAATTCAGTTCCTGTGTAGCCAAGTTTACATTCCGTGTATTACTGATATCTTATGATGTTTCTTTTTCTGTGTGACTTATTTCAGTTAGAATCATCATACCTGAATCCACTCATTGTGCTGCTAAGGGCCTGATGACATAGATTTCATTGCTGAGTGATATTGCTTTGTAAGTAAATACCACAACTTCTTTATCCATTTTTCACTTTCTGCGATGTTGAACTTGTACTGTAAACGAGGTTCTTGTAAACAGAGGCGTCCCAAACTTTGGGGTGGCTGTGTCTTTTTGATTTTAATTTCCCTAAGCTATAGGACCATAAGTGGAAGTGCCCTAGGCTCTGTTGCTTTGTTTTTTAGATGTTTCAGGAAACACCATACACTTCTCCCGAGTGTCTGTTGGCAATTTACATCCCGCCCATCAGCATAACAAGGCTCCCAGTTCTCCATGGCCTGTCCTGCCTTTCTGGATTTTACACTTTTTTCAGATGGCCCTTTTGACCGGGGGGAAGTGAGACTTCATTGTAGTGCAGATTTCCTTTGCAAGCTTGCTTGGTTGGCCAAAAAGGGCGTATGCGTTTTTTCCTGAATATATTCAGGAAAAAACGCATACGCCCTTTTTGGCCAAGTGCATCATTGTGGACGTTCTGCCTCTTTTCCTATGCTTTCAATGCAATTCCAGTCTACCTCCTGAAATCGGTTTCCTGCAATTCTGCCCCGCTTTCAAGTCCTCTTGGCAGCCTTACTTCAGTATATTTTTGGACGATAGCTGTCATTTATAACTCTGCAGGTTTGTGAATTACAGTGCCCCTGAGCTCCTTTCTTCAACTCGCTTTCTTTTGAGCTGGCCGCAACACCGCAGGATGGCTTCAGGCCCTAATCTGGTTCCGGCACGGCACGCTGAGCCTTTGGTTAATTCCTCTTCCTGGTGGGAAATGAGAGTTAAATTTGCCCATCCAGACACCTCCAGCTAGTCTCTCATTGGTTCTCGCTATTCCTGTTCATCTTCCGCAGAAATTGCAAACTGGGCCAAACAGGAGGTTAAAGGGACTGACTCTCCAAGTCGGGAGGGTGTTAGTAAAGCGTCTGGAATGTTGCACCCGAGTACCAGGGTACGAAAACTGAGACATATTTGAACACGTCTCCCGATCACATGGTTGATCATACTCTAGGTTCCACATGCATATTTTAGCTGAAGGAAGAATACCTTAAACCTGGGTAGTTGAAACCCGTGGAATGGGTACCATGCAATATGACTTCAAAGGGTCTTCATTTGCTCACCGAACCTCTCCAATCCTATCACTGCTGTGTTTATGCCCCTGTACACATGCTTGATTCTCTTTCGGAGACATAGCAATCCATAGGTTTTAAGATACTTACTAGTCAGGTACATTCTTAGGCATTTAATATGCGGTGTTGAGTCCATTTCGTTGAGCAAGGAGTAGCTCTTGTCTATTCCATATTTGGCTTAAGGAACTTTATCTGTGCTCATTTCAATCTCTGGTTTTATGCAGCACCCCAACTCACCTTTACCCTTAAGCAAGCATAAGTTGGTTTTCTAAATTTGAGACCCTGTTCTGTTCTGTAATTCAGTTCCTGTGTAGCCAAGTTTACATTCCGTGTATTACTGATATCTTATGATGTTTCTTTTTCTGTGTGACTTATTTCAGTTAGAATCATCATACCTGAATCCACTCATTGTGCTGCTAAGGGCCTGATGACATAGATTTCATTGCTGAGTGATATTGCTTTGTAAGTAAATACCACAACTTCTTTATCCATTTTTCACTTTCTGCGATGTTGAACTTGTACTGTAAACGAGGTTCTTGTAAACAGAGGCGTCCCAATGTTTGGGGTGGCTGTGTCTTTTTGATTTTAATTTCCCTAAGCTATAGGACCATAAGTGGAAGTGCCCTAGGCTCTGTTGCTTTGTTTTTTAGATGTTTCAGGAAACACCATACACTTCTCCCGAGTGTCTGTTGGCAATTTACATCCCGCCCATCAGCATAACAAGGCTCCCAGTTCTCCATGGCCTGTCCTGCCTTTCTGGATTTTACACTTTTTTCAGATGGCCCTTTTGACCGGGGGGAAGTGAGACTTCATTGTAGTGCAGATTTCCTTTGCAAGCTTGCTTGGTTGGCCAAAAAGGGCGTATGCGTTTTTTCCTGAATATATTCAGGAAAAAACGCATACGCCCTTTTTGGCCAAGTGCATCATTGTGGACGTTCTGCCTCTTTTCCTATGCTTTCAATGCAATTCCAGTCTACCTCCTGAAATCGGTTTCCTGCAATTCTGCCCCGCTTTCAAGTCCTCTTGGCAGCCTTACTTCAGTATATTTTTGGACGATAGCTGTCATTTATAACTCTGCAGGTTTGTGAATTACAGTGCCCCTGAGCTCCTTTCTTCAACTCGCTTTCTTTTGAGCTGGCCGCAACACCGCAGGATGGCTTCAGGCCCTAATCTGGTTCCGGCACGGCACGCTGAGCCTTTGGTTAATTCCTCTTCCTGGTGGGAAATGAGAGTTAAATTTGCCCGTCCAGACACCTCCAGCTAGTCTCTCATTGGTTCTCGCTATTCCTGTTCATCTTCCGCAGAAATTGCAAACTGGGCCAAACAGGAGGTTAAAGGGACTGACTCTCCAAGTCGGGAGGGTGTTAGTAAAGCGTCTGGAATGTTGCACCCGAGTACCAGGGTACGAAAACTGAGACATATTTGAACACGTCTCCCGATCACATGGTTGATCATACTCTAGGTTCCACATGCATGTTTTAGCTGAAGGAAGAATACCTTAAAACTGGGTAGTTGAAACCCGTGGAATGGGTACGATGCAATATGACTTCAAAGGGTCTTCATTTGCTCACCGAACCTCTCCAATCCTATCACTGCTGCGTTTATGCCCCTGTACACATGCTTGATTCTCTTTCGGAGACATAGCAATCCATAGGTTTTAAGATACTGACTAGTCAGGTACATTCTTAGGCATTTAATATGCGGTGTTGAGTCCATTTCGTTGAGCAAGGAGTAGCTCTTGTCTATTCCATATTTGGCTTAAGGAACTTTATCTGTGCTCATTTCAATCTCTGGTTTTATGCAGCACCCCAACTCACCTTTACCCTTAAGAAAGCATAAGTTGGTTTTCTAAATTTGAGACCCTGTTCTGTTCTGTAATTCAGTTCCTGTGTAGCCAAGTTTACATTCCGTGTATTACTGATATCTTATGATGTTTCTTTTTCTGTGTGACTTATTTCAGTTAGAATCATCACACCTGAATCCACTCATTGTGCTGCTAAGGGCCTGATGACATAGATTTCATTGCTGAGTGATATTGCTTTGTAAGTAAATACCACAACTTCTTTATCCATTTTTCACTTTCTGCGATGTTGAACTTGTACTGTAAACGAGGTTCTTGTCAACAGAGGCGTCCCAAACTTTGGGGTGGCTGTGTCTTTTTGATTTTAATTTCCCTAAGCTATAGGACCATAAGTGGAAGTGCCCTAGGCTCTGTTGCTTTGTTTTTTAGATGTTTCAGGAAACACCATACACTTCTCCCGAGTGTCTGTTGGCAATTTACATCCCGCCCATCAGCATAACAAGGCTCCCAGTTCTCCATGGCCTGTCCTGCCTTTCTGGATTTTACACATTTTTCAGATGGCCCTTTTGACCGGGGGGAAGTGAGACTTCATTGTAGTGCAGATTTCCTTTGCAAGCTTGCTTGGTTGGCCAAAAAGGGCGTATGCGTTTTTTCCTGAATATATTCAGGAAAAAACGCATACGCCCTTTTTGGCCAAGTGCATCATTGTGGACGTTCTGCCTCTTTTCCTATGCTTTCAATGCAATTCCAGTCTACCTCCTGAAATCGGTTTCCTGCAATTCTGCCCCGCTTTCAAGTCCTCTTGGCAGCCTTACTTCAGTATATTTTTGGACGATAGCTGTCATTTATAACTCTGCAGGTTTGTGAATTACAGTGCCCCTGAGCTCCTTTCTTCAACTCGCTTTCTTTTGAGCTGGCCGCAACACCGCAGGATGGCTTCAGGCCCTAATCTGGTTCCGGCACGGCACGCTGAGCCTTTGGTTAATTCCTCTTCCTGGTGGGAAATGAGAGTTAAATTTGCCCGTCCAGACACCTCCAGCTAGTCTCTCATTGGTTCTCACTATTCCTGTTCATCTTCCGCAGAAATTGCAAACTGGGCCAAACAGGAGGTTAAAGGGACTGACTCTCCAAGTCGGGAGGGTGTTAGTAAAGCGTCTGGAATGTTGCACCCGAGTACCAGGGTACGAGAACTGAGACATATTTGAACACGTCTCCCGATCACATGGTTGATCATACTCTAGGTTCCACATGCATGTTTTAGCTGAAGGAAGAATACCTTAAAACTGGGTAGTTGAAACCCGTGGAATGGGTACCATGCAATATGACTTCAAAGGGTCTTCATTTGCTCACCGAACCTCTCCAATCCTATCACTGCTGCGTTTATGCCCCTGTACACATGCTTGATTCTCTTTCGGAGACATAGCAATCCATAGGTTTTAAGATACTGACTAGTCAGGTACATTCTTAGGCGTTTAATATGCGGTGTTGAGTCCATTTCGTTGAGCAAGGAGTAGCTCTTGTCTATTCCATATTTGGCTTAAGGAACTTTATCTGTGCTCATTTCAATCTCTGGTTTTATGCAGCACCCCAACTCACCTTTCCCCTTAAGCAAGCATAAGTTGGTTTTCTAAATTTGAGACCCTGTTCTGTTCTGTAATTCAGTTCCTGTGTAGCCAAGTTTACATTCCGTGTATTACTGATATCTTATGATGTTTCTTTTTCTGTGTGACTTATTTCAGTTAGAATCATCATACCTGAATCCACTCATTGTGCTGCTAAGGGCCTGATGACATAGATTTCATTGCTGAGTGATATTGCTTTGTAAGTAAATACCACAACTTCTTTATCCATTTTTCACTTTCTGCGATGTTGAACTTGTACTGTAAACGAGGTTCTTGTTAACAGAGGCGTCCCAAACTTTGGGGTGGCTGTGTCTTTTTGATTTTAATTTCCCTAAGCTATAGGACCATAAGTGGAAGTGCCCTAGGCTCTGTTGCTTTGTTTTTTAGATGTTTCAGGAAACACCATACACTTCTCCCAAGTGTCTGTTGGCAATTTACATCCCGCCCATCAGCATAACAAGGCTCCCAGTTCTCCATGGCCTGTCCTGCCTTTCTGGATTTTACACTTTTTTCAGATGGCCCTTTTGACCGGGGGGAAGTGAGACTTCATTGTAGTGCAGATTTCCTTTGCAAGCTTGCTTGGTTGGCCAAAAAGGGCGTATGCGTTTTTTCCTGAATATATTCAGGAAAAAACGCATACGCCCTTTTTGGCCAAGTGCATCATTGTGGACGTTCTGCCTCTTTTCCTATGCTTTCAATGCAATTCCAGTCTACCTCCTGAAATCGGTTTCCTGCAATTCTGCCCCGCTTTCAAGTCCTCTTGGCAGCCTTACTTCAGTATATTTTTGGACGATAGCTGTCATTTATAACTCTGCAGGTTTGTGAATTACAGTGCCCCTGAGCTCCTTTCTTCAACTCGCTTTCTTGTGAGCTGGCCGCAACACCGCAGGATGGCTTCAGGCCCTAATCTGGTTCCGGCACGGCACGCTGAGCCTTTGGTTAATTCCTCTTCCTGGTGGGAAATGAGAGTTAAATTTGCCTGTCCAGACACCTCTAGCTAGTCTCTCATTGGTTCTCGCTATTCCTGTTCATCTTCCGCAGAAATTGCAAACTGGGCCAAACAGGAGGTTGAAGGGACTGACTCTCCAAGTCGGGAGGGTGTTAGTAAAGCGTCTGGAATGTTGCACCCGAGTACCAGGGGAGGAAAACTGAGACATATTTGAACACGTCTCCCGTTCACACGGTTGATCATACTCTGGGTTCCACATGCATGTTTTAGCTGAAGGAAGAATACCTTAAACCTGGAGAGTTGAGACCCGTGTAATGGGTACCATGCAATATGACTTCAAAGGGTCTTCATTTGCTCACCGAACCTCTCCAATCCTATCATTGCTGCATTTATGCCCCTGTACACACGCTTGATTCCCTTTTGGAGACATAGCAATCCATAGGTTTTAAGATACTTACTAGTCAGGTACATTCTTAGGCATTTAATATGCGGTGTTGAGTCCATTTCATTGAGCAAGGAGTAGCTCTTGTCTATTCCATATTTGGCTTAAGGAACTTTATCTGTGCTCATTTCAATCTCTGGTTTTATGCAGCACCCCAACTCACATTTACCCTTAAGCAAGCATAAGTTGGTTTTCTAAATTTGAGACCCTGTTCTGTTCTGTAATTCAGTTCCTGTGTAGCCAAGTTTACATTCCGTGTATTACTGATAACTTATGATGTTTCTTTTTCTGTGTGACTTATTTCAGTTAGAATCATCGTACCTGAATCCACTCATTATGCTGCTACGGGCCTGATGACATAGATTTCATTGCTGAGTGATACTGCATTGTACGTAAGTACCACAAGTTCTTTATCCATTTTTCACTTTCTGTGATATTGAACTTGTACGGTAAATGAGGTTCTTGTAAACAGAGGCGTCCCAAACTTTGGGGTGGCTGTGTCTTTTTGATTTTAATTTCCCTAAGCTATAGGACCATAAGTGGAAGTGCCCTAGGCTCTGTTGCTTTGTTTTTTAGATGTTTCAGGAAACACCATACACTTCTCCCGAGTGGCTGTTGGCAATTTACATCCCGCCCATCAGCATAAAAAGGCTCCCAGTTCTCCATGGCCTGTCCTGCCTTTCTGGATTTTACACTTTTTTCAGATGGCCCTTTTGACCGGGGGGAAGTGAGACTTCATTGTAGTGCAGATTTCCTTTGCAAGCTTGCTTGGTTGGCCAAAAAGGGCGAATGCGTTTTTTCCTGAATATATTCAGGAAAAAACGCATACGCCCTTTTCGGCCAAGTGCATCATTGTGGACGTTCTGCCTCTTTTCCTATGCTTTCAATGCAATTCCAGTCTACCTCCTGAAATCGGTTTCCTGAAATTCTGCCCCGCTTTCAAGTCCTCTTGGCAGCCTTACTTCAGTATATTTTTGGACGATAGCTGTGATTTATAACTCTGCAGGTTTGTGAATTACAGTGCCCCTGAACTCCTTTCTTCAACTCGCTTTCTTGTGACCTGGCCGCAACACCGCAGGATGGCTTCAGGCCCTAATCTGGTTCTGGCACGGCACGCTGAGCCTTTGGTTATTTCCTCTTCTTGGTGGGAAATGAGAGTTAAATTTGCCCGTCCAGACACCTCCAGCTAGTCTCTCATTGGTTCTCGCTATTCCTGTTCATCTTCCGCAGAAATTGCAAACTGGGCCAAACAGGAGGTTAAAGGCGCTGACTCTCCAAGTGGGGAGAGTGTTAGTAAAGCGTCTGGAATGTTGCACCCGAGTACCAGGGGAGGAAAACTGAGACATATATGAACACGTCTCCCGTTCACACGGTTGATCATACTCTGGGTTCCACATGCATGTTTTAGCTGAAGGAAGAATCCCTTAAACCTGGAGAGTTGAGACCCGTGTAATGGGTACCATGCAATATGACTTCAAAGGGTCTTCATTTGCTCACCGAACCTCTCCAATCCTATCACTGCTGCGTTTATGCCCCTGTACACACGCTTGATTCTCTTTTGGAGACATAGCAATCCATAGGTTTTAAGATACTTAGTAGTCAGGTACATTCTTAGGCGTTTAATATGCGGTGTTGAGTCCATTTCGTTGAGCAAGGAGTAGCTCTTGTCTATTCCATATTTGGCTTAAGGAACTTTATCTGTGCTCATTTCAATCTCTGGTTTTATGCAGCACCCCAACTCACCTTTCCCCTTAAGCAAGCATAAGTAGGTTTTCTAAATTTGAGACCCTGTTCTGTTTTGGAATTCAGTTCCTGTGTAGCCAAGTTTACATTCCATGTATTAGTGATATCTTATGATGTTTCTTTTTCTGTGTGACTTATTTCAGTTAGAATCATCGTACCTGAATCCACTCATTATGCTGCTACGGGCCTGATGACATAGATTTCATTGCTGAGTGATACTGCATTGTACGTAAGTACCACAAGTTCTTTATCCATTTTTCACTTTCTGTGATATTGAACTTGTACGGTAAACGAGGTTCTTGTAAACAGAGGCGTCCCAAACTTTGGGGTGGCTGTGTCTTTTTGATTTTAATTTCCCTAAGCTATAGGACCATAAGTGGAAGTGCCCTAGGCTCTGTTGCTTTGTTTTTTAGATGTTTCAGGAAACACCATACACTTCTCCCGAGTGTCTGTTGGCAATTTACATCCCGCCCATCAGCATAACAAGGCTCCCAGTTCTCCATGGCCTGTCCTGCCTTTCTGGATTTTACACTTTTTTCAGATGGCCCTTTTGACCGGGGGGAAGTGAGACTTCATTGTAGTGCAGATTTCCTTTGCAAGCTTGCTTGGTTGGCCAAAAAGTGCTTATGCGTTTTTTCCTGAATATATTCAGGAAAAAACGCATATGCACTTTTTGGCCAAGTGCATCATTGTGGACATTCTGCCTCGTTTCCTATGCTTTCAATGCAATTCCAGTCTACCTCCTGAAATCGGTTTCCTGCAATTCTGCCCCGCTTTCAAGTCCTCTTGGCAGCCTTACTTCAGTATATTTTTGGACGATAGCTGTCATTTATAACTCTGCAGGTTTGTGAATTACAGTGCCCCTGAGCTCCTTTCTTCAACTCGCTTTCTTGTGACCTGGCCGCAACACCGCAAGATGGCTTCAGGCCCTAAACTTGTTCCGGCACGGCACACTGAGCCTTTGGTTAATTCCTCTCACTGGTGGGAAATGAGAGTTAAATTTGCCCGTCCAGACACCTCCAGCTAGTCTCTCATTGGTTCTCGCTATTCCTGTTCATCTTCCGCAGAAATTGCAAACTGGGCCAAACAGGAGGTTAAAGGGACTGACTCTCAAAGTCGGGAGAGTGTTAGTAAAGCATCTGGAATGTTGCACCCGAGTACCAGGGTATGAAAACTGAGACATATTTGAACACGTCTCCCGATCACATGGTTGATCATACTCTAGGTTCCACATGCATGTTTTAGCTGAAGGAAGAATACCTTAAACCTGGGTAGTTGAAACCCATGGAATGGGTACAATGCAATATGACTTCAAAGGGTCTTCATTTGCTCACCGAACCTCTCCAATCCTATCACTGCTGCATTTATGCCCCTGTACACATGCTTGATTCTCTTTCGGAGACATAGCAATCCATAGGTTTTAAGATACTTACTAGTCAGTTACATTCTTAGGCGTTTAATATGCAGTGTTGAGTCCATTTCGTTGAGCAAGGAGTAGCTCTTGTCTATTCCATATTTGGCTTAAGGAAGTTTATCTGTGCTCATTTCAATCTCTGGTTTTATGCAGCACCCCAACTCACCTTTCCCCTTATGCAAGCATAAGTTGGTTTTCTAAATTTGAGACCCTGTTCTGTTCTGTAATTCAGTTCCTGTGTAGCCAAGTTTACATTCCGTGTATTACTGATATCTTATGATGTTTCTTTTTCTGTGTGACTTATTTCAGTTAGAATCATCATACCTGAATCCACTCATTGTGCTGCTAAGGGCCTGATGACATAGATTTCATTGCTGAGTGATATTGCTTTGTAAGTAAATACCACAACTTCTTTATCCATTTTTCACTTTCTGCGATGTTGAACTTGTACTGTAAACGAGGTTCTTGTCAACAGAGGCGTCCCAAACTTTGGGGTGGCTGTGTCTTTTTGATTTTAATTTCCCTAAGCTATAGGACCATAAGTGGAAGTGCCCTAGGCTCTGTTGCTTTGTTTTTTAGATGTTTCAGGAAACACCATACACTTCTCCCGAGTGTCTGTTGGCAATTTACATCCCGCCCATCAGCATAACAAGGCTCCCAGTTCTCCATGGCCTGTCCTGCCTTTCTGGATTTTACACTTTTTTCAGATGGCCCTTTTGACCGGGGGGAAGTGAGACTTCATTGTAGTGCAGATTTCCTTTGCAAGCTTGCTTGGTTGGCCAAAAAGGGCGTATGCGTTTTTTCCTGAATATATTCAGGAAAAAACGCATACGCCCTTTTTGGCCAAGTGCATCATTGTGGACGTTCTGCCTCTTTTCCTATGCTTTCAATGCAATTCCAGTCTACCTCCTGAAATCGGTTTCCTGCAATTCTGCCCCGCTTTCAAGTCCTCTTGGCAGCCTTACTTCAGTATATTTTTGGACGATAGCTGTCATTTATAACTCTGCAGGTTTGTGAATTACAGTGCCCCTGAGCTCCTTTCTTCAACTCGCTTTCTTTTGAGCTGGCCGCAACACCGCAGGATGGCTTCAGGCCCTAATCTGGTTCCGGCACGGCACGCTGAGCCTTTGGTTAATTCCTCTTCCTGGTGGGAAATGAGAGTTAAATTTGCCCGTCCAGACACCTCCAGCTAGTCTCTCATTGGTTCTCACTATTCCTGTTCATCTTCCGCAGAAATTGCAAACTGGGCCAAACAGGAGGTTAAAGGGACTGACTCTCCAAGTCGGGAGGGTGTTAGTAAAGCGTCTGGAATGTTGCACCCGAGTACAAGGGTACGAGAACTGAGACATATTTGAACACGTCTCCCGATCACATGGTTGATCATACTCTAGGTTCCACATGCATGTTTTAGCTGAAGGAAGAATACCTTAAAACTGGGTAGTTGAAACCCGTGGAATGGGTACGATGCAATATGACTTCAAAGGGTCTTCATTTGCTCACCGAACCTCTCCAATCCTATCACTGCTGCGTTTATGCCCCTGTACACATGCTTGATTCTCTTTCGGAGACATAGCAATCCATAGGTTTTAAGATACTGACTAGTCAGGTACATTCTTAGGCATTTAATATGCGGTGTTGAGTCCATTTCGTTGAGCAAGGAGTAGCTCTTGTCTATTCCATATTTGGCTTAAGGAACTTTATCTGTGCTCATTTCAATCTCTGGTTTTATGCAGCACCCCAACTCACCTTTACCCTTAAGAAAGCATAAGTTGGTTTTCTAAATTTGAGACCCTGTTCTGTTCTGTAATTCAGTTCCTGTGTAGCCAAGTTTACATTCCGTGTATTACTGATATCTTATGATGTTTCTTTTTCTGTGTGACTTATTTCAGTTAGAATCATCACACCTGAATCCACTCATTGTGCTGCTAAGGGCCTGATGACATAGATTTCATTGCTGAGTGATATTGCTTTGTAAGTAAATACCACAACTTCTTTATCCATTTTTCACTTTCTGCAATGTTGAACTTGTACTGTAAACGAGGTTCTTGTCAACAGAGGCGTCCCAAACTTTGGGGTGGCTGTGTCTTTTTGATTTTAATTTCCCTAAGCTATAGGACCATAAGTGGAAGTGCCCTAGGCTCTGTTGCTTTGTTTTTTAGATGTTTCAGGAAACACCATACACTTCTCCCGAGTGTCTGTTGGCAATTTACATCCCGCCCATCAGCATAACAAGGCTCCCAGTTCTCCATGGCCTGTCCTGCCTTTCTGGATTTTACACTTTTTTCAGATGGCCCTTTTGACCGGGGGGAAGTGAGACTTCATTGTAGTGCAGATTTCCTTTGCAAGCTTGCTTGGTTGGCCAAAAAGGGCGTATGCGTTTTTTCCTGAATATATTCAGGAAAAAACGCATACGCCCTTTTTGGCCAAGTGCATCATTGTGGACGTTCTGCCTCTTTTCCTATGCTTTCAATGCAATTCCAGTCTACCTCCTGAAATCGGTTTCCTGCAATTCTGCCCCGCTTTCAAGTCCTCTTGGCAGCCTTACTTCAGTATATTTTTGGACGATAGCTGTCATTTATAACTCTGCAGGTTTGTGAATTACAGTGCCCCTGAGCTCCTTTCTTCAACTCGCTTTCTTTTGAGCTGGCCGCAACACCGCAGGATGGCTTCAGGCCCTAATCTGGTTCCGGCACGGCACGCTGAGCCTTTGGTTAATTCCTCTTCCTGGTGGGAAATGAGAGTTAAATTTGCCCGTCCAGACACCTCCAGCTAGTCTCTCATTGGTTCTCACTATTCCTGTTCATCTTCCGCAGAAATTGCAAACTGGGCCAAACAGGAGGTTAAAGGGACTGACTCTCCAAGTCGGGAGGGTGTTAGTAAAGCGTCTGGAATGTTGCACCCGAGTACCAGGGTACGAGAACTGAGACATATTTGAACACGTCTCCCGATCACATGGTTGATCATACTCTAGGTTCCACATGCATGTTTTAGCTGAAGGAAGAATACCTTAAAACTTGGTAGATGAAACCCGTGGAATGGGTACCATGCAATATGACTTCAAAGGGTCTTCATTTGCTCACCGAACCTCTCCAATCCTATCACTGCTGCGTTTATGCCCCTGTACACATGCTTGATTCTCTTTCGGAGACATAGCAATCCATAGGTTTTAAGATACTGACTAGTCAGGTACATTCTTAGGCATTTAATATGCGGTGTTGAGTCCATTTCATTGAGCAAGGAGTAGCTCTTGTCTATTCCATATTTGGCTTAAGGAACTTTATCTGTGCTCATTTCAATCTCTGGTTTTATGCAGCACCCCAACTCACCTTTACCCTTAAGCAAGCATAAGTTGGTTTTCTAAATTTGAGACCCTGTTCTGTTCTGTAATTCAGTTCCTGTGTAGCCAAGTTTACATTCCGTGTATTACTGATATCTTATGATGTTTCTTTTTCTGTGTGACTTATTTCAGTTAGAATCATCATACCTGAATCCACTCATTGTGCTGCTAAGGGCCTGATGACATAGATTTCATTGCTGAGTGATATTGCTTTGTAAGTAAATACCACAACTTCTTTATCCATTTTTCACTTTCTGCGATGTTGAACTTGTACTGTAAACGAGGTTCTTGTCAACAGAGGCGTCCCAAACTTTGGGGTGGCTGTGTCTTTTTGATTTTAATTTCCCTAAGCTATAGGACCATAAGTGGAAGTGCCCTAGGCTCTGTTGCTTTGTTTTTTAGATGTTTCAGGAAACACCATACACTTCTCCCGAGTGTCTGTTGGCAATTTACATCCCGCCCATCAGCATAACAAGGCTCCCAGTTCTCCATGGCCTGTCCTGCCTTTCTGGATTTTACACTTTTTTCAGATGGCCCTTTTGACCGGGGGGAAGTGAGACTTCATTGTAGTGCAGATTTCCTTTGCAAGCTTGCTTGGTTGGCCAAAAAGGGCGTATGCGTTTTTTCCTGAATATATTCAGGAAAAAACGCATACGCCCTTTTTGGCCAAGTGCATCATTGTGGACGTTCTGCCTCTTTTCCTATGCTTTCAATGCAATTCCAGTCTACCTCCTGAAATCGGTTTCCTGCAATTCTGCCCCGCTTTCAAGTCCTCTTGGCAGCCTTACTTCAGTATATTTTTGGACGATAGCTGTCATTTATAACTCTGCAGGTTTGTGAATTACAGTGCCCCTGAGCTCCTTTCTTCAACTCGCTTTCTTTTGAGCTGGCCGCAACACCGCAGGATGGCTTCAGGCCCTAATCTGGTTCCGGCACGGCACGCTGAGCCTTTGGTTAATTCCTCTTCCTGGTGGGAAATGAGAGTTAAATTTGCCCGTCCAGACACCTCCAGCTAGTCTCTCATTGGTTCTCACTATTCCTGTTCATCTTCCGCAGAAATTGCAAACTGGGCCAAACAGGAGGTTAAAGGGACTGACTCTCCAAGTCGGGAGGGTGTTAGTAAAGCGTCTGGAATGTTGCACCCGAGTACCAGGGTACGAGAACTGAGACATATTTGAACACGTCTCCCGATCACATGGTTGATCATACTCTAGGTTCCACATGCATGTTTTAGCTGAAGGAAGAATACCTTAAAACTGGGTAGATGAAACCCGTGGAATGGGTACCATGCAATATGACTTCAAAGGGTCTTCATTTGCTCACCGAACCTCTCCAATCCTATCACTGCTGCGTTTATGCCCCTGTACACATGCTTGATTCTCTTTCGGAGACATAGCAATCCATAGGTTTTAAGATACTGACTAGTCAGGTACATTCTTAGGCATTTAATATGCGGTGTTGAGTCCATTTCATTGAGCAAGGAGTAGCTCTTGTCTATTCCATATTTGGCTTAAGGAACTTTATCTGTGCTCATTTCAATCTCTGGTTTTATGCAGCACCCCAACTCACCTTTACCCTTAAGCAAGCATAAGTTGGTTTTCTAAATTTGAGACCCTGTTCTGTTCTGTAATTCAGTTCCTGTGTAGCCAAGTTTACATTCCGTGTATTACTGATATCTTATGATGTTTCTTTTTCTGTGTGACTTATTTCAGTTAGAATCATCATACCTGAATCCACTCATTGTGCTGCTAAGGGCCTGATGACATAGATTTCATTGCTGAGTGATATTGCTTTGTAAGTAAATACCACAACTTCTTTATCCATTTTTCACTTTCTGCGATGTTGAACTTGTACTGTAAACGAGGTTCTTGTCAACAGAGGCGTCCCAAACTTTGGGGTGGCTGTGTCTTTTTGATTTTAATTTCCCTAAGCTATAGGACCATAAGTGGAAGTGCCCTAGGCTCTGTTGCTTTGTTTTTTAGATGTTTCAGGAAACACCATACACTTCTCCCGAGTGTCTGTTGGCAATTTACATCCCGCCCATCAGCATAACAAGGCTCCCAGTTCTCCATGGCCTGTCCTGCCTTTCTGGATTTTACACTTTTTTCAGATGGCCGTTTTGACCGGGGGGAAGTGAGACTTCATTGTATTGCAGATTTCCTTTGCAAGCTTGCTTGGTTGGCCAAAAAGGGCGTATGCGTTTTTTCCTGAATATATTCAGGAAAAAACGCATACGCCCTTTTTGGCCAAGTGCATCATTGTGGACGTTCTGCCTCTTTTCCTATGCTTTCAATGCAATTCCAGTCTACCTCCTGAAATCGGTTTCCTGCAATTCTGCCCCGCTTTCAAGTCCTCTTGGCAGCCTTACTTCAGTATATTTTTGGACGATAGCTGTCATTTATAAGTCTGCAGGTTTGTGAATTACAGTGCCCCTGAGCTCCTTTCTTCAACTCGCTTTCTTTTGAGCTGGCCGCAACACCGCAGGATGGCTTCAGGCCCTAATCTGGTTCTGGCACGGCACGCTGAGCCTTTGGTTAATTCCTCTTCCTGGTGGGAAATGAGAGTTAAATTTGCCCGTCCAGACACCTCCAGCTAGTCTCTCATTGGTTCTCGCTATTCCTGTTCATCTTCCGCAGAAATTGCAAACTGGGCCAAACAGGAGGTTAAAGGGACTGACTCTCCAACTCGGGAGGGTGTTAGTAAAGCGTCTGGAATATTGCACCCGAGTACCAGGGTACGAAAACTGAGACATATTTGAACACGTCTCCCGATCACATGGTTGATCATACTCTAGGTTCCACATGCATGTTTTACCTGAAGGAAGAATACCTTAAACCTTGGTAGTTGAAACCCGTGGAATGGGTACCATGCAATATGACTTCAAAGGGTCTTCATTTGCTCACCGAACCTCTCCAATCCAATCACTGCTGCGTTTATGCCCCTGTACACATGCTTGATTCTCTTTCGGAGACATAGCAATCCATAGGTTTTAAGATACTGACTAGTCAGGTACATTCTTAGGCGTTTAATATGCGGTGTTGAGTCCATTTCGTTGAGCAAGGAGTAGCTCTTGTCTATTCCATATTTGGCTTAAGGAACTTTATCTGTGCTCATTTCAATCTCTGGTTTTATGCAGCACCCCAACTCACCTTTACCCTTAAGCAAGCATAAGTTGGTTTTCTAAATTTGAGACCCTGTTCTGTTCTGTAATTCAGTTCCTGTGTAGCCAAGTTTACATTCCGTGTATTACTGATATCTTATGATGTTTCTTTTTCTGTGTGACTTATTTCAGTTAGAATCATCATACCTGAATCCACTCATTGTGCTGCTAAGGGCCTGATGACATAGATTTCATTGCTGAGTGATATTGCTTTGTAAGTAAATACCACAACTTCTTTATCCATTTTTCACTTTCTGCGATGTTGAACTTGTACTGTAAACGAGGTTCTTGTCAACAGAGGCGTCCCAAACATTGGGGTGGCTGTGTCTTTTTGATTTTAATTTCCCTAAGCTATAGGACCATAAGTGGAAGTGCCCTAGGCTCTGTTGCTTTGTTTTTTAGATGTTTCAGGAAACACCATACACTTCTCCCGAGTGTCTGTTGGCAATTTACATCCCGCCCATCAGCATAACAAGGCTCCCAGTTCTCCATGGTCTGTCCTGTCTTTCTGGATTTTACACTTTTTTCAGATGGCCCTTTTGACCGGGGGGAAGTGAGACTTCATTGTAGTGCAGATTTCCTTTGCAAGCTTGCTTGGTTGGCCAAAAAGGGCGTATGCGTTTTTTCCTGAATATATTCAGGAAAAAACGCATACGCCCTTTTTGGCCAAGTGCATCATTGTGGACGTTCTGCCTCTTTTCCTATGCTTTCAATGCAATTCCAGTCTGCCTCCTGAAATCGGTTTCCTGCAATTCTGCCCCGCTTTCAAGTCCTCTTGGCAGCCTTACTTCAGTATATTTTTGGACGATAGCTGTCATTTATAACTCTGCAGGTTTGTGAATTACAGTGCCCCTGAGCTCCTTTCTTCAACTCGCTTTCTTTTGAGCTGGCCGCAACACCGCAGGATGGCTTCAGGCCCTAATCTGGTTCCGGCACGGCACGCTGAGCCTTTGGTTAATTCCTCTTCCTGGTGGGAAATGAGAGTTAAATTTGCCCATCCAGACACCTCCAGCTAGTCTCTCATTGGTTCTCGCTATTCCTGTTCATCTTCCGCAGAAATTGCAAACTGGGCCAAACAGGAGGTTAAAGGGACTGACTCTCCAAGTCGGGAGGGTGTTAGTAAAGCGTCTGGAATGTTGCACCCGAGTACCAGGGTACGAAAACTGAGACATATTTGAACACGTCTCCCGATCACATGGTTGATCATACTCTAGGTTCCACATGCATGTTTTAGCTGAAGGAAGAATACCTTAAACCTGGGTAGTTGAAACCCGTGGAATGGGTACCATGCAATATGACTTCAAAGGGTCTTCATTTGCTCACCGAACCTCTCCAATCCTATCACTGCTGCGTTTATGCCCCTGTACACATGCTTGATTCTCTTTCGGAGACATAGCAATCCATAGGTTTTAAGATACTTACTAGTCAGGTACATTCTTAGGCATTTAATATGCGGTGTTGAGTCCATTTCGTTGAGCAAGGAGTAGCTCTTGTCTATTCCATATTTGGCTTAAGGAACTTTATCTGTGCTCATTTCAATCTCTGGTTTTATGCAGCACCCCAACTCACCTTTACCCTTAAGCAAGCATAAGTTGGTTTTCTAAATTTGAGACCCTGTTCTGTTCTGTAATTCAGTTCCTGTGTAGCCAAGTTTACATTCCGTGTATTACTGATATCTTATGATGTTTCTTTTTCTGTGTGACTTATTTCAGTTAGAATCATCATACCTGAATCCACTCATTGTGCTGCTAAGGGCCTGATGACATAGATTTCATTGCTGAGTGATATTGCTTTGTAAGTAAATACCACAACTTCTTTATCCATTTTTCACTTTCTGCGATGTTGAACTTGTACTGTAAACGAGGTTCTTGTCAACAGAGGCGTCCCAAACTTTGGGGTGGCTGTGTCTTTTTGATTTTAATTTCCCTAAGCTATAGGACCATAAGTGGAAGTGCCCTAGGCTCTGTTGCTTTGTTTTTTAGATGTTTCAGGAAACACCATACACTTCTCCCGAGTGTCTGTTGGCAATTTACATCCCGCCCATCAGCATAACAAGGCTCCCAGTTCTCCATGGCCTGTCCTGCCTTTCTGGATTTTACACTTTTTTCAGATGGCCCTTTTGACCGGGGGGAAGTGAGACTTCATTGTAGTGCAGATTTCCTTTGCAAGCTTGCTTGGTTGGCCAAAAAGGGCGTATGCGTTTTTTCCTGAATATATTCAGGAAAAAACGCATACGCCCTTTTTGGCCAAGTGCATCATTGTGGACGTTCTGCCTCTTTTCCTATGCTTTCAATGCAATTCCAGTCTGCCTCCTGAAATCGGTTTCCTGCAATTCTGCCCCGCTTTCAAGTCCTCTTGGCAGCCTTACTTCAGTATATTTTTGGACGATAGCTGTCATTTATAACTCTGCAGGTTTGTGAATTACAGTGCCCCTGAGCTCCTTTCTTCAACTCGCTTTCTTTTGAGCTGGCCGCAACACCGCAGGATGGCTTCAGGCCCTAATCTGGTTCCGGCACGGCACGCTGAGCCTTTGGTTAATTCCTCTTCCTGGTGGGAAATGAGAGTTAAATTTGCCCGTCCAGACACCTCCAGCTAGTCTCTCATTGGTTCTCGCTATTCCTGTTCATCTTCCGCAGAAATTGCAAACTGGGCCAAACAGGAGGTTAAAGGGACTGACTCTCCAACTCGGGAGGGTGTTAGTAAAGCGTCTGGAGTGTTGCACCCGAGTACCAGGGTACGAAAACTGAGACATATTTGAACACGTCTCCCGATCACATGGTTGATCATACTCTAGGTTCCACATGCATGTTTTACCTGAAGGAAGAATACCTTAAACCTTGGTAGTTGAAACCCGTGGAATGGGTACCATGCAATATGACTTCAAAGGGTCTTCATTTGCTCACCGAACCTCTCCAATCCAATCACTGCTGCGTTTATGCCCCTGTACACATGCTTGATTCTCTTTCGGAGACATAGCAATCCATAGGTTTTAAGATACTGACTAGTCAGGTACATTCTTAGGCGTTTAATATGCGGTGTTGAGTCCATTTCGTTGAGCAAGGAGTAGCTCTTGTCTATTCCATATTTGGCTTAAGGAACTTTATCTGTGCTCATTTCAATCTCTGGTTTTATGCAGCACCCCAACTCACCTTTACCCTTAAGCAAGCATAAGTTGGTTTTCTAAATTTGAGACCCTGTTCTGTTCTGTAATTCAGTTCCTGTGTAGCCAAGTTTACATTCCGTGTATTACTGATATCTTATGATGTTTCTTTTTCTGTGTGACTTATTTCAGTTAGAATCATCATACCTGAATCCACTCATTGTGCTGCTAAGGGCCTGATGACATAGATTTCATTGCTGAGTGATATTGCTTTGTAAGTAAATACCACAACTTCTTTATCCATTTTTCACTTTCTGCGATGTTGAACTTGTACTGTAAACGAGGTTCTTGTAAACAGAGGCGTCCCAAACTTTGGGGTGGCTGTGTCTTTTTGATTTTAATTTCCCTAAGCTATAGGACCATAAGTGGAAGTGCCCTAGGCTCTGTTGCTTTGGTTTTTAGATGTTTCAGGAAACACCATACACTTCTCCCGAGTGTCTGTTGGCAATTTACATCCCGCCCATCAGCATAACAAGGCTCCCAGTTCTCCATGGTCTGTCCTGTCTTTCTGGATTTTACACTTTTTTCAGATGGCCCTTTTGACCGGGGGGAAGTGAGACTTCATTGTAGTGCAGATTTCCTTTGCAAGCTTGCTTGGTTGGCCAAAAATGGCGTATGCGTTTTTTCCTGAATATATTCAGGAAAAAACGCATACGCCCTTTTTGGCCAAGTGCATCATTGTGGACGTTCTGCCTCTTTTCCTATGCTTTCAATGCAATTCCAGTCTGCCTCCTGAAATCGGTTTCCTGCAATTCTGCCCCGCTTTCAAGTCCTCTTGGCAGCCTTACTTCAGTATATTTTTGGACGATAGCTGTCATTTATAACTCTGCAGGTTTGTGAATTACAGTGCCCCTGAGCTCCTTTCTTCAACTCGCTTTCTTTTGAGCTGGCCGCAACACCGCAGGATGGCTTCAGGCCCTAATCTGGTTCCGGCACGGCACGCTGAGCCTTTGGTTAATTCCTCTTCCTGGTGGGAAATGAGAGTTAAATTTGCCCGTCCAGACACCTCCAGCTAGTCTCTCATTGGTTCTCGCTATTCCTGTTCATCTTCCGCAGAAATTGCAAACTGGGCCAAACAGGAGGTTAAAGGGACTGACTCTCCAAGTCGGGAGGGTGTTAGTAAAGCGTCTGGAATGTTGCACCCGAGTACCAGGGTACGAAAACTGAGACATATTTGAACACGTCTCCCGATCACATGGTTGATCATACTCTAGGTTCCACATGCATGTTTTAGCTGAAGGAAGAATACCTTAAACCTGGGTAGTTGAAACCCGTGGAATGGGTACCATGCAATATGACTTCAAAGGGTCTTCATTTGCTCACCGAACCTCTCCAATCCTATCACTGCTGCGTTTATGCCCCTGTACACATGCTTGATTCTCTTTCGGAGACATAGCAATCCATAGGTTTTAAGATACTTACTAGTCAGGTACATTCTTAGGCATTTAATATGCGGTGTTGAGTCCATTTCGTTGAGCAAGGAGTAGCTCTTGTCTATTCCATATTTGGCTTAAGGAACTTTATCTGTGCTCATTTCAATCTCTGGTTTTATGCAGCACCCCAACTCACCTTTCCCCTTAAGCAAGCATAAGTTGGTTTTCTAAATTTGAGACCCTGTTCTGTTCTGTAATTCAGTTCCTGTGTAGCCAAGTTTACATTCCGTGTATTACTGATATCTTATGATGTTTCTTTTTCTGTGTGACTTATTTCAGTTAGAATCATCATACCTGAATCCACTCATTGTGCTGCTAAGGGCCTGATGACATAGATTTCATTGCTGAGTGATATTGCTTTGTAAGTAAATACCACAACTTCTTTATCCATTTTTCACTTTCTGCGATGTTGAACTTGTACTGTAAACGAGGTTCTTGTAAACAGAGGCGTCCCAAACTTTGGGGTGGCTGTGTCTTTTTGATTTTAATTTCCCTAAGCTATAGGACCATAAGTGGAAGTGCCCTAGGCTCTGTTGCTTTGTTTTTTAGATGTTTCAGGAAACACCATACACTTCTCCCGAGTGTCTGTTGGCAATTTACATCCCGCCCATCAGCATAACAAGGCTCCCAGTTCTCCATGGCCTGTCCTGCCTTTCTGGATTTTACACTTTTTTCAGATGGCCCTTTTGACCGGGGGGAAGTGAGACTTCATTGTAGTGCAGATTTCCTTTGCAAGCTTGCTTGGTTGGCCAAAAAGGGCGTATGCGTTTTTTCCTGAATATATTCAGGAAAAAACGCATACGCCCTTTTTGGCCAAGTGCATCATTGTGGACGTTCTGCCTCTTTTCCTATGCTTTCAATGCAATTCCAGTCTACCTCCTGAAATCGGTTTCCTGCAATTCTGCCCCGCTTTCAAGTCCTCTTGGCAGCCTTACTTCAGTATATTTTTGGACGATAGCTGTCATTTATAACTCTGCAGGTTTGTGAATTACAGTGCCCCTGAGCTCCTTTCTTCAACTCGCTTTCTTTTGAGCTGGCCGCAACACCGCAGGATGGCTTCAGGCCCTAATCTGGTTCCGGCACGGCACGCTGAGCCTTTGGTTAATTCCTCTTCCTGGTGGGAAATGAGAGTTAAATTTGCCCGTCCAGACACCTCCAGCTAGTCTCTCATTGGTTCTCGCTATTCCTGTTCATCTTCCGCAGAAATTGCAAACTGGGCCAAACAGGAGGTTAAAGGGACTGACTCTCCAAGTCGGGAGGGTGTTAGTAAAGCGTCTGGAATGTTGCACCCGAGTACCAGAGTACGAAAACTGAGACATATTTGAACACGTCTCCCGATCACATGGTTGATCAGACTCTAGGTTCCACATGCATGTTTTAGCTGAAGGAAGAATACCTTAAACCTGGGTAGTTAAAACCCGTGGAATGGGTACCATGCAATATGACTTCAAAGGGTCTTCATTTGCTCACCGAACCTCTCCAATCCTATCACTGCTGCGTTTATGCCCCTGTACACATGCTTGATTCTCTTTCGGAGACATAGCAATCCATAGGTTTTAAGATACTTACTAGTCAGGTACATTCTTAGGCATTTAATATGCGGTGTTGAGTCCATTTCATTGAGCAAGGAGTAGCTCTTGTCTATTCCATATTTGGCTTAAGGAACTTTATCTGTGCTCATTTCAATCTCTGGTTTTATGCAGCACCCCAACTCACCTTTACCCTTAAGCAAGCATAAGTTGGTTTTCTAAATTTGAGACCCTGTTCTGTTCTGTAATTCAGTTCCTGTGTAGCCAAGTTTACATTCCGTGTATTACTGATATCTTATGATGTTTCTTTTTCTGTGTGACTTATTTCAGTTAGAATCATCATACCTGAATCCACTCATTGTGCTGCTAAGGGCCTGATGACATAGATTTCATTGCTGAGTGATATTGCTTTGTAAGTAAATACCACAACCTCTTTATCCATTTTTCACTTTCTGCGATGTTGAACTTGTACTGTACACGAGGTTCTTGTAAACAGAGGCATCCCAAACTTTGGGGTGGCTGTGTCTTTTTGATTTTAATTTCCCTAAGCTATAGGACCATAAGTGGAAGTGCCCTAGGCTCTGTTGCTTTGTTTTTTAGATGTTTCAGGAAACACCATACACTTCTCCCGAGTGTCTGTTGGCAATTTACATCCCGCCCATCAGCATAACAAGGCTCCCAGTTCTCCATGGTCTGTCCTGCCTTTCTGGATTTTACACTTTTTTCAGATGGCCCTTTTGACCGGGGGGAAGTGAGACTTCATTGTAGTGCAGATTTCCTTTGCAAGCTTGCTTGGTTGGCCAAAAAGGGCGTATGCGTTTTTTCCTGAATATATTCAGGAAAAAACGCATACGCCCTTTTTGGCCAAGTGCATCATTGTGGACGTTCTGCCTCTTTTCCTATGCTTTCAATGCAATTCCAGTCTGCCTCCTGAAATCGGTTTCCTGCAATTCTGCCCCGCTTTCAAGTCCTCTTGGCAGCCTTACTTCAGTATATTTTTGGACGATAGCTGTCATTTATAACTCTGCAGGTTTGTGAATTACAGTGCCCCTGAGCTCCTTTCTTCAACTCGCTTTCTTTTGAGCTGGCCGCAACACCGCAGGATGGCTTCAGGCCCTAATCTGGTTCCGGCACGGCACGCTGAGCCTTTGGTTAATTCCTCTTCCTGGTGGGAAATGAGGGTTAAATTTGCCCGTCCAGACACCTCCAGCTAGTCTCTCATTGGTTCTCGCTATTCCTGTTCATCTTCCGCAGAAATTGCAAACTGGGCCAAACAGGAGGTTAAAGGCGCTGACTCTCCAAGTCGGGAGGGTGTTAGTAAAGCGTCTGGAATGTTGCACCCGAGTACCAGGGTACGAAAACTGAGACATATTTGAACACATCTACCGATCACATGGTTGATCATACTCTAGGTTCCACATGCATGTTTTAGCTGAAGGAAGAATACCTTAAACCTGGGTAGTTGAAACCCGTGGAATGGGTACCATGTAATATGACTTCAGAGGGTCTTCATTTGCTCACCAAACCTCTCCAATCCTATCACTGCTGTGTTTATGCCCCTGTACACATGCTTGATTCTCTTTTGGAGACATAGCAATCCATAGGTTTTAAGATACTTACTAGTCAGGTACATTCTTAGGCGTTTAATATGCGGTGTTTAGTCCATTTCGTTGAGCAAGGAGTAGCTCTTGTCTATTCCATATTTGGCTTAAGGAACTTTATCTGTGCTCATTTTAATGTCTGGTTTTATGCAGCACCCCAACTCACCTTTCCCCTTAAGCAAGCATAAGTTGGTTTTCTAAATTTGAGACCCTGTTCTGTTCTGTAATTCAGTTCCTGTGTAGACAAGTTTACATTCCATGTATTACTGATATCTTATGATGTTTCTTTTTCTGTGTGATTTATTTCAGTTAGAATCATCATACCTGAATCCACTCATTGTGCTGCTAAGGGCCTGATGACATAGATTTCATTGCTCAGTGATATTGCTTTGTAAGTAAATACCAAAACTTCTTTATCCATTTTTCACTTTCTGCGATGTTGAACTTGTACTGTAAACGAGGTTCTTGTAAACAGAGGCGTCCCAAACTTTGGGGTGGCTGTGTCTTTTTGATTTTAATTTCCCTAAGCTATAGGACCATAAGTGGAAGTGCCCTAGGCTCTGTTGCTTTGGTTTTTAGATGTTTCAGGAAACACCATACACTTCTCCCGAGTGTCTGTTGGCAATTTACATCCCGCCCATCAGCATAACAAGGCTCCCAGTTCTCCATGGCCTGTCCTGCCTTTCTGGATTTTACACTTTTTTCAGATGGCCCTTTTGACCGGGGGGAAGTGAGACTTCATTGTAGTGCAGATTTCCTTTGCAAGCTTGCTTGGTTGGCCAAAAAGGGCGTATGCGTTTTTTCCTGAATATATTCAGGAAAAAACGCATACGCCCTTTTTGGCCAAGTGCATCATTGTGGACGTTCTGCCTCTTTTCCTATGCTTTCAATGCAATTCCAGTCTACCTCCTGAAATCGGTTTCCTGCAATTCTGCCCCGCTTTCAAGTCCTCTTGGCAGCCTTACTTCAGTATATTTTTGGATGATAGCTGTCATTTATAACTCTGCAGGTTTGTGAATTACAGTGCCCCTGAGCTCCTTTCTTCAACTCGCTTTTTTGTGACCTGGCCGCAACACCGCAGGATGGCTTCAGGCCCTAATCTGGTTCTGGCACGGCACGCTGAGCCTTTGGTTATTTCCTATTCCTGGTGGGAAATGAGAGTTAAATTTGCCCGTCCAGACACCTCCAGCTAGTCTCTGATTGGTTTTCGCTATTCCTGTTCATCTTCCGCAGAAATTGCAAACTGGGCCAAACAGGAGGTTAAAGGCGCTGACTCTCCAAGTGGGGAGAGTGTTAGTAAAGCGTCTGGAATGTTGCAGCCGAGTACCAGGGTACGAAAACTGAGACATATTTGAACACGTTTCCCGATCACATGGTTGATCATACTCTGGGTTCCACATGCATGTTTTAGCTGAAGGAGGAATACCTTAAACCTGGGTAGTTGAAACCCGTGGAATGGGTACCATGCAATATGACTTCAAAGGGTCTTCATTTGCTCACCGAACCTCTCCAATCCTATCACTGCTGCGTTTATGCCCCTGTACACATGCTTGATTCTCTTTTGGAGACATAGCAATCCATAGGTTTTAAGATACTTACTAGTCAGTTACATTCTTAGGCGTTTAATATGCGGTGTTGAGTCCATTTTGTTGAGCAAGGAGTAGCTCTTGTCTATTCCATATTTGGCTTAAGGAACTTTATCTGTGCTCATTTCAATCTCTGGTTTTATGCAGCACCCCAACTCACCTTTACCCTTAAGCAAGCATAAGTTGGTTTTCTAAATTTGAGACCCTGTTCTGTTCTGTAATTCAGTTCCTGTGTAGCCAAGTTTACATTCCGTGTATTACTGATATCTTATGATGTTTCTTTTTCTGTGTGACTTATTTCAGTTAGAATCATCATACCTGAATCCACTCATTGTGCTGCTAAGGGCCTGATGACATAGATTTCATTGCTGAGTGATATTGCTTTGTAAGTAAATACCACAACTTCTTTATCCATTTTTCACTTTCTGCGATGTTGAACTTGTACTGTAAACGAGGTTCTTGTCAACAGAGGCGTCCCAAACTTTGGGGTGGCTGTGTCTTTTTGATTTTAATTTCCCTAAGCTATAGGACCATAAGTGGAAGTGCCCTAGGCTCTGTTGCTTTGTTTTTTAGATGTTTCAGGAAACACCATACACTTCTCCCGAGTGTCTGTTGGCAATTTACATCCCGCCCATCAGCATAACAAGGCTCCCAGTTCTCCATGGCCTGTCCTGCCTTTCTGGATTTTACACTTTTTTCAGATGGCCCTTTTGACCGGGGGGAAGTGAGACTTCATTGTAGTGCAGATTTCCTTTGCAAGCTTGCTTGGTTGGCCAAAAAGGGCGTATGCGTTTTTTCCTGAATATATTCAGGAAAAAACGCATACGCCCTTTTTGGCCAAGTGCATCATTGTGGACGTTCTGCCTCTTTTCCTATGCTTTCAATGCAATTCCAGTCTACCTCCTGAAATCGGTTTCCTGCAATTCTGCCCCACTTTCAAGTCCTCTTGGCAGCCTTACTTCAGTATATTTTTGGACGATAGCTGTCATTTATAACTCTGCAGGTTTGTGAATTACAGTGCCCCTGAGCTCCTTTCTTCAACTCGCTTTCTTTTGAGCTGGCCGCAACACCGCAGGATGGCTTCAGGCCCTAATCTGGTTCCGGCACGGCACGCTGAGCCTTTGGTTAATTCCTCTTCCTGGTGGGAAATGAGAGTTAAATTTGCCCGTCCAGACACCTCCAGCTAGTCTCTCATTGGTTCTCACTATTCCTGTTCATCTTCCGCAGAAATTGCAAACTGGGCCAAACAGGAGGTTAAAGGGACTGACTCTCCAAGTCGGGAGGGTGTTAGTAAAGCGTCTGGAATGTTGCACCCGAGTACCAGGGTACGAGAACTGAGACATATTTGAACACGTCTCCCGATCACATGGTTGATCATACTCTAGGTTCCACATGCATGTTTTAGCTGAAGGAAGAATACCTTAAAACTGGGTAGATGAAACCCGTGGAATGGGTACCATGCAATATGACTTCAAAGGGTCTTCATTTGCTCACCGAACCTCTCCAATCCTATCACTGCTGCGTTTATGCCCCTGTACACATGCTTGATTCTCTTTCGGAGACATAGCAATCCATAGGTTTTAAGATACTGACTAGTCAGGTACATTCTTAGGCATTTAATATGCGGTGTTGAGTCCATTTCATTGAGCAAGGAGTAGCTCTTGTCTATTCCATATTTGGCTTAAGGAACTTTATCTGTGCTCATTTCAATCTCTGGTTTTATGCAGCACCCCAACTCACCTTTACCCTTAAGCAAGCATAAGTTGGTTTTCTAAATTTGAGACCCTGTTCTGTTCTGTAATTCAGTTCCTGTGTAGCCAAGTTTACATTCCGTGTATTACTGATATCTTATGATGTTTCTTTTTCTGTGTGACTTATTTCAGTTAGAATCATCATACCTGAATCCACTCATTGTGCTGCTAAGGGCCTGATGACATAGATTTCATTGCTGAGTGATATTGCTTTGTAAGTAAATACCACAACTTCTTTATCCATTTTTCACTTTCTGCGATGTTGAACTTGTACTGTAAACGAGGTTCTTGTCAACAGAGGCGTCCCAAACTTTGGGGTGGCTGTGTCTTTTTGATTTTAATTTCCCTAAGCTATAGGACCATAAGTGGAAGTGCCCTAGGCTCTGTTGCTTTGTTTTTTAGATGTTTCAGGAAACACCATACACTTCTCCCGAGTGTCTGTTGGCAATTTACATCCCGCCCATCAGCATAACAAGGCTCCCAGTTCTCCATGGCCTGTCCTGCCTTTCTGGATTTTACACTTTTTTCAGATGGCCCTTTTGACCGGGGGGAAGTGAGACTTCATTGTAGTGCAGATTTCCTTTGCAAGCTTGCTTGGTTGGCCAAAAAGGGCGTATGCGTTTTTTCCTGAATATATTCAGGAAAAAACGCATACGCCCTTTTTGGCCAAGTGCATCATGGTGGACGTTCTGCCTCTTTTCCTATGCTTTCAATGCAATTCCAGTCTACCTCCTGAAATCGGTTTCCTGCAATTCTGCCCCGCTTTCAAGTCCTCTTGGCAGCCTTACTTCAGTATATTTTTGGACGATAGCTGTCATTTATAACTCTGCAGGTTTGTGAATTACAGTGCCCCTGAGCTCCTTTCTTCAACTCGCTTTCTTTTGAGCTGGCCGCAACACCGCAGGATGGCTTCAGGCCCTAATCTGGTTCCGGCACGGCACGCTGAGCCTTTGGTTAATTCCTCTTCCTGGTGGGAAATGAGAGTTAAATTTGCCCGTCCAGACACCTCCAGCTAGTCTCTCATTGGTTCTCGCTATTCCTGTTCATCTTCCGCAGAAATTGCAAACTGGGCCAAACAGGAGGTTAAAGGGACTGACTCTCCAAGTCGGGAGGGTGTTAGTAAAGCGTCTGGAATGTTGCACCCGAGTACCAGGGTACGAAAACTGAGACATATTTGAACACGTCTCCCGATCACATGGTTGATCATACTCTAGGTTCCACATGCATGTTTTAGCTGAAGGAAGAATACCTTAAACCTGGGTAGTTGAAACCCGTGGAATGGGTACCATGCAATATGACTTCAGAGGGTCTTCATTTGCTCACCGAACCTCTCCAATCCTATCACTGCTGCGTTTATGCCCCTGTACACATGCTTGATTCTCTTTCGGAGACATAGCAATCCATAGGTTTTAAGATACTTACTAGTCAGGTACATTCTTAGGCATTTAATATGCGGTGTTGAGTCCATTTCGTTGAGCAAGGAGTAGCTCTTGTCTATTCCATATTTGGCTTAAGGAACTTTATCTGTGCTCATTTCAATCTCTGGTTTTATGCAGCACCCCAACTCACCTTTACCCTTAAGCAAGCATAAGTTGGTTTTCTAAATTTGAGACCCTGTTCTGTTCTGTAATTCAGTTCCTGTGTAGCCAAGTTTACATTCCGTGTATTACTGATATCTTATGATGTTTCTTTTTCTGTGTGACTTATTTCAGTTAGAATCATCATACCTGAATCCACTCATTGTGCTGCTAAGGGCCTGATGACATAGATTTCATTGCTGAGTGATATTGCTTTGTAAGTAAATACCACAACTTCTTTATCCATTTTTCACTTTCTGCGATGTTGAACTTGTACTGTAAACGAGGTTCTTGTAAACAGAGGCGTCCCAATGTTTGGGGTGGCTGTGTCTTTTTGATTTTAATTTCCCTAAGCTATAGGACCATAAGTGGAAGTGCCCTAGGCTCTGTTGCTTTGTTTTTTAGATGTTTCAGGAAACACCATACACTTCTCCCGAGTGTCTGTTGGCAATTTACATCCCGCCCATCAGCATAACAAGGCTCCCAGTTCTCCATGGCCTGTCCTGCCTTTCTGGATTTTACACTTTTTTCAGATGGCCCTTTTGACCGGGGGGAAGTGAGACTTCATTGTAGTGCAGATTTCCTTTGCAAGCTTGCTTGGTTGGCCAAAAAGGGTGTATGCGTTTTTTCCTGAATATATTCAGGAAAAAACGCATACGCCCTTTTTGGCCAAGTGCATCATTGTGGACGTTCTGCCTCTTTTCCTATGCTTTCAATGCAATTCCAGTCTACCTCCTGAAATCGGTTTCCTGCAATTCTGCCCCGCTTTCAAGTCCTCTTGGCAGCCTTACTTCAGTATATTTTTGGACGATAGCTGTCATTTATAACTCTGCAGGTTTGTGAATTACAGTGCCCCTGAGCTCCTTTCTTCAACTCGCTTTCTTTTGAGCTGGCCGCAACACCGCAGGATGGCTTCAGGCCCTAATCTGGTTCCGGCACGGCACGCTGAGCCTTTGGTTAATTCCTCTTCCTGGTGGGAAATGAGAGTTAAATTTGCCCGTCCAGACACCTCCAGCTAGTCTCTCATTGGTTCTCGCTATTCCTGTTCATCTTCCGCAGAAATTGCAAACTGGGCCAAACAGGAGGTTAAAGGGACTGACTCTCCAAGTCGGGAGGGTGTTAGTAAAGCGTCTGGAATGTTGCACCCGAGTACCAGGGTACGAAAACTGAGACATATTTGAACACGTCTCCCGATCACATGGTTGATCATACTCTAGGTTCCACATGCATGTTTTAGCTGAAGGAAGAATACCTTAAACCTGGGTAGTTGAAACCCGTGGAATGGGTACCATGCAATATGACTTCAGAGGGTCTTCATTTGCTCACCGAACCTCTCCAATCCTATCACTGCTGCGTTTATGCCCCTGTACACATGCTTGATTCTCTTTCGGAGACATAGCAATCCATAGGTTTTAAGATACTTACTAGTCAGGTACATTCTTAGGCGTTTAATATGCGGTGTTGAGTCCATTTCGTTGAGCAAGGAGTAGCTCTTGTCTATTCCATATTTGGCTTAAGGAACTTTATCTGTGCTCATTTCAATCTCTGGTTTTATGCAGCACCCCAACTCACCTTTACCCTTAAGCAAGCATAAGTTGGTTTTCTAAATTTGAGACCCTGTTCTGTTCTGTAATTCAGTTCCTGTGTAGCCAAGTTTACATTCCGTGTATTACTGATATCTTATGATGTTTCTTTTTCTGTGTGACTTATTTCAGTTAGAATCATCATACCTGAATCCACTCATTGTGCTGCTAAGGGCCTGATGACATAGATTTCATTGCTGAGTGATATTGCTTTGTAAGTAAATACCACAACTTCTTTATCCATTTTTCACTTTCTGCGATGTTGAACTTGTACTGTAAACGAGGTTCTTGTCAACAGAGGCGTCCCAAACTTTGGGGTGGCTGTGTCTTTTTGATTTTAATTTCCCTAAGCTATAGGACCATAAGTGGAAGTGCCCTAGGCTCTGTTGCTTTGTTTTTTAGATGTTTCAGGAAACACCATACACTTCTCCCGAGTGTCTGTTGGCAATTTACATCCCGCCCATCAGCATAACAAGGCTCCCAGTTCTCCATGGCCTGTCCTGCCTTTCTGGATTTTACACTTTTTTCAGATGGCCCTTTTGACCGGGGGGAAGTGAGACTTCATTGTAGTGCAGATTTCCTTTGCAAGCTTGCTTGGTTGGCCAAAAAGGGCGTATGCGTTTTTTCCTGAATATATTCAGGAAAAAACGCATACGCCCTTTTTGGCCAAGTGCATCATGGTGGACGTTCTGCCTCTTTTCCTATGCTTTCAATGCAATTCCAGTCTACCTCCTGAAATCGGTTTCCTGCAATTCTGCCCCGCTTTCAAGTCCTCTTGGCAGCCTTACTTCAGTATATTTTTGGACGATAGCTGTCATTTATAACTCTGCAGGTTTGTGAATTACAGTGCCCCTGAGCTCCTTTCTTCAACTCGCTTTCTTTTGAGCTGGCCGCAACACCGCAGGATGGCTTCAGGCCCTAATCTGGTTCCGGCACGGCACGCTGAGCCTTTGGTTAATTCCTCTTCCTGGTGGGAAATGAGAGTTAAATTTGCCCGTCCAGACACCTCCAGCTAGTCTCTCATTGGTTCTCGCTATTCCTGTTCATCTTCCGCAGAAATTGCAAACTGGGCCAAACAGGAGGTTAAAGGGACTGACTCTCCAAGTCGGGAGGGTGTTAGTAAAGCGTCTGGAATGTTGCACCCGAGTACCAGGGTACGAAAACTGAGACATATTTGAACACGTCTCCCGATCACATGGTTGATCATACTCTAGGTTCCACATGCATGTTTTAGCTGAAGGAAGAATACCTTAAACCTGGGTAGTTGAAACCCGTGGAATGGGTACCATGCAATATGACTTCAGAGGGTCTTCATTTGCTCACCGAACCTCTCCAATCCTATCACTGCTGCGTTTATGCCCCTGTACACATGCTTGATTCTCTTTCGGAGACATAGCAATCCATAGGTTTTAAGATACTTACTAGTCAGGTACATTCTTAGGCATTTAATATGCGGTGTTGAGTCCATTTCGTTGAGCAAGGAGTAGCTCTTGTCTATTCCATATTTGGCTTAAGGAACTTTATCTGTGCTCATTTCAATCTCTGGTTTTATGCAGCACCCCAACTCACCTTTACCCTTAAGCAAGCATAAGTTGGTTTTCTAAATTTGAGACCCTGTTCTGTTCTGTAATTCAGTTCCTGTGTAGCCAAGTTTACATTCCGTGTATTACTGATATCTTATGATGTTTCTTTTTCTGTGTGACTTATTTCAGTTAGAATCATCATACCTGAATCCACTCATTGTGCTGCTAAGGGCCTGATGACATAGATTTCATTGCTGAGTGATATTGCTTTGTAAGTAAATACCACAACTTCTTTATCCATTTTTCACTTTCTGCGATGTTGAACTTGTACTGTAAACGAGGTTCTTGTAAACAGAGGCGTCCCAAACTTTGGGGTGGCTGTGTCTTTTTGATTTTAATTTCCCTAAGCTATAGGACCATAAGTGGAAGTGCCCTAGGCTCTGTTGCTTTGGTTTTTAGATGTTTCAGGAAACACCATACACTTCTCCCGAGTGTCTGTTGGCAATTTACATCCCGCCCATCAGCATAACAAGGCTCCCAGTTCTCCATGGCCTGTCCTGCCTTTCTGGATTTTACACTTTTTTCAGATGGCCCTTTTGACCGGGGGGAAGTGAGACTTCATTGTAGTGCAGATTTCCTTTGCAAGCTTGCTTGGTTGGCCAAAAAGGGCGTATGCGTTTTTTCCTGAATATATTCAGGAAAAAACGCATACGCCCTTTTTGGCCAAGTGCATCATTGTGGACGTTCTGCCTCTTTTCCTATGCTTTCAATGCAATTCCAGTCTACCTCCTGAAATCGGTTTCCTGCAATTCTGCCCCGCTTTCAAGTCCTCTTGGCAGCCTTACTTCAGTATATTTTTGGACGATAGCTGTCATTTATAACTCTGCAGGTTTGTGAATTACAGTGCCCCTGAGCTCCTTTCTTCAACTCGCTTTCTTTTGAGCTGGCCGCAACACCGCAGGATGGCTTCAGGCCCTAATCTGGTTCCGGCACGGCACGCTGAGCCTTTGGTTAATTCCTCTTCCTGGTGGGAAATGAGAGTTAAATTTGCCCGTCCAGACACCTCCAGCTAGTCTCTCATTGGTTCTCGCTATTCCTGTTCATCTTCCACAGAAATTGCAAACTGGGCCAAACAGGAGGTTAAAGGGACTGACTCTCCAAGTCGGGAGGGTGTTAGTAAAGCGTCTGGAATGTTGCACCCGAGTACCAGGGTACGAAAACTGAGACATATTTGAACACGTCTCCCGATCACATGGTTGATCATACTCTAGGTTCCACATGCATGTTTTAGCTGAAGGAAGAATACCTTAAACCTGGGTAGTTGAAACCCGTGGAATGGGTACCATGTAATATGACTTCAGAGGGTCTTCATTTGCTCACCGAACCTCTCCAATCCTATCACTGCTGTGTTTATGCCCCTGTACACATGCTTGATTCTCTTTTGGAGACATAGCAATCCATAGGTTTTAAGATACTTACTAGTCAGGTACATTCTTAGGCGTTTAATATGCGGTGTTTAGTCCATTTCGTTGAGCAAGGAGTAGCTCTTGTCTATTCCATATTTGGCTTAAGGAACTTTATCTGTGCTCATTTTAATGTCTGGTTTTATGCAGCACCCCAACTCACCTTTACCCTTAAGCAAGCATAAGTTGGTTTTCTAAATTTGAGACCCTGTTCTGTTCTGTAATTCAGTTCCTGTGTAGCCAAGTTTACATTCCATGTATTACTGATATCTTATGATGTTTCTTTTTCTGTGTGATTTATTTCAGTTAGAATCATCATACCTGAATCCACTCATTGTGCTGCTAAGGGCCTGATGACATAGATTTCATTGCTCAGTGATATTGCTTTGTAAGTAAATACCAAAACTTCTTTATCCATTTTTCACTTTCTGCGATGTTGAACTTGTACTGTAAACAAGGTTCTTGTAAACAGAGGCGTCCCAAACTTTGGGGTGGCTGTGTCTTTTTGATTTTAATTTCCCTAAGCTATAGGACCATAAGTGGAAGTGCCCTAGGCTCTGTTGCTTTGTTTTTTAGATGTTTCAGGAAACACCATACACTTCTCCCGAGTGTCTGTTGGCAATTTACATCCCGCCCATCAGCATAACAAGGCTCCCAGTTCTCCATGGCCTGTCCTGCCTTTCTGGATTTTACACTTTTTTCAGATGGCCCTTTTGACCGGGGGGAAGTGAGACTTCATTGTAGTGCAGATTTCCTTTGCAAGCTTGCTTGGTTGGCCAAAAAGGGCGTATGCGTTTTTTCCTGAATATATTCAGGAAAAAACGCATACGCCCTTTTTGGCCAAGTGCATCATGGTGGACGTTCTGCCTCTTTTCCTATGCTTTCAATGCAATTCCAGTCTACCTCCTGAAATCGGTTTCCTGCAATTCTGCCCCGCTTTCAAGTCCTCTTGGCAGCCTTACTTCAGTATATTTTTGGACGATAGCTGTCATTTATAACTCTGCAGGTTTGTGAATTACAGTGCCCCTGAGCTCCTTTCTTCAACTCGCTTTCTTTTGAGCTGGCCGCAACACCGCAGGATGGCTTCAGGCCCTAATCTGGTTCCGGCACGGCACGCTGAGCCTTTGGTTAATTCCTCTTCCTGGTGGGAAATGAGAGTTAAATTTGCCCGTCCAGACACCTCCAGCTAGTCTCTCATTGGTTCTCGCTATTCCTGTTCATCTTCCGCAGAAATTGCAAACTGGGCCAAACAGGAGGTTAAAGGGACTGACTCTCCAAGTCGGGAGGGTGTTAGTAAAGCGTCTGGAATGTTGCACCCGAGTACCAGGGTACGAAAACTGAGACATATTTGAACACGTCTCCCGATCACATGGTTGATCATACTCTAGGTTCCACATGCATGTTTTAGCTGAAGGAAGAATACCTTAAACCTGGGTAGTTGAAACCCGTGGAATGGGTACCATGCAATATGACTTCAGAGGGTCTTCATTTGCTCACCGAACCTCTCCAATCCTATCACTGCTGCGTTTATGCCCCTGTACACATGCTTGATTCTCTTTCGGAGACATAGCAATCCATAGGTTTTAAGATACTTACTAGTCAGGTACATTCTTAGGCATTTAATATGCGGTGTTGAGTCCATTTCGTTGAGCAAGGAGTAGCTCTTGTCTATTCCATATTTGGCTTAAGGAACTTTATCTGTGCTCATTTCAATCTCTGGTTTTATGCAGCACCCCAACTCACCTTTACCCTTAAGCAAGCATAAGTTGGTTTTCTAAATTTGAGACCCTGTTCTGTTCTGTAATTCAGTTCCTGTGTAGCCAAGTTTACATTCCGTGTATTACTGATATCTTATGATGTTTCTTTTTCTGTGTGACTTATTTCAGTTAGAATCATCATACCTGAATCCACTCATTGTGCTGCTAAGGGCCTGATGACATAGATTTCATTGCTGAGTGATATTGCTTTGTAAGTAAATACCACAACTTCTTTATCCATTTTTCACTTTCTGCGATGTTGAACTTGTACTGTAAACGAGGTTCTTGTAAACAGAGGCGTCCCAATGTTTGGGGTGGCTGTGTCTTTTTGATTTTAATTTCCCTAAGCTATAGGACCATAAGTGGAAGTGCCCTAGGCTCTGTTGCTTTGTTTTTTAGATGTTTCAGGAAACACCATACACTTCTCCCGAGTGTCTGTTGGCAATTTACATCCCGCCCATCAGCATAACAAGGCTCCCAGTTCTCCATGGCCTGTCCTGCCTTTCTGGATTTTACACTTTTTTCAGATGGCCCTTTTGACCGGGGGGAAGTGAGACTTCATTGTAGTGCAGATTTCCTTTGCAAGCTTGCTTGGTTGGCCAAAAAGGGCGTATGCGTTTTTTCCTGAATATATTCAGGAAAAAACGCATACGCCCTTTTTGGCCAAGTGCATCATTGTGGACGTTCTGCCTCTTTTCCTATGCTTTCAATGCAATTCCAGTCTACCTCCTGAAATCGGTTTCCTGCAATTCTGCCCCGCTTTCAAGTCCTCTTGGCAGCCTTACTTCAGTATATTTTTGGACGATAGCTGTCATTTATAACTCTGCAGGTTTGTGAATTACAGTGCCCCTGAGCTCCTTTCTTCAACTCGCTTTCTTTTGAGCTGGCCGCAACACCGCAGGATGGCTTCAGGCCCTAATCTGGTTCCGGCACGGCACGCTGAGCCTTTGGTTAATTCCTCTTCCTGGTGGGAAATGAGAGTTAAATTTGCCCGTCCAGACACCTCCAGCTAGTCTCTCATTGGTTCTCGCTATTCCTGTTCATCTTCCGCAGAAATTGCAAACTGGGCCAAACAGGAGGTTAAAGGGACTGACTCTCCAAGTCGGGAGGGTGTTAGTAAAGCGTCTGGAATGTTGCACCCGAGTACCAGGGTACGAAAACTGAGACATATTTGAACACGTCTCCCGATCACATGGTTGATCATACTCTAGGTTCCACATGCATGTTTTAGCTGAAGGAAGAATACCTTAAACCTGGGTAGTTGAAACCCGTGGAATGGGTACCATGCAATATGACTTCAGAGGGTCTTCATTTGCTCACCGAACCTCTCCAATCCTATCACTGCTGCGTTTATGCCCCTGTACACATGCTTGATTCTCTTTCGGAGACATAGCAATCCATAGGTTTTAAGATACTTACTAGTCAGGTACATTCTTAGGCATTTAATATGCGGTGTTGAGTCCATTTCGTTGAGCAAGGAGTAGCTCTTGTCTATTCCATATTTGGCTTAAGGAACTTTATCTGTGCTCATTTCAATCTCTGGTTTTATGCAGCACCCCAACTCACCTTTACCCTTAAGCAAGCATAAGTTGGTTTTCTAAATTTGAGACCCTGTTCTGTTCTGTAATTCAGTTCCTGTGTAGCCAAGTTTACATTCCGTGTATTACTGATATCTTATGATGTTTCTTTTTCTGTGTGACTTATTTCAGTTAGAATCATCATACCTGAATCCACTCATTGTGCTGCTAAGGGCCTGATGACATAGATTTCATTGCTGAGTGATATTGCTTTGTAAGTAAATACCACAACTTCTTTATCCATTTTTCACTTTCTGCGATGTTGAACTTGTACTGTAAACGAGGTTCTTGTAAACAGAGGCGTCCCAATGTTTGGGGTGGCTGTGTCTTTTTGATTTTAATTTCCCTAAGCTATAGGACCATAAGTGGAAGTGCCCTAGGCTCTGTTGCTTTGTTTTTTAGATGTTTCAGGAAACACCATACACTTCTCCCGAGTGTCTGTTGGCAATTTACATCCCGCCCATCAGCATAACAAGGCTCCCAGTTCTCCATGGCCTGTCCTGCCTTTCTGGATTTTACACTTTTTTCAGATGGCCCTTTTGACCGGGGGGAAGTGAGACTTCATTGTAGTGCAGATTTCCTTTGCAAGCTTGCTTGGTTGGCCAAAAAGGGCGTATGCGTTTTTTCCTGAATATATTCAGGAAAAAACGCATACGCCCTTTTTGGCCAAGTGCATCATTGTGGACGTTCTGCCTCTTTTCCTATGCTTTCAATGCAATTCCAGTCTACCTCCTGAAATCGGTTTCCTGCAATTCTGCCCCGCTTTCAAGTCCTCTTGGCAGCCTTACTTCAGTATATTTTTGGACGATAGCTGTCATTTATAACTCTGCAGGTTTGTGAATTACAGTGCCCCTGAGCTCCTTTCTTCAACTCGCTTTCTTTTGAGCTGGCCGCAACACCGCAGGATGGCTTCAGGCCCTAATCTGGTTCCGGCACGGCACGCTGAGCCTTTGGTTAATTCCTCTTCCTGGTGGGAAATGAGAGTTAAATTTGCCCGTCCAGACACCTCCAGCTAGTCTCTCATTGGTTCTCGCTATTCCTGTTCATCTTCCGCAGAAATTGCAAACTGGGCCAAACAGGAGGTTAAAGGGACTGACTCTCCAAGTCGGGAGGGTGTTAGTAAAGCGTCTGGAATGTTGCACCCGAGTACCAGGGTACGAAAACTGAGACATATTTGAACACGTCTCCCGATCACATGGTTGATCATACTCTAGGTTCCACATGCATGTTTTAGCTGAAGGAAGAATACCTTAAACCTGGGTAGTTGAAACCCGTGGAATGGGTACCATGTAATATGACTTCAGAGGGTCTTCATTTGCTCACCGAACCTCTCCAATCCTATCACTGCTGTGTTTATGCCCCTGTACACATGCTTGATTCTCTTTTGGAGACATAGCAATCCATAGGTTTTAAGATACTTACTAGTCAGGTACATTCTTAGGCGTTTAATATGCGGTGTTTAGTCCATTTCGTTGAGCAAGGAGTAGCTCTTGTCTATTCCATATTTGGCTTAAGGAAATTTATCTGTGCTCATTTTAATGTCTGGTTTTATGCAGCACCCCAACTCACCTTTACCCTTAAGCAAGCATAAGTTGGTTTTCTAAATTTGAGACCCTGTTCTGTTCTGTAATTCAGTTCCTGTGTAGCCAAGTTTACATTCCATGTATTACTGATATCTTATGATGTTTCTTTTTCTGTGTGATTTATTTCAGTTAGAATCATCATACCTGAATCCACTCATTGTGCTGCTAAGGGCCTGATGACATAGATTTCATTGCTCAGTGATATTGCTTTGTAAGTAAATACCAAAACTTCTTTATCCATTTTTCACTTTCTGCGATGTTGAACTTGTACTGTAAACGAGGTTCTTGTAAACAGAGGCGTCCCAAACTTTGGGGTGGCTGTGTCTTTTTGATTTTAATTTCCCTAAGCTATAGGACCATAAGTGGAAGTGCCCTAGGCTCTGTTGCTTTGGTTTTTAGATGTTTCAGGAAACACCATACACTTCTCCCGAGTGTCTGTTGGCAATTTACATCCCGCCCATCAGCATAACAAGGCTCCCAGTTCTCCATGGCCTGTCCTGCCTTTCTGGATTTTACACTTTTTTCAGATGGCCCTTTTGACCGGGGGGAAGTGAGACTTCATTGTAGTGCAGATTTCCTTTGCAAGCTTGCTTGGTTGGCCAAAAAGGGCGTATGCGTTTTTTCCTGAATATATTCAGGAAAAAACGCATACGCCCTTTTTGGCCAAGTGCATCATTGTGGACGTTCTGCCTCTTTTCCTATGCTTTCAATGCAATTCCAGTCTACCTCCTGAAATCGGTTTCCTGCAATTCTGCCCCGCTTTCAAGTCCTCTTGGCAGCCTTACTTCAGTATATTTTTGGATGATAGCTGTCATTTATAACTCTGCAGGTTTGTGAATTACAGTGCCCCTGAGCTCCTTTCTTCAACTCGCTTTCTTGTGACCTGGCCGCAACACCGCAGGATGGCTTCAGGCCCTAATCTGGTTCTGGCACGGCACGCTGAGCCTTTGGTTATTTCCTATTCCTGGTGGGAAATGAGAGTTAAATTTGCCCGTCCAGACACCTCCAGCTAGTCTCTGATTGGTTTTCGCTATTCCTGTTCATCTTCCGCAGAAATTGCAAACTGGGCCAAACAGGAGGTTAAAGGCGCTGACTCTCCAAGTGGGGAGAGTGTTAGTAAAGCGTCTGGAATGTTGCAGCCGAGTACCAGGGTACGAAAACTGAGACATATTTGAACACGTTTCCCGATCACATGGTTGATCATACTCTGGGTTCCACATGCATGTTTTAGCTGAAGGAGGAATACCTTAAACCTGGGTAGTTGAAACCCGTGGAATGGGTACCATGCAATATGACTTCAAAGGGTCTTCATTTGCTCACCGAACCTCTCCAATCCTATCACTGCTGCGTTTATGCCCCTGTACACATGCTTGATTCTCTTTTGGAGACATAGCAATCCATAGGTTTTAAGATACTTACTAGTCAGTTACATTCTTAGGCGTTTAATATGCGGTGTTGAGTCCATTTTGTTGAGCAAGGAGTAGCTCTTGTCTATTCCATATTTGGCTTAAGGAACTTTATCTGTGCTCATTTCAATCTCTGGTTTTATGCAGCACCCCAACTCACCTTTACCCTTAAGCAAGCATAAGTTGGTTTTCTAAATTTGAGACCCTGTTCTGTTCTGTAATACAGTTCCTGTGTAGCCAAGTTTACATTCCGTGTATTACTGATATCTTATGATGTTTCTTTTTCTGTGTGACTTATTTCAGTTAGAATCATCATACCTGAATCCACTCATTGTGCTGCTAAGGGCCTGATGACATAGATTTCATTGCTGAGTGATATTGCTTTGTAAGTAAATACCACAACTTCTTTATCCATTTTTCACTTTCTGCGATGTTGAACTTGTACTGTAAACGAGGTTCTTGTCAACAGAGGCGTCCCAAACTTTGGGGTGGCTGTGTCTTTTTGATTTTAATTTCCCTAAGCTATAGGACCATAAGTGGAAGTGCCCTAGGCTCTGTTGCTTTGTTTTTTAGATGTTTCAGGAAACACCATACACTTCTCCCGAGTGTCTGTTGGCAATTTACATCCCGCCCATCAGCATAACAAGGCTCCCAGTTCTCCATGGCCTGTCCTGCCTTTCTGGATTTTACACTTTTTTCAGATGGCCCTTTTGACCGGGGGGAAGTGAGACTTCATTGTAGTGCAGATTTCCTTTGCAAGCTTGCTTGGTTGGCCAAAAAGGGCGTATGCGTTTTTTCCTGAATATATTCAGGAAAAAACGCATACGCCCTTTTTGGCCAAGTGCATCATGGTGGACGTTCTGCCTCTTTTCCTATGCTTTCAATGCAATTCCAGTCTACCTCCTGAAATCGGTTTCCTGCAATTCTGCCCCGCTTTCAAGTCCTCTTGGCAGCCTTACTTCAGTATATTTTTGGACGATAGCTGTCATTTATAACTCTGCAGGTTTGTGAATTACAGTGCCCCTGAGCTCCTTTCTTCAACTCGCTTTCTTTTGAGCTGGCCGCAACACCGCAGGATGGCTTCAGGCCCTAATCTGGTTCCGGCACGGCACGCTGAGCCTTTGGTTAATTCCTCTTCCTGGTGGGAAATGAGAGTTAAATTTGCCCGTCCAGACACCTCCAGCTAGTCTCTCATTGGTTCTCGCTATTCCTGTTCATCTTCCGCAGAAATTGCAAACTGGGCCAAACAGGAGGTTAAAGGGACTGACTCTCCAAGTCGGGAGGGTGTTAGTAAAGCGTCTGGAATGTTGCACCCGAGTACCAGGGTACGAAAACTGAGACATATTTGAACACGTCTCCCGATCACATGGTTGATCATACTCTAGGTTCCACATGCATGTTTTAGCTGAAGGAAGAATACCTTAAACCTGGGTAGTTGAAACCCGTGGAATGAGTACCATGCAATATGACTTCAGAGGGTCTTCATTTGCTCACCGAACCTCTCCAATCCTATCACTGCTGCGTTTATGCCCCTGTACACATGCTTGATTCTCTTTCGGAGACATAGCAATCCATAGGTTTTAAGATACTTACTAGTCAGGTACATTCTTAGGCATTTAATATGCGGTGTTGAGTCCATTTCGTTGAGCAAGGAGTAGCTCTTGTCTATTCCATATTTGGCTTAAGGAACTTTATCTGTGCTCATTTCAATCTCTGGTTTTATGCAGCACCCCAACTCACCTTTACCCTTAAGCAAGCATAAGTTGGTTTTCTAAATTTGAGACCCTGTTCTGTTCTGTAATTCAGTTCCTGTGTAGCCAAGTTTACATTCCGTGTATTACTGATATCTTATGATGTTTCCTTTTCTGTGTGACTTATTTCAGTTAGAATCATCATACCTGAATCCACTCATTGTGCTGCTAAGGGCCTGATGACATAGATTTCATTGCTGAGTGATATTGCTTTGTAAGTAAATACCACAACTTCTTTATCCATTTTTCACTTTCTGCGATGTTGAACTTGTACTGTAAACGAGGTTCTTGTAAACAGAGGCGTCCCAAACTTTGGGGTGGCTGTGTCTTTTTGATTTTAATTTCCCTAAGCTATAGGACCATAAGTGGAAGTGCCCTAGGCTCTGTTGCTTTGTTTTTTAGATGTTTCAGGAAACACCATACACTTCTCCCGAGTGTCTGTTGGCAATTTACATCCCGCCCATCAGCATAACAAGGCTCCCAGTTCTCCATGGCCTGTCCTGCCTTTCTGGATTTTACACTTTTTTCAGATGGCCCTTTTGACCGGGGGGAAGTGAGACTTCATTGTAGTGCAGATTTCCTTTGCAAGCTTGCTTGGTTGGCCAAAAAGGGTGTATGCGTTTTTTCCTGAATATATTCAGGAAAAAACGCATACGCCCTTTTTGGCCAAGTGCATCATTGTGGACGTTCTGCCTCTTTTCCTATGCTTTCAATGCAATTCCAGTCTACCTCCTGAAATCGGTTTCCTGCAATTCTGCCCCGCTTTCAAGTCCTCTTGGCAGCCTTACTTCAGTATATTTTTGGACGATAGCTGTCATTTATAACTCTGCAGGTTTGTGAATTACAGTGCCCCTGAGCTCCTTTCTTCAACTCGCTTTCTTTTGAGCTGGCCGCAACACCGCAGGATGGCTTCAGGCCCTAATCTGGTTCCGGCACGGCACGCTGAGCCTTTGGTTAATTCCTCTTCCTGGTGGGAAATGAGAGTTAAATTTGCCCGTCCAGACACCTCCAGCTAGTCTCTCATTGGTTCTCGCTATTCCTGTTCATCTTCCGCAGAAATTGCAAACTGGGCCAAACAGGAGGTTAAAGGGACTGACTCTCCAAGTCGGGAGGGTGTTAGTAAAGCGTCTGGAATGTTGCACCCGAGTACCAGGGTACGAAAACTGAGACATATTTGAACACGTCTCCCGATCACATGGTTGATCATACTCTAGGTTCCACATGCATGTTTTAGCTGAAGGAAGAATACCTTAAACCTGGGTAGTTGAAACCCGTGGAATGGGTACCATGCAATATGACTTCAGAGGGTCTTCATTTGCTCACCGAACCTCTCCAATCCTATCACTGCTGCGTTTATGCCCCTGTACACATGCTTGATTCTCTTTCGGAGACATAGCAATCCATAGGTTTTAAGATACTTACTAGTCAGGTACATTCTTAGGCGTTTAATATGCGGTGTTGAGTCCATTTCGTTGAGCAAGGAGTAGCTCTTGTCTATTCCATATTTGGCTTAAGGAACTTTATCTGTGCTCATTTCAATCTCTGGTTTTATGCAGCACCCCAACTCACCTTTACCCTTAAGCAAGCATAAGTTGGTTTTCTAAATTTGAGACCCTGTTCTGTTCTGTAATTCAGTTCCTGTGTAGCCAAGTTTACATTCCGTGTATTACTGATAACTTATGATGTTTCTTTTTCTGTGTGACTTATTTCAGTTAGAATCATCATACCTGAATCCACTCATTGTGCTGCTAAGGGCCTGATGACATAGATTTCATTGCTGAGTGATATTGCTTTGTAAGTAAATACCACAACTTCTTTATCCATTTTTCACTTTCTGCGATGTTGAACTTGTACTGTAAACGAGGTTCTTGTAAACAGAGGCGTCCCAAACTTTGGGGTGGCTGTGTCTTTTTGATTTTAATTTCCCTAAGCTATAGGACCATAAGTGGAAGTGCCCTAGGCTCTGTTGCTTTGTTTTTTAGATGTTTCAGGAAACACCATACACTTCTCCCGAGTGTCTGTTGGCAATTTACATCCCGCCCATCAGCATAACAAGGCTCCCAGTTCTCCATGGCCTGTCCTGCCTTTCTGGATTTTACACTTTTTTCAGATGGCCCTTTTGACCGGGGGGAAGTGAGACTTCATTGTAGTGCAGATTTCCTTTGCAAGCTTGCTTGGTTGGCCAAAAAGGGCATATGCGTTTTTTCCTGAATATATTCAGGAAAAAACGCATACGCCCTTTTTGGCCAAGTGCATCATTGTGGACGTTCTGCCTCTTTTCCTATGCTTTCAATGCAATTCCAGTCTACCTCCTGAAATCGGTTTCCTGCAATTCTGCCCCGCTTTCAAGTCCTCTTGGCAGCCTTACTTCAGTATATTTTTGGACGATAGCTGTCATTTATAACTCTGCAGGTTTGTGAATTACAGTGCCCCTGAGCTCCTTTCTTCAACTCGCTTTCTTGTGACCTGGCCGCAACACCGCAGGATGGCTTCAGGCCCTAATCTGGTTCCGGCACGGCATGCTGAGCCTTTGGTTAATTCCTCTTCCTGGTGGGAAATGAGAGTTAAATTTGCCCGTCCAGACACCTCCAGCTAGTCTCTCATTGGTTCTCGCTATTCCTGTTCATCTTCCGCAGAAATTGCAAACTGGGCCAAACAGGAGGTTAAAGGGACTGACTCTCCAAGTCGGGAGGGTGTTAGTAAAGCGTCTGGAATGTTGCACCCGAGTACCAGGGTACGAAAACTGAGACATATTTGAACACGTCTCCCGATCACATGGTTGATCAGACTCTAGGTTCCACATGCATGTTTTAGCTGAAGGAAGAATACCTTAAACCTGGGTAGTTGAAACCCGTGGAATGGGTACCATGCAATATGACTTCAGAGGGTCTTCATTTGCTCACTGAACCTCTCCAATCCTATCACTGCTGCGTTTATGCCCCTGTACACATGCTTGATTCTCTTTCGGAGACATAGCAATCCATAGGTTTTAAGATACTTACTAGTCAGGTACATTCTTAGGCATTTAATATGCGGTGTTGAATCCATTTCGTTGAGCAAGGAGTAGCTCTTGTCTATTCCATATTTGGCTTAAGGAACTTTATCTGTGCTCATTTCAATCTCTGGTTTTATGCAGCACCCCAACTCACCTTTCCCCTTAAGCAAGCATAAGTTGGTTTTCTAAATTTGAGACCCTGTTCTGTTCTGTAATTCAGTTCCTGTGTAGCCAAGTTTACATTCCGTGTATTACTGATATCTTATGATGTTTCTTTTTCTGTGTGACTTATTTCAGTTAGAATCATCATACCTGAATCCACTCATTGTGCTGCTAAGGGCCTGATGACATAGATTTCATTGCTGAGTGATATTGCTTTGTAAGTAAATACCACAACTTCTTTATCCATTTTTCACTTTCTGCGATGTTGAACTTGTACTGTAAACGAGGTTCTTGTAAACAGAGGCGTCCCAAACTTTGGGGTGGCTGTGTCTTTTTGATTTTAATTTCCCTAAGCTATAGGACCATAAGTGGAAGTGCCCTAGGCTCTGTTGCTTTGGTTTTTAGATGTTTCAGGAAACACCATACACTTCTCCCGAGTGTCTGTTGGCAATTTACATCCCGCCCATCAGCATAACAAGGCTCCCAGTTCTCCATGGCCTGTCCTGCCTTTCTGGATTTTACACTTTTTTCAGATGGCCCTTTTGACCGGGGGGAAGTGAGACTTCATTGTAGTGCAGATTTCCTTTGCAAGCTTGCTTGGTTGGCCAAAAAGGGCGTATGCGTTTTTTCCTGAATATATTCAGGAAAAAACGCATACGCCCTTTTTGGCCAAGTGCATCATTGTGGACGTTCTGCCTCTTTTCCTATGCTTTCACTGCAATTCCAGTCTGCCTCCTGAAATCGGTTTCCTGCAATTCTGCCCCGCTTTCAAGTCCTCTTGGCAGCCTTACTTCAGTATATTTTTGGATGATAGCTGTCATTTATAACTCTGCAGGTTTGTGAATTACAGTGCCCCTGAGCTCCTTTCTTCAACTCGCTTTCTTTTGAGCTGGCCGCAACACCGCAGGATGGCTTCAGGCCCTAATCTGGTTCCGGCACGGCACGCTGAGCCTTTGGTTAATTCCTCTTCCTGGTGGGAAATGAGAGTTAAATTTGCCCGTCCAGACACCTCCAGCTAGTCTCTCATTGGTTCTCGCTATTCCTGTTCATCTTCCGCAGAAATTGCAAACTGGGCCAAACAGGAGGTTAAAGGGACTGACTCTCCAAGTCGGGAGGGTGTTAGTAAAGCGTCTGGAATGTTGCACCCGAGTACCAGGGTACGAAAACTGAGACATATTTGAACACGTCTCCCGATCACATGGTTGATCATACTCTAGGTTCCACATGCATGTTTTAGCTGAAGGAAGAATACCTTAAACCTGGGTAGTTGAAACCCGTGGAATGGGTACCATGCAATATGACTTCAGAGGGTCTTCATTTGCTCACCGAACCTCTCCAATCCTATCACTGCTGCGTTTATGCCCCTGTACACATGCTTGATTCTCTTTCGGAGACATAGCAATCCATAGGTTTTAAGATACTTACTAGTCAGGTACATTCTTAGGCGTTTAATATGCGGTGTTGAGTCCATTTCGTTGAGCAAGGAGTAGCTCTTGTCTATTCCATATTTGGCTTAAGGAACTTTATCTGTGCTCATTTCAATCTCTGGTTTTATGCAGCACCCCAACTCACCTTTACCCTTAAGCAAGCATAAGTTGGTTTTCTAAATTTGAGACCCTGTTCTGTTCTGTAATACAGTTCCTGTGTAGCCAAGTTTACATTCCGTGTATTACTGATATCTTATGATGTTTCTTTTTCTGTGTGACTTATTTCAGTTAGAATCATCATACCTGAATCCACTCATTGTGCTGCTAAGGGCCTGATGACATAGATTTCATTGCTGAGTGATATTGCTTTGTAAGTAAATACCACAACTTCTTTATCCATTTTTCACTTTCTGCGATGTTGAACTTGTACGGTAAACGAGGTTCTTGTAAACAGAGGCGTCCCAAACTTTGGGGTGGCTGTGTCTTTTTGATTTTAATTTCCCTAAGCTATAGGACCATAAGTGGAAGTGCCCTAGGCTCTGTTGCTTTGTTTTTTAGATGTTTCAGGAAACACCATACACTTCTCCCGAGTGTCTGTTGGCAATTTACATCCCGCCCATCAGCATAACAAGGCTCCCAGTTCTCCATGGCCTGTCCTGCCTTTCTGGATTTTACACTTTTTTCAGATGGCCCTTTTGACCGGGGGGAAGTGAGACTTCATTGTAGTGCAGATTTCCTTTGCAAGCTTGCTTGGTTGGCCAAAAAGGGCGTATGCGTTTTTTCCTGAATATATTCAGGAAAAAACGCATACGCCCTTTTTGGCCAAGTGCATCATTGTGGACGTTCTGTCTCTTTTCCTATGCTTTCAATGCAATTCCAGTCTACCTCCTGAAATCGGTTTCCTGCAATTCTGCCCCGCTTTCAAGTCCTCTTGGCAGCCTTACTTCAGTATATTTTTGGACGATAGCTGTCATTTATAACTCTGCAGGTTTGTGAATTACAGTGCCCCTGAGCTCCTTTCTTCAACTCGCTTTCTTTTGAGCTGGCCGCAACACCGCAGGATGGCTTCAGGCCCTAATCTGGTTCCGGCACGGCACGCTGAGCCTTTGGTTAATTCCTCTTCCTGGTGGGAAATGAGAGTTAAATTTGCCCGTCCAGACACCTCCAGCTAGTCTCTCATTGGTTCTCGCTATTCCTGTTCATCTTCCGCAGAAATTGCAAACTGGGCCAAACAGGAGGTTAAAGGGACTGACTCTCCAAGTCGGGAGGGTGTTAGTAAAGCGTCTGGAATGTTGCACCCGAGTACCAGGGTACGAAAACTGAGACATATTTGAACACGTCTCCCGATCACATGGTTGATCATACTCTAGGTTCCACATGCATGTTTTAGCTGAAGGAAGAATACCTTAAACCTGGGTAGTTGAAACCCGTAGAATGGGTACCATGCAATATGACTTCAAAGGGTCTTCATTTGCTCACCGAACCTCTCCAATCCTATCACTGCTGCGTTTATGCCCCTGTACACATGCTTGATTCTCTTTCGGAGACATAGCAATCCATAGGTTTTAAGATACTTACTAGTCAGGTACATTCTTAGGCATTTAATATGCGGTGTTGAGTCCATTTCGTTGAGCAAGGAGTAGCTCTTGTCTATTCCATATTTGGCTTAAGGAACTTTATCTGTGCTCATTTCAATCTCTGGTTTTATGCAGCACCCCAACTCACCTTTCCCCTTAAGCAAGCATAAGTTGGTTTTCTAAATTTGAGACCCTGTTCTGTTCTGTAATTCAGTTCCTGTGTAGCCAAGTTTACATTCCGTGTATTACTGATATCTTATGATGTTTCTTTTTCTGTGTGACTTATTTCAGTTAGAATCATCATACCTGAATCCACTCATTGTGCTGCTAAGGGCCTGATGACATAGATTTCATTGCTGAGTGATATTGCTTTGTAAGTAAATACCAAAACTTCTTTATCCATTTTTCACTTTCTGCGATGTTGAACTTGTACTGTAAACGAGGTTCTTGTAAACAGAGGCGTCCCAAACTTTGGGGTGGCTGTGTCTTTTTGATTTTAATTTCCCTAAGCTATAGGACCATAAGTGGAAGTGCCCTAGGCTCTGTTGCTTTGTTTTTTAGATGTTTCAGGAAACACCATACACTTCTCCCGAGTGTCTGTTGGCAATTTACATCCCGCCCATCAGCATAACAAGGCTCCCAGTTCTCCATGGCCTGTCCTGTCTTTCTGGATTTTACACATTTTTCAGATGGCCCTTTTGACCGGGGGGAAGTGAGACTTCATTGTAGTGCAGATTTCCTTTGCAAGCTTGCTTGGTTGGCCAAAAAGGGCGTATGCGTTTTTTCCTGAATATATTCAGGAAAAAACGCATACGCCCTTTTTGGCCAAGTGCATCATGGTGGACGTTCTGCCTCTTTTCCTATGCTTTCAATGCAATTCCAGTCTACCTCCTGAAATCAGTTTCCTGCAATTCTGCCCCGCTTTCAAGTCCTCTTGGCAGCCTTACTTCAGTATATTTTTGGACGATAGCTGTCATTTATAACTCTGCAGGTTTGTGAATTACAGTGCCCCTGAGCTCCTTTCTTCAACTCGCTTTCTTTTGAGCTGGCCGCAACACCGCAGGATGGCTTCAGGCCCTAATCTGGTTCCGGCACGGCACGCTGAGCCTTTGGTTAATTCCTCTTCCTGGTGGGAAATGAGAGTTAAATTTGCCCGTCCAGACACCTCCAGCTAGTCTCTCATTGGTTCTCGCTATTCCTGTTCATCTTCCGCAGAAATTGCAAACTGGGCCAAACAGGAGGTTAAAGGGACTGACTCTCCAAGTCGGGAGGGTGTTAGTAAAGCGTCTGGAATGTTGCACCCGAGTACCAGGGTACGAAAACTGAGACATATTTGAACACGTCTCCCGATCACATGGTTGATCATACTCTAGGTTCCACATGCATGTTTTAGCTGAAGGAAGAATACCTTAAACCTGGGTAGTTGAAACCCGTGGAATGGGTACCATGCAATATGACTTCAGAGGGTCTTCATTTGCTCACCGAACCTCTCCAATCCTATCACTGCTGCGTTTATGCCCCTGTACACATGCTTGATTCTCTTTCGGAGACATAGCAATCCATAGGTTTTAAGATACTTACTAGTCAGGTACATTCTTAGGCGTTTAATATGCGGTGTTGAGTCCATTTCGTTGAGCAAGGAGTAGCTCTTGTCTATTCCATATTTGGCTTAAGGAACTTTATCTGTGCTCATTTCAATCTCTGGTTTTATGCAGCACCCCAACTCACCTTTCCCCTTAAGCAAGCATAAGTTGGTTTTCTAAATTTGAGACCCTGTTCTGTTCTGTAATACAGTTCCTGTGTAGCCAAGTTTACATTCCGTGTATTACTGATATCTTATGATGTTTCTTTTTCTGTGTGACTTATTTCAGTTAGAATCATCATACCTGAATCCACTCATTGTGCTGCTAAGGGCCTGATGACATAGATTTCATTGCTGAGTGATATTGCTTTGTAAGTAAATACCACAACTTCTTTATCCATTTTTCACTTTCTGCGATGTTGAACTTGTACGGTAAACGAGGTTCTTGTAAACAGAGGCGTCCCAAACTTTGGGGTGGCTGTGTCTTTTTGATTTTAATTTCCCTAAGCTATAGGACCATAAGTGGAAGTGCCCTAGGCTCTGTTGCTTTGTTTTTTAGATGTTTCAGGAAACACCATACACTTCTCCCGAGTGTCTGTTGGCAATTTACATCCCGCCCATCAGCATAACAAGGCTCCCAGTTCTCCATGGCCTGTCCTGCCTTTCTGGATTTTACACTTTTTTCAGATGGCCCTTTTGACCGGGGGGAAGTGAGACTTCATTGTAGTGCAGATTTCCTTTGCAAGCTTGCTTGGTTGGCCAAAAAGGGCGTATGCGTTTTTTCCTGAATATATTCAGGAAAAAACGCATACGCCCTTTTTGGCCAAGTGCATCATTGTGGACGTTCTGCCTCTTTTCCTATGCTTTCAATGCAATTCCAGTCTACCTCCTGAAATCGGTTTCCTGCAATTCTGCCCCGCTTTCAAGTCCTCTTGGCAGCCTTACTTCAGTATATTTTTGGACGATAGCTGTCATTTATAACTCTGCAGGTTTGTGAATTACAGTGCCCCTGAGCTCCTTTCTTCAACTCGCTTTCTTTTGAGCTGGCCGCAACACCGCAGGATGGCTTCAGGCCCTAATCTGGTTCCGGCACGGCACGCTGAGCCTTTGGTTAATTCCTCTTCCTGGTGGGAAATGAGAGTTAAATTTGCCCGTCCAGACACCTCCAGCTAGTCTCTCATTGGTTCTCGCTATTCCTGTTCATCTTCCGCAGAAATTGCAAACTGGGCCAAACAGGAGGTTAAAGGGACTGACTCTCCAAGTCGGGAGGGTGTTAGTAAAGCGTCTGGAATGTTGCACCCGAGTACCAGGGTACGAAAACTGAGACATATTTGAACACGTCTCCCGATCACATGGTTGATCATACTCTAGGTTCCACATGCATGTTTTAGCTGAAGGAAGAATACCTTAAACCTGGGTAGTTGAAACCCGTGGAATGGGTACCATGCAATATGACTTCAAAGGGTCTTCATTTGCTCACCGAACCTCTCCAATCCTATCACTGCTGCGTTTATGCCCCTGTACACATGCTTGATTCTCTTTCGGAGACATAGCAATCCATAGGTTTTAAGATACTTACTAGTCAGGTACATTCTTAGGCATTTAATATGCGGTGTTGAGTCCATTTCGTTGAGCAAGGAGTAGCTCTTGTCTATTCCATATTTGGCTTAAGGAACTTTATCTGTGCTCATTTCAATCTCTGGTTTTATGCAGCACCCCAACTCACCTTTCCCCTTAAGCAAGCATAAGTTGGTTTTCTAAATTTGAGACCCTGTTCTGTTCTGTAATTCAGTTCCTGTGTAGCCAAGTTTACATTCCGTGTATTACTGATATCTTATGATGTTTCTTTTTCTGTGTGACTTATTTCAGTTAGAATCATAATACCTGAATCCACTCATTGTGCTGCTAAGGGCCTGATGACATAGATTTCATTGCTGAGTGATATTGCTTTGTAAGTAAATACCACAACTTCTTTATCCATTTTTCACTTTCTGCGATGTTGAACTTGTACTGTAAACGAGGTTCTTGTAAACAGAGGCGTCCCAATGTTTGGGGTGGCTGTGTCTTTTTGATTTTAATTTCCCTAACTATAGGACCATAAGTGGAAGTGCCCTAGGCTCTGTTGCTTTGTTTTTTAGATGTTTCAGGAAACACCATACACTTCTCCCGAGTGTCTGTTGGCAATTTACATCCCGCCCATCAGCATAACAAGGCTCCCAGTTCTCCATGGCCTGTCCTGTCTTTCTGGATTTTACACATTTTTCAGATGGCCCTTTTGACCGGGGGGAAGTGAGACTTCATTGTAGTGCAGATTTCCTTTGCAAGCTTGCTTGGTTGGCCAAAAAGGGCGTATGCGTTTTTTCCTGAATATATTCAGGAAAAAACGCATACGCCCTTTTTGGCCAAGTGCATCATGGTGGACGTTCTGCCTCTTTTCCTATGCTTTCAATGCAATTCCAGTCTACCTCCTGAAATCAGTTTCCTGCAATTCTGCCCCGCTTTCAAGTCCTCTTGGCAGCCTTACTTCAGTATATTTTTGGACGATAGCTGTCATTTATAACTCTGCAGGTTTGTGAATTACAGTGCCCCTGAGCTCCTTTCTTCAACTCGCTTTCTTTTGAGCTGGCCGCAACACCGCAGGATGGCTTCAGGCCCTAATCTGGTTCCGGCACGGCACGCTGAGCCTTTGGTTAATTCCTCTTCCTGGTGGGAAATGAGAGTTAAATTTGCCCGTCCAGACACCTCCAGCTAGTCTCTCATTGGTTCTCGCTATTCCTGTTCATCTTCCGCAGAAATTGCAAACTGGGCCAAACAGGAGGTTAAAGGGACTGACTCTCCAAGTCGGGAGGGTGTTAGTAAAGCGTCTGGAATGTTGCACCCGAGTACCAGGGTACGAAAACTGAGACATATTTGAACACGTCTCCCGATCACATGGTTGATCATACTCTAGGTTCCACATGCATGTTTTAGCTGAAGGAAGAATACCTTAAACCTGGGTAGTTGAAACCCGTGGAATGGGTACCATGCAATATGACTTCAGAGGGTCTTCATTTGCTCACCGAACCTCTCCAATCCTATCACTGCTGCGTTTATGCCCCTGTACACATGCTTGATTCTCTTTCGGAGACATAGCAATCCATAGGTTTTAAGATACTTACTAGTCAGGTACATTCTTAGGCATTTAATATGCGGTGTTGAGTCCATTTCGTTGAGCAAGGAGTAGCTCTTGTCTATTCCATATTTGGCTTAAGGAACTTTATCTGTGCTCATTTCAATCTCTGGTTTTATGCAGCACCCCAACTCACCTTTCCCCTTAAGCAAGCATAAGTTGGTTTTCTAAATTTGAGACCCTGTTCTGTTCTGTAATTCAGTTCCTGTGTAGCCAAGTTTACATTCCGTGTATTACTGATATCTTATGATGTTTCTTTTTCTGTGTGACTTATTTCAGTTAGAATCATCATACCTGAATCCACTCATTGTGCTGCTAAGGGCCTGATGACATAGATTTCATTGCTGAGTGATATTGCTTTGTAAGTAAATACCACAACTTCTTTATCCATTTTTCACTTTCTGCAATGTTGAACTTGTACTGTAAACGAGGTTCTTGTAAACAGAGGCATCCCAATGTTTGGGGTGGCTGTGTCTTTTTGATTTTAATTTCCCTAAGCTATAGGACCATAAGTGGAAGTGCCCTAGGCTCTGTTGCTTTGTTTTTTAGATGTTTCAGGAAACACCATACACTTCTCCCGAGTGTCTGTTGGCAATTTACATCCCGCCCATCAGCATAACAAGGCTCCCAGTTCTCCATGGCCTGTCCTGCCTTTCTGGATTTTACACTTTTTTCAGATGGCCCTTTTGACCGGGGGGAAGTGAGACTTCATTGTAGTGCAGATTTCCTTTGCAAGCTTGCTTGGTTGGCCAAAAAGGGCGTATGCGTTTTTTCCTGAATATATTCAGGAAAAAACGCATACGCCCTTTTTGGCCAAGTGCATCATTGTGGACGTTGTGCCTCTTTTCCTATGCTTTCAATGCAATTCCAGTCTACCTCCTGAAATCGGTTTCCTGCAATTCTGCCCCGCTTTCAAGTCCTCTTGGCAGCCTTACTTCAGTATATTTTTGGACGATAGCTGTCATTTATAACTCTGCAGGTTTGTTAATTACAGTGCCCCTGAGCTCCTTTCTTCAACTCGCTTTCTTTTGAGCTGGCCGCAACACCGCAGGATGGCTTCAGGCCCTAATCTGGTTCCGGCACGGCACGCTGAGCCTTTGGTTAATTCCTCTTCCTGGTGGGAAATGAGAGTTAAATTTGCCCGTCCAGACACCTCCAGCTAGTCTCTCATTGGTTCTCGCTATTCCTGTTCATCTTCCGCAGAAATTGCAAACTGGGCCAAACAGGAGGTTAAAGGGACTGACTCTCCAAGTCGGGAGGGTGTTAGTAAAGCGTCTGGAATGTTGCACCCGAGTACCAGGGTACGAAAACTGAGACATATTTGAACACGTCTCCCGATCACATGGTTGATCATACTCTAGGTTCCACATGCATGTTTTAGCTGAAGGAAGAATACCTTAAACCTGGGTAGTTGAAACCCGTGGAATGGGTACCATGCAATATGACTTCAAAGGGTCTTCATTTGCTCACCGAACCTCTCCAATCCTATCACTGCTGCGTTTATGCCCCTGTACACATGCTTGATTCTCTTTCGGAGACATAGCAATCCATAGGTTTTAAGATACTTACTAGTCAGGTACATTCTTAGGCATTTAATATGCGGTGTTGAGTCCATTTCGTTGAGCAAGGAGTAGCTCTTGTCTATTCCATATTTGGCTTAAGGAACTTTATCTGTGCTCATTTCAATCTCTGGTTTTATGCAGCACCCCAACTCACCTTTCCCCTTAAGCAAGCATAAGTTGGTTTTCTAAATTTGAGACCCTGTTCTGTTCTGTAATTCAGTTCCTGTGTAGCCAAGTTTACATTCCGTGTATTACTGATATCTTATGATGTTTCTTTTTCTGTGTGACTTATTTCAGTTAGAATCATCATACCTGAATCCACTCATTGTGCTGCTAAGGGCCTGATGACATAGATTTCATTGCTGAGTGATATTGCTTTGTAAGTAAATACCACAACTTCTTTATCCATTTTTCACTTTCTGCGATGTTGAACTTGTACTGTAAACGAGGTTCTTGTAAACAGAGGCGTCCCAATGTTTGGGGTGGCTGTGTCTTTTTGATTTTAATTTCCCTAACTATAGGACCATAAGTGGAAGTGCCCTAGGCTCTGTTGCTTTGTTTTTTAGATGTTTCAGGAAACACCATACACTTCTCCCGAGTGTCTGTTGGCAATTTACATCCCGCCCATCAGCATAACAAGGCTCCCAGTTCTCCATGGCCTGTCCTGTCTTTCTGGATTTTACACATTTTTCAGATGGCCCTTTTGACCGGGGGGAAGTGAGACTTCATTGTAGTGCAGATTTCCTTTGCAAGCTTGCTTGGTTGGCCAAAAAGGGCGTATGCGTTTTTTCCTGAATATATTCAGGAAAAAACGCATACGCCCTTTTTGGCCAAGTGCATCATGGTGGACGTTCTGCCTCTTTTCCTATGCTTTCAATGCAATTCCAGTCTACCTCCTGAAATCAGTTTCCTGCAATTCTGCCCCGCTTTCAAGTCCTCTTGGCAGCCTTACTTCAGTATATTTTTGGACGATAGCTGTCATTTATAACTCTGCAGGTTTGTGAATTACAGTGCCCCTGAGCTCCTTTCTTCAACTCGCTTTCTTTTGAGCTGGCCGCAACACCGCAGGATGGCTTCAGGCCCTCATCTGGTTCCGGCACGGCACGCTGAGCCTTTGGTTAATTCCTCTTCCTGGTGGGAAATGAGAGTTAAATTTGCCCGTCCAGACACCTCCAGCTAGTCTCTCATTGGTTCTCGCTATTCCTGTTCATCTTCCGCAGAAATTGCAAACTGGGCCAAACAGGAGGTTAAAGGGACTGACTCTCCAAGTCGGGAGGGTGTTAGTAAAGCGTCTGGAATGTTGCACCCGAGTACCAGGGTACGAAAACTGAGACATATTTGAACACGTCTCCCGATCACATGGTTGATCATACTCTAGGTTCCACATGCATGTTTTAGCTGAAGGAAGAATACCTTAAACCTGGGTAGTTGAAACCCGTGGAATGGGTACCATGCAATATGACTTCAGAGGGTCTTCATTTGCTCACCGAACCTCTCCAATCCTATCACTGCTGCGTTTATGCCCCTGTACACATGCTTGATTCTCTTTCGGAGACATAGCAATCCATAGGTTTTAAGATACTTACTAGTCAGGTACATTCTTAGGCGTTTAATATGCGGTGTTGAGTCCATTTCGTTGAGCAAGGAGTAGCTCTTGTCTATTCCATATTTGGCTTAAGGAACTTTATCTGTGCTCATTTCAATCTCTGGTTTTATGCAGCACCCCAACTCACCTTTCCCCTTAAGCAAGCATAAGTTGGTTTTCTAAATTTGAGACCCTGTTCTGTTCTGTAATTCAGTTCCTGTGTAGCCAAGTTTACATTCCGTGTATTACTGATATCTTATGATGTTTCTTTTTCTGTGTGACTTATTTCAGTTAGAATCATCATACCTGAATCCACTCATTGTGCTGCTAAGGGCCTGATGACATAGATTTCATTGCTGAGTGATATTGCTTTGTAAGTAAATACCACAACTTCTTTATCCATTTTTCACTTTCTGCGATGTTGAACTTGTACTGTACACGAGGTTCTTGTAAACAGAGGCGTCCCAATGTTTGGGGTGGCTGTGTCTTTTTGATTTTAATTTCCCTAACTATAGGACCATAAGTGGAAGTGCCCTAGGCTCTGTTGCTTTGTTTTTTAGATGTTTCAGGAAACACCATACACTTCTCCCGAGTGTCTGTTGGCAATTTACATCCCGCCCATCAGCATAACAAGGCTCCCAGTTCTCCATGGCCTGTCCTGTCTTTCTGGATTTTACACATTTTTCAGATGGCCCTTTTGACCGGGGGGAAGTGAGACTTCATTGTAGTGCAGATTTCCTTTGCAAGCTTGCTTGGTTGGCCAAAAAGGGTGTATGCGTTTTTTCCTGAATATATTCAGGAAAAAACGCATACGCCCTTTTTGGCCAAGTGCATCATGGTGGACGTTCTGCCTCTTTTCCTATGCTTTCAATGCAATTCCAGTCTACCTCCTGAAATCAGTTTCCTGCAATTCTGCCCCGCTTTCAAGTCCTCTTGGCAGCCTTACTTCAGTATATTTTTGGACGATAGCTGTCATTTATAACTCTGCAGGTTTGTGAATTACAGTGCCCCTGAGCTCCTTTCTTCAACTCGCTTTCTTTTGAGCTGGCCGCAACACCGCAGGATGGCTTCAGGCCCTCATCTGGTTCCGGCACGGCACGCTGAGCCTTTGGTTAATTCCTCTTCCTGGTGGGAAATGAGAGTTAAATTTGCCCGTCCAGACACCTCCAGCTAGTCTCTCATTGGTTCTCGCTATTCCTGTTCATCTTCCGCAGAAATTGCAAACTGGGCCAAACAGGAGGTTAAAGGGACTGACTCTCCAAGTCGGGAGGGTGTTAGTAAAGCGTCTGGAATGTTGCACCCGAGTACCAGGGTACGAAAACTGAGACATATTTGAACACGTCTCCCGATCACATGGTTGATCATACTCTAGGTTCCACATGCATGTTTTAGCTGAAGGAAGAATACCTTAAACCTGGGTAGTTGAAACCCGTGGAATGGGTACCATGCAATATGACTTCAGAGGGTCTTCATTTGCTCACCGAACCTCTCCAATCCTATCACTGCTGCGTTTATGCCCCTGTACACATGCTTGATTCTCTTTCGGAGACATAGCAATCCATAGGTTTTAAGATACTTACTAGTCACGTACATTCTTAGGCATTTAATATGCGGTGTTGAGTCCATTTCGTTGAGCAAGGAGTAGCTCTTGTCTATTCCATATTTGGCTTAAGGAACTTTATCTGTGCTCATTTCAATCTCTGGTTTTATGCAGCACCCCAACTCACCTTTACCCTTAAGCAAGCATAAGTTGGTTTTCTAAATTTGAGACCCTGTTCTGTTCTGTAATTCAGTTCCTGTGTAGCCAAGTTTACATTCCGTGTATTACTGATATCTTATGATGTTTCTTTTTCTGTGTGACTTATTTCAGTTAGAATCATCATACCTGAATCCACTCATTGTGCTGCTAAGGGCCTGATGACATAGATTTCATTGCTGAGTGATATTGCTTTGTAAGTAAATACCACAACTTCTTTATCCATTTTTCACTTTCTGCGATGTTGAACTTGTACTGTAAACGAGGTTCTTGTAAACAGAGGCGTCCCAAACTTTGGGGTGGCTGTGTCTTTTTGATTTTAATTTCCCTAAGCTATAGGACCATAAGTGGAAGTGCCCTAGGCTCTGTTGCTTTGTTTTTTAGATGTTTCAGGAAACACCATACACTTCTCCCGAGTGTCTGTTGGCAATTTACATCCCGCCCATCAGCATAACAAGGCTCCCAGTTCTCCATGGCCTGTCCTGTCTTTCTGGATTTTACACTTTTTTCAGATGGCCCTTTTGACCGGGGGGAAGTGAGACTTCATTGTAGTGCAGATTTCCTTTGCAAGCTTGCTTGGTTGGCCAAAAAGGGCGTTTGCGTTTTTTACTGAATATATTCAGGAAAAAACGCATACGCCCTTTTTGGCCAAGTGCATCATTGTGGACGTTCTGCCTCTTTTCCTATGCTTTCAATGCAATTCCAGTCTGCCTCCTGAAATCGGTTTCCTGCAATTCTGCCCCGCTTTCAAGTCCTCTTGGCAGCCTTACTTCAGTATATTTTTGGACGATAGCTGTCATTTATAACTCTGCAGGTTTGTGAATTACAGTGCCCCTGAGCTCCTTTCTTCAACTCGCTTTCTTTTGAGCTGGCCGCAACACCGCAGGATGGCTTCAGGCCCTAATCTGGTTCCGGCACGGCACGCTGAGCCTTTGGTTAATTCCTCTTCCTGGTGGGAAATGAGAGTTAAATTTGCCCGTCCAGACACCTCCAGCTAGTCTCTCATTGGTTCTCGCTATTCCTGTTCATCTTCCGCAGAAATTGCAAACTGGGCCAAACAGGAGGTTAAAGGGACTGACTCTCCAAGTCGGGAGGGTGTTAGTAAAGCGTCTGGAATGTTGCACCCGAGTACCAGGGTACGAAAACTGAGACATATTTGAACACGTCTCCCGATCACATGGTTGATCATACTCTAGGTTCCACATGCATGTTTTAGCTGAAGGAAGAATACCTTAAACCTGGGTAGTTGAAACCCGTGGAATGGGTACCATGCAATATGACTTCAAAGGGTCTTCATTTGCTCACCGAACCTCTCCAATCCTATCACTGCTGCGTTTATGCCCCTGTACACATGCTTGATTCTCTTTCGGAGACATAGCAATCCATAGGTTTTAAGATACTTACTAGTCAGGTACATTCTTAGGCATTTAATATGCGGTGTTGAGTCCATTTCGTTGAGCAAGGAGTAGCTCTTGTCTATTCCATATTTGGCTTAAGGAACTTTATCTGTGCTCATTTCAATCTCTGGTTTTATGCAGCACCCCAACTCACCTTTCCCCTTAAGCAAGCATAAGTTGGTTTTCTAAATTTGAGACCCTGTTCTGTTCTGTAATTCAGTTCCTGTGTAGCCAAGTTTACATTCCGTGTATTACTGATATCTTATGATGTTTCTTTTTCTGTGTGACTTATTTCAGTTAGAATCATCATACCTGAATCCACTCATTGTGCTGCTAAGGGCCTGATGACATAGATTTCATTGCTGAGTGATATTGCTTTGTAAGTAAATACCACAACTTCTTTATCCATTTTTCACTTTCTGCGATGTTGAACTTGTACTGTAAACGAGGTTCTTGTAAACAGAGGCGTCCCAAACTTTGGGGTGGCTGTGTCTTTTTGATTTTAATTTCCCTAAGCTATAGGACCATAAGTGGAAGTGCCCTAGGCTCTGTTGCTTTGTTTTTTAGATGTTTCAGGAAACACCATACACTTCTCCCGAGTGTCTGTTGGCAATTTACATCCCGCCCATCAGCATAACAAGGCTCCCAGTTCTCCATGGCCTGTCCTGCCTTTCTGGATTTTACACTTTTTTCAGATGGCCCTTTTGACCGGGGGGAAGTGAGACTTCATTGTAGTGCAGATTTCCTTTGCAAGCTTGCTTGGTTGGCCAAAAAGGGCGTATGCGTTTTTTCCTGAATATATTCAGGAAAAAACGCATACGCCCTTTTTGGCCAAGTGCATCATTGTGGACGTTCTGCCTCTTTTCCTATGCTTTCAATGCAATTCCAGTCTACCTCCTGAAATCGGTTTCCTGCAATTCTGCCCCGCTTTCAAGTCCTCTTGGCAGCCTTACTTCAGTATATTTTTGGACGATAGCTGTCATTTATAACTCTGCAGGTTTGTGGATGACAGTGCCCCTGAGCTCCTTTCTTCAACTCGCTTTCTTTTGAGCTGGCCGCAACACCGCAGGATGGCTTCAGGCCCTAATCTGGTTCCGGCACGGCACGCTGAGCCTTTGGTTAATTCCTCTTCCTGGTGGGAAATGAGAGTTAAATTTGCCCGTCCAGACACCTCCAGCTAGTCTCTCATTGGTTCTCGCTATTCCTGTTCATCTTCCGCAGAAATTGCAAACTGGGCCAAACAGGAGGTTAAAGAGACTGACTCTCCAAGTCGGGAGGGTGTTAGTAAAGCGTCTGGAATGTTGCACCCGAGTACCAGGGTACGAAAACTGAGACATATTTGAACACATCTACTGATCACATGGTTGATCATACTCTAGGTTCCACATGCATGTTTTAGCTGAAGGAAGAATACCTTAAACCTGGGTAGTTGAAACCCGTGGAATGGGTACCATGTAATATGACTTCAGAGGGTCTTCATTTGCTCACCGAACCTCTCCAATCCTATCACTGCTGTGTTTATGCCCCTGTACACATGCTTGATTCTCTTTTGGAGACATAGCAATCCATAGGTTTTAAGATACTTACTAGTCAGGTACATTCTTAGGCGTTTAATATGCGGTGTTGAGTCCATTTCGTTGAGCAAGGAGTAGCTCTTGTCTATTCCATATTTGGCTTAAGGAACTTTATCTGTGCTCATTTCAATCTCTGGTTTTATGCAGCACCCCAACTCACCTTTACCCTTAAGCAAGCATAAGTTGGTTTTCTAAATTTGAGACCCTGTTCTGTTCTGTAATTCAGTTCCTGTGTAGCCAAGTTTACATTCCATGTATTACTGATATCTTATGATGTTTCTTTTTCTGTGTGATTTATTTCAGTTAGAATCATCATACCTGAATCCACTCATTGTGCTGCTAAGGGCCTGATGACATAGATTTCATTGCTCAGTGATATTGCTTTGTAAGTAAATACCAAAACTTCTTTATCCATTTTTCACTTTCTGCGATGTTGAACTTGTACTGTAAACGAGGTTCTTGTAAACAGAGGCGTCCCAAACTTTGGGGTGGCTGTGTCTTTTTGATTTTAATTTCCCTAAGCTATAGGACCATAAGTGGAAGTGCCCTAGGCTCTGTTGCTTTGGTTTTTAGATGTTTCAGGAAACACCATACACTTCTCCCGAGTGTCTGTTGGCAATTTACATCCCGCCCATCAGCATAACAAGGCTCCCAGTTCTCCATGGCCTGTCCTGCCTTTCTGGATTTTACACTTTTTTCAGATGGTCCTTTTGACCGGGGGGAAGTGAGACTTCATTGTAGTGCAGATTTCCTTTGCAAGCTTGCTTGGTTGGCCAAAAAGGGCGTATGCGTTTTTTCCTGAATATATTCAGGAAAAAACGCATACGCCCTTTTTGGCCAAGTGCATCATTGTGGACGTTCTGCCTCTTTTCCTATGCTTTCAATGCAATTCCAGTCTACCTCCTGAAATTGGTTTCCTGCAATTCTGCCCCGCTTTCAAGTCCTCTTGGCAGCCTTACTTCAGTATATTTTTGGATGATAGCTGTCATTTATAACTCTGCAGGTTTGTGAATTACAGTGCCCCTGAGCTCCTTTCTTCAACTCGCTTTCTTGTGACCTGGCCGCAACACCGCAGGATGGCTTCAGGCCCTAAACTGGTTCTGGCACGGCACGCTGAGCCTTTGGTTATTTCCTATTCCTGGTGGGAAATGAGAGTTAAATTTGCCCGTCCAGACACCTCCAGCTAGTCTCTGATTGGTTTTCGCTATTCCTGTTCATCTTCCGCAGAAATTGCAAACTGGGCCAAACAGGAGGTTAAAGGCGCTGACTCTCCAAGTGGGGAGAGTGTTAGTAAAGCGTCTGGAATGTTGCAGCCGAGTACCAGGGTACGAAAACTGAGACATATTTGAACACGTTTCCCGATCACATGGTTGATCATACTCTGGGTTCCACATGCATGTTTTAGCTGAAGGAGGAATACCTTAAACCTGGGTAGTTGAAACCCGTGGAATGGGTACCATGCAATATGACTTCAAAGGGTCTTCATTTGCTCACCGAACCTCTCCAATCCTATCACTGCTGCGTTTATGCCCCTGTACACATGCTTGATTCTCTTTCGGAGACATAGCAATCCATAGGTTTTAAGATACTTACTAGTCACGTACATTCTTAGGCATTTAATATGGGGTGTTGAGTCCATTTCGTTGAGCAAGGTGTAGCTCTTGTCTATTCCATATTTGGCTTAAGGAACTTTATCTGTGTTCATTTCAATCTCTGGTTTTATGCAGCACCCCAACTCACCTTTACCCTTAAGCAAGCATAAGTTGGTTTTCTAAATTTGAGACCCTGTTCTGTTCTGTAATTCAGTTCCTGTGTAGCCAAGTTTACATTCCGTGTATTACTGATATCTTATGATGTTTCTTTTTCTGTGTGACTTATTTCAGTTAGAATCATCATACCTGAATCCACTCATTGTGCTGCTAAGGGCCTGATGACATAGATTTCATTGCTGAGTGATATTGCTTTGTAAGTAAATACCACAACTTCTTTATCCATTTTTCACTTTCTGCGATGTTGAACTTGTACTGTAAACGAGGTTCTTGTAAACAGAGGCGTCCCAAACTTTGGGGTGGCTGTGTCTTTTTGATTTTAATTTCCCTAAGCTATAGGACCATAAGTGGAAGTGCCCTAGGCTCTGTTGCTTTGTTTTTTAGATGTTTCAGGAAACACCATACACTTCTCCCGAGTGTCTGTTGGCAATTTACATCCCGCCCATCAGCATAACAAGGCTCCCAGTTCTCCATGGCCTGTCCTGCCTTTCTGGATTTTACACTTTTTTCAGATGGCCCTTTTGACCGGGGGGAAGTGAGACTTCATTGTAGTGCAGATTTCCTTTGCAAGCTTGCTTGGTTGGCCAAAAAGGGCGTATGCGTTTTTTCCTGAATATATTCAGGAAAAAACGCATACGCCCTTTTTGGCCAAGTGCATCATTGTGGACGTTCTGCCTCTTTTCCTATGCTTTCAATGCAATTCCAGTCTACCTCCTGAAATCGGTTTCCTGCAATTCTGCCCCGCTTTCAAGTCCTCTTGGCAGCCTTACTTCAGTATATTTTTGGACGATAGCTGTCATTTATAACTCTGCAGGTTTGTGAATTACAGTGCCCCTGAGCTCCTTTCTTCAACTCGCTTTCTTTTGAGCTGGCCGCAACACCGCAGGATGGCTTCAGGCCCTAATCTGGTTCCGGCACGGCACGCTGAGCCTTTGGTTAATTCCTCTTCCTGGTGGGAAATGAGAGTTAAATTTGCCCGTCCAGACACCTCCAGCTAGTCTCTCATTGGTTCTCGCTATTCCTGTTCATCTTCCGCAGAAATTGCAAACTGGGCCAAACAGGAGGTTAAAGGGACTGACTCTCCAAGTCGGGAGGGTGTTAGTAAAGCGTCTGGAATGTTGCACCCCAGTACCAGGGTACGAAAACTGAGACATATTTGAACACGTCTCCCGATCACATGGTTGATCATACTCTAGGTTCCACATGCATGTTTTAGCTGAAGGAAGAATACCTTAAACCTGGGTAGTTGAAACCCGTGGAATGGGTACCATGCAATATGACTTCAGAGGGTCTTCATTTGCTCACCGAACCTCTCCAATCCTATCACTGCTGCGTTTATGCCCCTGTACACATGCTTGATTCTCTTTCGGAGACATAGCAATCCATAGGTTTTAAGATACTTACTAGTCAGGTACATTCTTAGGCGTTTAATATGCGGTGTTGAGTCCATTTCGTTGAGCAAGGAGTAGCTCTTGTCTATTCCATATTTGGCTTAAGGAACTTTATCTGTGCTCATTTCAATCTCTGGTTTTATGCAGCACCCCAACTCACCTTTACCCTTAAGCAAGCATAAGTTGGTTTTCTAAATTTGAGACCCTGTTCTGTTCTGTAATTCAGTTCCTGTGTAGCCAAGTTTACATTCCGTGTATTACTGATATCTTATGATGTTTCTTTTTCTGTGTGACTTATTTCAGTTAGAATCATCATACCTGAATCCACTCATTGTGCTGCTAAGGGCCTGATGACATAGATTTCATTGCTGAGTGATATTGCTTTGTAAGTAAATACCACAACTTCTTTATCCATTTTTCACTTTCTGCGATGTTGAACTTGTACTGTAAACGAGGTTCTTGTAAACAGAGGCGTCCCAAACTTTGGGGTGGCTGTGTCTTTTTGATTTTAATTTCCCTAAGCTATAGGACCATAAGTGGAAGTGCCCTAGGCTCTGTTGCTTTGTTTTTTAGATGTTTCAGGAAACACCATACACTTCTCCCGAGTGTCTGTTGGCAATTTACATCCCGCCCATCAGCATAACAAGGCTCCCAGTTCTCCATGGCCTGTCCTGCCTTTCTGGATTTTACACTTTTTTCAGATGGCCCTTTTGACCGGGGGGAAGTGAGACTTCATTGTAGTGCAGATTTCCTTTGCAAGCTTGCTTGGTTGGCCAAAAAGGGCGTATGCGTTTTTTCCTGAATATATTCAGGAAAAAACGCATACGCCCTTTTTGGCCAAGTGCATCATTGTGGACGTTCTGCCTCTTTTCCTATGCTTTCAATGCAATTCCAGTCTACCTCCTGAAATCGGTTTCCTGCAATTCTGCCCCGCTTTCAAGTCCTCTTGGCAGCCTTACTTCAGTATATTTTTGGACGATAGCTGTCATTTATAACTCTGCAGGTTTGTGAATTACAGTGCCCCTGAGCTCCTTTCTTCAACTCGCTTTCTTTTGAGCTGGCCGCAACACCGCAGGATGGCTTCAGGCCCTAATCTGGTTCCGGCACGGCACGCTGAGCCTTTGGTTAATTCCTCTTCCTGGTGGGAAATGAGAGTTAAATTTGCCCGTCCAGACACCTCCAGCTAGTCTCTCATTGGTTCTCGCTATTCCTGTTCATCTTCCGCAGAAATTGCAAACTGGGCCAAACAGGAGGTTAAAGGGACTGACTCTCCAAGTCGGGAGGGTGTTAGTAAAGCGTCTGGAATGTTGCACCCGAGTACCAGGGTACGAAAACTGAGACATATTTGAACACGTCTCCCGATCACATGGTTGATCATACTCTAGGTTCCACATGCATGTTTTAGCTGAAGGAAGAATACCTTAAACCTGGGTAGTTGAAACCCGTGGAATGGGTACCATGCAATATGACTTCAGAGGGTCTTCATTTGCTCACCGAACCTCTCCAATCCTATCACTGCTGCGTTTATGCCCCTGTACACATGCTTGATTCTCTTTCGGAGACATAGCAATCCATAGGTTTTAAGATACTTACTAGTCAGGTACATTCTTAGGCGTTTAATATGCGGTGTTGAGTCCATTTCGTTGAGCAAGGAGTAGCTCTTGTCTATTCCATATTTGGCTTAAGGAACTTTATCTGTGCTCATTTCAATCTCTGGTTTTATGCAGCACCCCAACTCACCTTTACCCTTAAGCAAGCATAAGTTGGTTTTCTAAATTTGAGACCCTGTTCTGTTCTGTAATTCAGTTCCTGTGTAGCCAAGTTTACATTCCGTGTATTACTGATATCTTATGATGTTTCTTTTTCTGTGTGACTTATTTCAGTTAGAATCATCATACCTGAATCCACTCATTGTGCTGCTAAGGGCCTGATGACATAGATTTCATTGCTGAGTGATATTGCTTTGTAAGTAAATACCACAACTTCTTTATCCATTTTTCACTTTCTGCGATGTTGAACTTGTACTGTAAACGAGGTTCTTGTAAACAGAGGCGTCCCAAACTTTGGGGTGGCTGTGTCTTTTTGATTTTAATTTCCCTAAGCTATAGGACCATAAGTGGAAGTGCCCTAGGCTCTGTTGCTTTGTTTTTTAGATGTTTCAGGAAACACCATACACTTCTCCCGAGTGTCTGTTGGCAATTTACATCCCGCCCATCAGCATAACAAGGCTCCCAGTTCTCCATGGCCTGTCCTGCCTTTCTGGATTTTACACTTTTTTCAGATGGCCCTTTTGACCGGGGGGAAGTGAGACTTCATTGTAGTGCAGATTTCCTTTGCAAGCTTGCTTGGTTGGCCAAAAAGGGCGTATGCGTTTTTTCCTGAATATATTCAGGAAAAAACGCATACGCCCTTTTTGGCCAAGTGCATCATTGTGGACGTTCTACCTCTTTTCCTATGCTTTCACTGCAATTCCAGTCTGCCTCCTGAAATCGGTTTCCTGCAATTCTGCCCCGCTTTCAAGTCCTCTTGGCAGCCTTACTTCAGTATATTTTTGGACGATAGCTGTCATTTATAACTCTGCAGGTTTGTGAATTACAGTGCCCCTGAGCTCCTTTCTTCAACTCGCTTTCTTTTGAGCTGGCCGCAACACCGCAGGATGGCTTCAGGCCCTAATCTGGTTCCGGCACGGCACGCTGAGTCTTTGGTTAATTCCTCTTCCTCGTGGGAAATGAGAGTTAAATTTGCCCGTCCAGACACCTCCAGCTAGTCTCTCATTGGTTCTCGCTATTCCTGTTCATCTTCCGCAGAAATTGCAAACTGGGCCAAACAGGAGGTTAAAGGGACTGACTCTCCAAGTCGGGAGGGTGTTAGTAAAGCATCTGGAATGTTGCACCCGAGTACCAGGGTACGAAAACTGAGACATATTTGAACACGTCTCCCGATCACATGGTTGATCAGACTCTAGGTTCCACATGCATGTTTTAGCTGAAGGAAGAATACCTTAAACCTGGGTAGTTGAAACCCGTGGAATGGGTACCATGCAATATGACTTCAAAGGGTCTTCATTTGCTCACCGAACCTCTCCAATCCTATCACTGCTGCGTTTATGCCCCTGTACACATGCTTGATTCTCTTTTGGAGACATAGCAATCCATAGGTTTTAAGATACTTACTAGTCAGTTACATTCTTAGGCGTTTAATATGCGGTGTTGAGTCCATTTTGTTGAGCAAGGAGTAGCTCTTGTCTATTCCATATTTGGCTTAAGGAACTTTATCTGTGCTCATTTCAATCTCTGGTTTTATGCAGCACCCCAACTCACCTTTACCCTTAAGCAAGCATAAGTTGGTTTTCTAAATTTGAGACCCTGTTCTGTTCTGTAATTCAGTTCCTGTGTAGCCAAGTTTACATTCCGTGTATTACTGATATCTTATGATGTTTCTTTTTCTGTGTGACTTATTTCAGTTAGAATCATCATACCTGAATCCACTCATTGTGCTGCTAAGGGCCTGATGACATAGATTTCATTGCTGAGTGATATTGCTTTGTAAGTAAATACCACAACTTCTTTATCCATTTTTCACTTTCTGCGATGTTGAACTTGTACTGTAAACGAGGTTCTTGTCAACAGAGGCGTCCCAAACTTTGGGGTGGCTGTGTCTTTTTGATTTTAATTTCCCTAAGCTATAGGACCATAAGTGGAAGTGCCCTAGGCTCTGTTGCTTTGTTTTTTAGATGTTTCAGGAAACACCATACACTTCTCCCGAGTGTCTGTTGGCAATTTACATCCCGCCCATCAGCATAACAAGGCTCCCAGTTCTCCATGGCCTGTCCTGCCTTTCTGGATTTTACACTTTTTTCAGATGGCCCTTTTGACCGGGGGGAAGTGAGACTTCATTGTAGTGCAGATTTCCTTTGCAAGCTTGCTTGGTTGGCCAAAAAGGGCGTATGCGTTTTTTCCTGAATATATTCAGGAAAAAACGCATACGCCCTTTTTGGCCAAGAGCATCATGGTGGACGTTCTGCCTCTTTTCCTATGCTTTCAATGCAATTCCAGTCTACCTCCTGAAATCGGTTTCCTGCAATTCTGCCCCGCTTTCAAGTCCTCTTGGCAGCCTTACTTCAGTATATTTTTGGACGATAGCTGTCATTTATAACTCTGCAGGTTTGTGAATTACAGTGCCCCTGAGCTCCTTTCTTCAACTCGCTTTCTTTTGAGCTGGCCGCAACACCGCAGGATGGCTTCAGGCCCTAATCTGGTTCCGGCACGGCACGCTGAGCCTTTGGTTAATTCCTCTTCCTGGTGGGAAATGAGAGTTAAATTTGCCCGTCCAGACACCTCCAGCTAGTCTCTCATTGGTTCTCGCTATTCCTGTTCATCTTCCGCAGAAATTGCAAACTGGGCCAAACAGGAGGTTAAAGGGACTGACTCTCCAAGTCGGGAGGGTGTTAGTAAAGCGTCTGGAATGTTGCACCCGAGTACCAGGGTACGAAAACTGAGACATATTTGAACACGTCTCCCGATCACATGGTTGATCATACTCTAGGTTCCACATGCATGTTTTAGCTGAAGGAAGAATACCTTAAACCTGGGTAGTTGAAACCCGTGGAATGGGTACCATGCAATATGACTTCAGAGGGTCTTCATTTGCTCACCGAACCTCTCCAATCCTATCACTGCTGCGTTTATGCCCCTGTACACATGCTTGATTCTCTTTCGGAGACATAGCAATCCATAGGTTTTAAGATACTTACTAGTCAGGTACATTCTTAGGCATTTAATATGCGGTGTTGAGTCCATTTCATTGAGCAAGGAGTAGCTCTTGTCTATTCCATATTTGGCTTAAGGAACTTTATCTGTGCTCATTTCAATCTCTGGTTTTATGCAGCACCCCAACTCACCTTTACCCTTAAGCAAGCATAAGTTGGTTTTCTAAATTTGAGACCCTGTTCTGTTCTGTAATTCAGTTCCTGTGTAGCCAAGTTTACATTCCGTGTATTACTGATATCTTATGATGTTTCTTTTTCTGTGTGACTTATTTCAGTTAGAATCATCATACCTGAATCCACTCATTGTGCTGCTAAGGGCCTGATGACATAGATTTCATTGCTGAGTGATATTGCTTTGTAAGTAAATACCACAACTTCTTTATCCATTTTTCACTTTCTGCGATGTTGAACTTGTACTGTAAACGAGGTTCTTGTAAACAGAGGCGTCCCAATGTTTGGGGTGGCTGTGTCTTTTTGATTTTAATTTCCCTAAGCTATAGGACCATAAGTGGAAGTGCCCTAGGCTCTGTTGCTTTGTTTTTTAGATGTTTCAGGAAACACCATACACTTCTCCCGAGTGTCTGTTGGCAATTTACATCCCGCCCATCAGCATAACAAGGCTCCCAGTTCTCCATGGCCTGTCCTGCCTTTCTGGATTTTACACTTTTTTCAGATGGCCCTTTTGACCGGGGGGAAGTGAGACTTCATTGTAGTGCAGATTTCCTTTGCAAGCTTGCTTGGTTGGCCAAAAAGGGCGTATGCGTTTTTTCCTGAATATATTCAGGAAAAAACGCATACGCCCTTTTTGGCCAAGTGCATCATTGTGGACGTTCTGCCTCTTTTCCTATGCTTTCACTGCAATTCCAGTCTGCCTCCTGAAATCGGTTTCCTGCAATTCTGCCCCGCTTTCAAGTCCTCTTGGCAGCCTTACTTCAGTATATTTTTGGACGATAGCTGTCATTTATAACTCTGCAGGTTTGTGAATTACAGTGCCCCTGAGCTCCTTTCTTCAACTCGCTTTCTTTTGAGCTGGCCGCAACACCGCAGGATGGCTTCAGGCCCTAATCTGGTTCCGGCACGGCACGCTGAGCCTTTGGTTAATTCCTCTTCCTGGTGGGAAATGAGAGTTAAATTTGCCCGTCCAGACACCTCCAGCTAGTCTCTCATTGGTTCTCGCTATTCCTGTTCATCTTCCGCAGAAATTGCAAACTGGGCCAAACAGGAGGTTAAAGGGACTGACTCTCCAAGTCGGGAGGGTGTTAGTAAAGCGTCTGGAATGTTGCACCCGAGTACCAGGGTACGAAAACTGAGACATATTTGAACACGTCTCCCGATCACATGGTTGATCATACTCTAGGTTCCACATGCATGTTTTAGCTGAAGGAAGAATACCTTAAACCTGGGTAGTTGAAACCCGTGGAATGGGTACCATGCAATATGACTTCAGAGGGTCTTCATTTGCTCACCGAACCTCTCCAATCCTATCACTGCTGCGTTTATGCCCCTGTACACATGCTTGATTCTCTTTCGGAGACATAGCAATCCATAGGTTTTAAGATACTTACTAGTCAGGTACATTCTTAGGCATTTAATATGCGGTGTTGAGTCCATTTCGTTGAGCAAGGAGTAGCTCTTGTCTATTCCATATTTGGCTTAAGGAACTTTATCTGTGCTCATTTCAATCTCTGGTTTTATGCAGCACCCCAACTCACCTTTACCCTTAAGCAAGCATAAGTTGGTTTTCTAAATTTGAGACCCTGTTCTGTTCTGTAATTCAGTTCCTGTGTAGCCAAGTTTACATTCCGTGTATTACTGATATCTTATGATGTTTCTTTTTCTGTGTGACTTATTTCAGTTAGAATCATCATACCTGAATCCACTCATTGTGCTGCTAAGGGCCTGATGACATAGATTTCATTGCTGAGTGATATTGCTTTGTAAGTAAATACCACAACTTCTTTATCCATTTTTCACTTTCTGCGATGTTGAACTTGTACTGTAAACGAGGTTCTTGTAAACAGAGGCGTCCCAATGTTTGGGGTGGCTGTGTCTTTTTGATTTTAATTTCCCTAAGCTATAGGACCATAAGTGGAAGTGCCCTAGGCTCTGTTGCTTTGTTTTTTAGATGTTTCAGGAAACACCATACACTTCTCCCGAGTGTCTGTTGGCAATTTACATCCCGCCCATCAGCATAACAAGGCTCCCAGTTCTCCATGGCCTGTCCTGCCTTTCTGGATTTTACACTTTTTTCAGATGGCCCTTTTGACCGGGGGGAAGTGAGACTTCATTGTAGTGCAGATTTCCTTTGCAAGCTTGCTTGGTTGGCCAAAAAGGGCGTATGCGTTTTTTCCTGAATATATTCAGGAAAAAACGCATACGCCCTTTTTGGCCAAGTGCATCATTGTGGACGTTCTGCCTCTTTTCCTATGCTTTCACTGCAATTCCAGTCTGCCTCCTGAAATCGGTTTCCTGCAATTCTGCCCCGCTTTCAAGTCCTCTTGGCAGCCTTACTTCAGTATATTTTTGGACGATAGCTGTCATTTATAACTCTGCAGGTTTGTGAATTACAGTGCCCCTGAGCTCCTTTCTTCAACTCGCTTTCTTTTGAGCTGGCCGCAACACCGCAGGATGGCTTCAGGCCCTAATCTGGTTCCGGCACGGCACGCTGAGCCTTTGGTTAATTCCTCTTCCTCGTGGGAAATGAGAGTTAAATTTGCCCGTCCAGACACCTCCAGCTAGTCTCTCATTGGTTCTCGCTATTCCTGTTCATCTTCCGCAGAAATTGCAAACTGGGCCAAACAGGAGGTTAAAGGGACTGACTCTCCAAGTCGGGAGGGTGTTAGTAAAGCGTCTGGAATGTTGCACCCGAGTACCAGGGTACGAAAACTGAGACATATTTGAACACGTCTCCCGATCACATGGTTGATCATACTCTAGGTTCCACATGCATGTTTTAGCTGAAGGAAGAATACCTTAAACCTGGGTAGTTGAAACCCGTGGAATGGGTACCATGCAATATGACTTCAAAGGGTCTTCATTTGCTCACCGAACCTCTCCAATCCTATCACTGCTGCGTTTATGCCCCTGTACACATGCTTGATTCTCTTTTGGAGACATAGCAATCCATAGGTTTTAAGATACTTACTAGTCAGTTACATTCTTAGGCGTTTAATATGCGGTGTTGAGTCCATTTTGTTGAGCAAGGAGTAGCTCTTGTCTATTCCATATTTGGCTTAAGGAACTTTATCTGTGCTCATTTCAATCTCTGGTTTTATGCAGCACCCCAACTCACCTTTACCCTTAAGCAAGCATAAGTTGGTTTTCTAAATTTGAGACCCTGTTCTGTTCTGTAATTCAGTTCCTGTGTAGCCAAGTTTACATTCCGTGTATTACTGATATCTTATGATGTTTCTTTTTCTGTGTGACTTATTTCAGTTAGAATCATCATACCTGAATCCACTCATTGTGCTGCTAAGGGCCTGATGACATAGATTTCATTGCTGAGTGATATTGCTTTGTAAGTAAATACCACAAATTCTTTATCCATTTTTCACTTTCTGCGATGTTGAACTTGTACTGTAAACGAGGTTCTTGTCAACAGAGGCGTCCCAAACTTTGGGGTGGCTGTGTCTTTTTGATTTTAATTTCCCTAAGCTATAGGACCATAAGTGGAAGTGCCCTAGGCTCTGTTGCTTTGTTTTTTAGATGTTTCAGGAAACACCATACACTTCTCCCGAGTGTCTGTTGGCAATTTACATCCCGCCCATCAGCATAACAAGGCTCCCAGTTCTCCATGGCCTGTCCTGCCTTTCTGGATTTTACACTTTTTTCAGATGGCCCTTTTGACCGGGGGGAAGTGAGACTTCATTGTAGTGCAGATTTCCTTTGCAAGCTTGCTTGGTTGGCCAAAAAGGGCGTATGCGTTTTTTCCTGAATATATTCAGGAAAAAACGCATACGCCCTTTTTGGCCAAGTGCATCATGGTGGACGTTCTGCCTCTTTTCCTATGCTTTCAATGCAATTCCAGTCTACCTCCTGAAATCGGTTTCCTGCAATTCTGCCCCGCTTTCAAGTCCTCTTGGCAGCCTTACTTCAGTATATTTTTGGACGATAGCTGTCATTTATAACTCTGCAGGTTTGTGAATTACAGTGCCCCTGAGCTCCTTTCTTCAACTCGCTTTCTTGTGACCTGGCCGCAACACCGCAGGATGGCTTCAGGCCCTAATCTGGTTCCGGCACGGCACGCTGAGCCTTTGGTTAATTCCTCTTCCTGGTGGGAAATGAGAGTTAAATTTGCCCGTCCAGACACCTCCAGCTAGTCTCTCATTGGTTCTCGCTATTCCTGTTCATCTTCCGCAGAAATTGCAAACTGGGCCAAACAGGAGGTTAAAGGGACTGACTCTCCAAGTCGGGAGGGTGTTAGTAAAGCGTCTGGAATGTTGCACCCGAGTACCAGGGTACGAAAACTGAGACATATTTGAACACGTCTCCCGATCACATGGTTGATCATACTCTAGGTTCCACATGCATGTTTTAGCTGAAGGAAGAATACCTTAAACCTGGGTAGTTGAAACCCGTGGAATGGGTACCATGCAATATGACTTCAGAGGGTCTTCATTTGCTCACCGAACCTCTCCAATCCTATCACTGCTGCGTTTATGCCCCTGTACACATGCTTGATTCTCTTTCGGAGACATAGCAATCCATAGGTTTTAAGATACTTACTAGTCAGGTACATTCTTAGGCATTTAATATGCGGTGTTGAGTCCATTTCGTTGAGCAAGGAGTAGCTCTTGTCTATTCCATATTTGGCTTAAGGAACTTTATCTGTGCTCATTTCAATCTCTGGTTTTATGCAGCACCCCAACTCACCTTTACCCTTAAGCAAGCATAAGTTGGTTTTCTAAATTTGAGACCCTGTTCTGTTCTGTAATTCAGTTCCTGTGTAGCCAAGTTTACATTCCGTGTATTACTGATATCTTATGATGTTTCTTTTTCTGTGTGACTTATTTCAGTTAGAATCATCATACCTGAATCCACTCATTGTGCTGCTAAGGGCCTGATGACATAGATTTCATTGCTGAGTGATATTGCTTTGTAAGTAAATACCACAACTTCTTTATCCATTTTTCACTTTCTGCGATGTTGAACTTGTACTGTAAACGAGGTTCTTGTAAACAGAGGCGTCCCAATGTTTGGGGTGGCTGTGTCTTTTTGATTTTAATTTCCCTAAGCTATAGGACCATAAGTGGAAGTGCCCTAGGCTCTGTTGCTTTGTTTTTTAGATGTTTCAGGAAACACCATACACTTCTCCCGAGTGTCTGTTGGCAATTTACATCCCGCCCATCAGCATAACAAGGCTCCCAGTTCTCCATGGCCTGTCCTGCCTTTCTGGATTTTACACTTTTTTCAGATGACCCTTTTGACCGGGGGGAAGTGAGACTTCATTGTAGTGCAGATTTCCTTTGCAAGCTTGCTTGGTTGGCCAAAAAGGGCGTATGCGTTTTTTCCTGAATATATTCAGGAAAAAACGCATACGCCCTTTTTGGCCAAGTGCATCATTGTGGACGTTCTGCCTCTTTTCCTATGCTTTCAATGCAATTCCAGTCTACCTCCTGAAATCGGTTTCCTGCAATTCTGCCCCGCTTTCAAGTCCTCTTGGCAGCCTTACTTCAGTATATTTTTGGACGATAGCTGTCATTTATAACTCTGCAGGTTTGTGAATTACAGTGCCCCTGAGCTCCTTTCTTCAACTCGCTTTCTTTTGAGCTGGCCGCAACACCGCAGGATGGCTTCAGGCCCTAATCTGGTTCCGGCACGGCACGCTGAGCCTTTGGTTAATTCCTCTTCCTGGTGGGAAATGAGAGTTAAATTTGCCCGTCCAGACACCTCCAGCTAGTCTCTCATTGGTTCTCGCTATTCCTGTTCATCTTCCGCAGAAATTGCAAACTGGGCCAAACAGGAGGTTAAAGGGACTGACTCTCCAAGTCGGGAGGGTGTTAGTAAAGCGTCTGGAATGTTGCACCCGAGTACCAGGGTACGAAAACTGAGACATATTTGAACACGTCTCCCGATCACATGGTTGATCATACTCTAGGTTCCACATGCATGTTTTAGCTGAAGGAAGAATACCTTAAACCTGGGTAGTTGAAACCCGTGGAATGGGTACCATGCAATATGACTTCAGAGGGTCTTCATTTGCTCACCGAACCTCTCCAATCCTATCACTGCTGCGTTTATGCCCCTGTACACATGCTTGATTCTCTTTCGGAGACATAGCAATCCATAGGTTTTAAGATACTTACTAGTCAGGTACATTCTTAGGCGTTTAATATGCGGTGTTGAGTCCATTTCGTTGAGCAAGGAGTAGCTCTTGTCTATTCCATATTTGGCTTAAGGAAATTTATCTGTGCTCATTTCAATCTCTGGTTTTATGCAGCACCCCAACTCACCTTTACCCTTAAGCAAGCATAAGTTGGTTTTCTAAATTTGAGACCCTGTTCTGTTCTGTAATTCAGTTCCTGTGTAGCCAAGTTTACATTCCGTGTATTACTGATATCTTATGATGTTTCTTTTTCTGTGTGACTTATTTCAGTTAGAATCATCATACCTGAATCCACTCATTGTGCTGCTAAGGGCCTGATGACATAGATTTCATTGCTGAGTGATATTGCTTTGTAAGTAAATACCACAACTTCTTTATCCATTTTTCACTTTCTGCAATGTTGAACTTGTACTGTAAACGAGGTTCTTGTAAACAGAGGCGTCCCAAACTTTGGGGTGGCTGTGTCTTTTTGATTTTAATTTCCCTAAGCTATAGGACCATAAGTGGAAGTGCCCTAGGCTCTGTTGCTTTGTTTTTTAGATGTTTCAGGAAACACCATACACTTCTCCCGAGTGTCTGTTGGCAATTTACATCCCGCCCATCAGCATAACAAGGCTCCCAGTTCTCCATGGCCTGTCCTGCCTTTCTGGATTTTACACTTTTTTCAGATGGCCCTTTTGACCGGGGGGAAGTGAGACTTCATTGTAGTGCAGATTTCCTTTGCAAGCTTGCTTGGTTGGCCAAAAAGGGCGTATGCGTTTTTTCCTGAATATATTCAGGAAAAAACGCATACGCCCTTTTTGGCCAAGTGCATCATTGTGGACGTTCTGCCTCTTTTCCTATGCTTTCAATGCAATTCCAGTCTACCTCCTGAAATCGGTTTCCTGCAATTCTGCCCCGCTTTCAAGTCCTCTTGGCAGCCTTACTTCAGTATATTTTTGGACGATAGCTGTCATTTATAACTCTGCAGGTTTGTGAATTACAGTGCCCCTGAGCTCCTTTCTTCAACTCGCTTTCTTGTGACCTGGCCGCAACACCGCAGGATGGCTTCAGGCCCTAATCTGGTTCCGGCACGGCATGCTGAGCCTTTGGTTAATTCCTCTTCCTGGTGGGAAATGAGAGTTAAATTTGCCCGTCCAGACACCTCCAGCTAGTCTCTCATTGGTTCTCGCTATTCCTGTTCATCTTCCGCAGAAATTGCAAACTGGGCCAAACAGGAGGTTAAAGGGACTGACTCTCCAAGTCGGGAGGGTGTTAGTAAAGCGTCTGGAATGTTGCACCCGAGTACCAGGGTACGAAAACTGAGACATATTTGAACACGTCTCCCGATCACATGGTTGATCATACTCTAGGTTCCACATGCATGTTTTAGCTGAAGGAAGAATACCTTAAACCTGGGTAGTTGAAACCCGTGGAATGGGTACCATGCAATATGACTTCAGAGGGTCTTCATTTGCTCACTGAACCTCTCCAATCCTATCACTGCTGCGTTTATGCCCCTGTACACATGCTTGATTCTCTTTCGGAGACATAGCAATCCATAGGTTTTAAGATACTTACTAGTCAGGTACATTCTTAGGCATTTAATATGCGGTGTTGGGTCCATTTCGTTGAGCAAGGAGTAGCTCTTGTCTATTCCATATTTGGCTTAAGGAACTTTATCTGTGCTCATTTCAATCTCTGGTTTTATGCAGCACCCCAACTCACCTTTCCCCTTAAGCAAGCATAAGTTGGTTTTCTAAATTTGAGACCCTGTTCTGTTCTGTAATTCAGTTCCTGTGTAGCCAAGTTTACATTCCGTGTATTACTGATATCTTATGATGTTTCTTTTTCTGTGTGACTTATTTCAGTTAGAATCATCATACCTGAATCCACTCATTGTGCTGCTAAGGGCCTGATGACATAGATTTCATTGCTGAGTGATATTGCTTTGTAAGTAAATACCACAACTTCTTTATCCATTTTTCACTTTCTGCGATGTTGAACTTGTACTGTAAACGAGGTTCTTGTAAACAGAGGCGTCCCAAACTTTGGGGTGGCTGTGTCTTTTTGATTTTAATTTCCCTAAGCTATAGGACCATAAGTGGAAGTGCCCTAGGCTCTGTTGCTTTGGTTTTTAGATGTTTCAGGAAACACCATACACTTCTCCCGAGTGTCTGTTGGCAATTTACATCCCGCCCATCAGCATAACAAGGCTCCCAGTTCTCCATGGCCTGTCCTGCCTTTCTGGATTTTACACTTTTTTCAGATGGCCCTTTTGACCGGGGGGAAGTGAGACTTCATTGTAGTGCAGATTTCCTTTGCAAGCTTGCTTGGTTGGCCAAAAAGGGCGTATGCGTTTTTTCCTGAATATATTCAGGAAAAAACGCATACGCCCTTTTTGGCCAAGTGCATCATTGTGGACGTTCTGCCTCTTTTCCTATGCTTTCACTGCAATTCCAGTCTGCCTCCTGAAATCGGTTTCCTGCAATTCTGCCCCGCTTTCAAGTCCTCTTGGCAGCCTTACTTCAGTATATTTTTGGATGATAGCTGTCATTTATAACTCTGCAGGTTTGTGAATTACAGTGCCCCTGAGCTCCTTTCTTCAACTCGCTTTCTTTTGAGCTGGCCGCAACACCGCAGGATGGCTTCAGGCCCTAATCTGGTTCCGGCACGGCACGCTGAGCCTTTGGTTAATTCCTCTTCCTGGTGGGAAATGAGAGTTAAATTTGCCCGTCCAGACACCTCCAGCTAGTCTCTCATTGGTTCTCGCTATTCCTGTTCATCTTCCGCAGAAATTGCAAACTGGGCCAAACAGGAGGTTAAAGGGACTGACTCTCCAAGTCGGGAGGGTGTTAGTAAAGCGTCTGGAATGTTGCACCCGAGTACCAGGGTACGAAAACTGAGACATATTTGAACACGTCTCCCGATCACATGGTTGATCATACTCTAGGTTCCACATGCATGTTTTAGCTGAAGGAAGAATACCTTAAACCTGGGTAGTTGAAACCCGTGGAATGGGTACCATGCAATATGACTTCAGAGGGTCTTCATTTGCTCACCGAACCTCTCCAATCCTATCACTGCTGCGTTTATGCCCCTGTACACATGCTTGATTCTCTTTCGGAGACATAGCAATCCATAGGTTTTAAGATACTTACTAGTCAGGTACATTCTTAGGCGTTTAATATGCGGTGTTGAGTCCATTTCGTTGAGCAAGGAGTAGCTCTTGTCTATTCCATATTTGGCTTAAGGAACTTTATCTGTGCTCATTTCAATCTCTGGTTTTATGCAGCACCCCAACTCACCTTTACCCTTAAGCAAGCATAAGTTGGTTTTCTAAATTTGAGACCCTGTTCTGTTCTGTAATACAGTTCCTGTGTAGCCAAGTTTACATTCCGTGTATTACTGATATCTTATGATGTTTCTTTTTCTGTGTGACTTATTTCAGTTAGAATCATCATACCTGAATCCACTCATTGTGCTGCTAAGGGCCTGATGACATAGATTTCATTGCTGAGTGATATTGCTTTGTAAGTAAATACCACAACTTCTTTATCCATTTTTCACTTTCTGCGATGTTGAACTTGTACGGTAAACGAGGTTCTTGTAAACAGAGGCGTCCCAAACTTTGGGGTGGCTGTGTCTTTTTGATTTTAATTTCCCTAAGCTATAGGACCATAAGTGGAAGTGCCCTAGGCTCTGTTGCTTTGTTTTTTAGATGTTTCAGGAAACACCATACACTTCTCCCGAGTGTCTGTTGGCAATTTACATCCCGCCCATCAGCATAACAAGGCTCCCAGTTCTCCATGGCCTGTCCTGCCTTTCTGGATTTTACACTTTTTTCAGATGGCCCTTTTGACCGGGGGGAAGTGAGACTTCATTGTAGTGCAGATTTCCTTTGCAAGCTTGCTTGGTTGGCCAAAAAGGGCGTATGCGTTTTTTCCTGAATATATTCAGGAAAAAACGCATACGCCCTTTTTGGCCAAGTGCATCATTGTGGACGTTCTGCCTCTTTTCCTATGCTTTCAATGCAATTCCAGTCTACCTCCTGAAATCGGTTTCCTGCAATTCTGCCCCGCTTTCAAGTCCTCTTGGCAGCCTTACTTCAGTATATTTTTGGACGATAGCTGTCATTTATAACTCTGCAGGTTTGTGAATTACAGTGCCCCTGAGCTCCTTTCTTCAACTCGCTTTCTTTTGAGCTGGCCGCAACACCGCAGGATGGCTTCAGGCCCTAATCTGGTTCCGGCACGGCACGCTGAGCCTTTGGTTAATTCCTCTTCCTGGTGGGAAATGAGAGTTAAATTTGCCCGTCCAGACACCTCCAGCTAGTCTCTCATTGGTTCTCGCTATTCCTGTTCATCTTCCGCAGAAATTGCAAACTGGGCCAAACAGGAGGTTAAAGGGACTGACTCTCCAAGTCGGGAGGGTGTTAGTAAAGCGTCTGGAATGTTGCACCCGAGTACCAGGGTACGAAAACTGAGACATATTTGAACACGTCTCCCGATCACATGGTTGATCATACTCTAGGTTCCACATGCATGTTTTAGCTGAAGGAAGAATACCTTAAACCTGGGTAGTTGAAACCCGTGGAATGGGTACCATGCAATATGACTTCAAAGGGTCTTCATTTGCTCACCGAACCTCTCCAATCCTATCACTGCTGCGTTTATGCCCCTGTACACATGCTTGATTCTCTTTCGGAGACATAGCAATCCATAGGTTTTAAGATACTTACTAGTCAGGTACATTCTTAGGCGTTTAATATGCGGTGTTTAGTCCATTTCGTTGAGCAAGGAGTAGCTCTTGTCTATTCCATATTTGGCTTAAGGAACTTTATCTGTGCTCATTTTAATGTCTGGTTTTATGCAGCACCCCAACTCACCTTTCCCCTTAAGCAAGCATAAGTTGGTTTTCTAAATTTGAGACCCTGTTCTGTTCTGTAATTCAGTTCCTGTGTAGCCAAGTTTACATTCCGTGTATTACTGATATCTTATGATGTTTCTTTTTCTGTGTGACTTATTTCAGTTAGAATCATCATACCTGAATCCACTCATTGTGCTGCTAAGGGCCTGATGACATAGATTTCATTGCTGAGTGATATTGCTTTGTAAGTAAATACCACAACTTCTTTATCCATTTTTCACTTTCTGCGATGTTGAACTTGTACTGTAAACGAGGTTCTTGTAAACAGAGGCGTCCCAAACTTTGGGGTGGCTGTGTCTTTTTGATTTTAATTTCCCTAAGCTATAGGACCATAAGTGGAAGTGCCCTAGGCTCTGTTGCTTTGTTTTTTAGATGTTTCAGGAAACACCATACACTTCTCCCGAGTGTCTGTTGGCAATTTACATCCCGCCCATCAGCATAACAAGGCTCCCAGTTCTCCATGGCCTGTCCTGTCTTTCTGGATTTTACACATTTTTCAGATGGCCCTTTTGACCGGGGGGAAGTGAGACTTCATTGTAGTGCAGATTTCCTTTGCAAGCTTGCTTGGTTGGCCAAAAAGGGCGTATGCGTTTTTTCCTGAATATATTCAGGAAAAAACGCATACGCCCTTTTTGGCCAAGTGCATCATGGTGGACGTTCTGCCTCTTTTCCTATGCTTTCAATGCAATTCCAGTCAACCTCCTGAAATCGGTTTCCTGCAATTCTGCCCCGCTTTCAAGTCCTCTTGGCAGCCTTACTTCAGTATATTTTTGGACGATAGCTGTCATTTATAACTCTGCAGGTTTGTGAATTACAGTGCCCCTGAGCTCCTTTCTTCAACTCGCTTTCTTTTGAGCTGGCCGCAACACCGCAGGATGGCTTCAGGCCCTAATCTGGTTCCGGCACGGCACGCTGAGCCTTTGGTTAATTCCTCTTCCTGGTGGGAAATGAGAGTTAAATTTGCCCGTCCAGACACCTCCAGCTAGTCTCTCATTGGTTCTCGCTATTCCTGTTCATCTTCCGCAGAAATTGCAAACTGGGCCAAACAGGAGGTTAAAGGGACTGACTCTCCAAGTCGGGAGGGTGTTAGTAAAGCGTCTGGAATGTTGCACCCGAGTACCAGGGTACCGAAACTGAGACATATTTGAACACGTCTCCCGATCACATGGTTGATCATACTCTAGGTTCCACATGCATGTTTTAGCTGAAGGAAGAATACCTTAAACCTGGGTAGTTGAAACCCGTGGAATGGGTACCATGCAATATGACTTCAGAGGGTCTTCATTTGCTCACCGAACCTCTCCAATCCTATCACTGCTGCGTTTATGCCCCTGTACACATGCTTGATTCTCTTTTGGAGACATAGCAATCCATAGGTTTTAAGATACTTACTAGTCAGGTACATTCTTAGGCGTTTAATATGCGGTGTTGAGTCCATTTCGTTGAGCAAGGAGTAGCTCTTGTCTATTCCATATTTGGCTTAAGGAACTTTATCTGTGCTCATTTCAATCTCTGGTTTTATGCAGCACCCCAACTCACCTTTACCCTTAAGCAAGCATAAGTTGGTTTTCTAAATTTGAGACCCTGTTCTGTTCTGTAATTCAGTTCCTGTGTAGCCAAGTTTACATTCCGTGTATTACTGATATCTTATGATGTTTCTTTTTCTGTGTGACTTATTTCAGTTAGAATCATCATACCTGAATCCACTCATTGTGCTGCTAAGGGCCTGATGACATAGATTTCATTGCTGAGTGATATTGCTTTGTAAGTAAATACCACAACTTCTTTATCCATTTTTCACTTTCTGCGATGTTGAACTTGTACTGTAAACGAGGTTCTTGTAAACAGAGGCGTCCCAAACTTTGGGGTGGCTGTGTCTTTTTGATTTTAATTTCCCTAAGCTATAGGACCATAAGTGGAAGTGCCCTAGGCTCTGTTGCTTTGTTTTTTAGATGTTTCAGGAAACACCATACACTTCTCCCGAGTGTCTGTTGGCAATTTACATCCCGCCCATCAGCATAACAAGGCTCCCAGTTCTCCATGGCCTGTCCTGCCTTTCTGGATTTTACACTTTTTTCAGATGGCCCTATTGACCGGGGGGAAGTGAGACTTCATTGTAGTGCAGATTTCCTTTGCAAGCTTGCTTGGTTGGCCAAAAAGGGCGTATGCGTTTTTTCCTGAATATATTCAGGAAAAAACGCATACGCCCTTTTTGGCCAAGTGCATCATTGTGGACGTTCTGCCTCTTTTCCTATGCTTTCAATGCAATTCCAGTCTACCTCCTGAAATCGGTTTCCTGCAATTCTGCCCCGCTTTCAAGTCCTCTTGGCAGCCTTACTTCAGTATATTTTTGGACGATAGCTGTCATTTATAACTCTGCAGGTTTGTGAATTACAGTGCCCCTGAGCTCCTTTCTTCAACTCGCTTTCTTGTGACCTGGCCGCAACACCGCAGGATGGCTTCAGGCCCTAATCTGGTTCCGGCACGGCATGCTGAGCCTTTGGTTAATTCCTCTTCCTGGTGGGAAATGAGAGTTAAATTTGCCCGTCCAGACACCTCCAGCTAGTCTCTCATTGGTTCTCGCTATTCCTGTTCATCTTCCGCAGAAATTGCAAACTGGGCCAAACAGGAGGTTAAAGGGACTGACTCTCCAAGTCGGGAGGGTGTTAGTAAAGCGTCTGGAATGTTGCACCCGAGTACCAGGGTACGAAAACTGAGACATATTTGAACACGTCTCCCGATCACATGGTTGATCATACTCTAGGTTCCACATGCATGTTTTAGCTGAAGGAAGAATACCTTAAACCTGGGTAGTTGAAACCCGTGGAATGGGTACCATGCAATATGACTTCAGAGGGTCTTCATTTGCTCACTGAACCTCTCCAATCCTATCACTGCTGCGTTTATGCCCCTGTACACATGCTTGATTCTCTTTCGGAGACATAGCAATCCATAGGTTTTAAGATACTTACTAGTCAGGTACATTCTTAGGCATTTAATATGCGGTGTTGGGTCCATTTCGTTGAGCAAGGAGTAGCTCTTGTCTATTCCATATTTGGCTTAAGGAACTTTATCTGTGCTCATTTCAATCTCTGGTTTTATGCAGCACCCCAACTCACCTTTCCCCTTAAGCAAGCATAAGTTGGTTTTCTAAATTTGAGACCCTGTTCTGTTCTGTAATTCAGTTCCTGTGTAGCCAAGTTTACATTCCGTGTATTACTGATATCTTATGATGTTTCTTTTTCTGTGTGACTTATTTCAGTTAGAATCATCATACCTGAATCCACTCATTGTGCTGCTAAGGGCCTGATGACATAGATTTCATTGCTGAGTGATATTGCTTTGTAAGTAAATACCACAACTTCTTTATCCATTTTTCACTTTCTGCGATGTTGAACTTGTACTGTAAACGAGGTTCTTGTAAACAGAGGCGTCCCAAACTTTGGGGTGGCTGTGTCTTTTTGATTTTAATTTCCCTAAGCTATAGGACCATAAGTGGAAGTGCCCTAGGCTCTGTTGCTTTGGTTTTTAGATGTTTCAGGAAACACCATACACTTCTCCCGAGTGTCTGTTGGCAATTTACATCCCGCCCATCAGCATAACAAGGCTCCCAGTTCTCCATGGCCTGTCCTGCCTTTCTGGATTTTACACTTTTTTCAGATGGCCCTTTTGACCGGGGGGAAGTGAGACTTCATTGTAGTGCAGATTTCCTTTGCAAGCTTGCTTGGTTGGCCAAAAAGGGCGTATGCGTTTTTTCCTGAATATATTCAGGAAAAAACGCATACGCCCTTTTTGGCCAAGTGCATCATTGTGGACGTTCTGCCTCTTTTCCTATGCTTTCACTGCAATTCCAGTCTGCCTCCTGAAATCGGTTTCCTGCAATTCTGCCCCGCTTTCAAGTCCTCTTGGCAGCCTTACTTCAGTATATTTTTGGATGATAGCTGTCATTTATAACTCTGCAGGTTTGTGAATTACAGTGCCCCTGAGCTCCTTTCTTCAACTCGCTTTCTTTTGAGCTGGCCGCAACACCGCAGGATGGCTTCAGGCCCTAATCTGGTTCCGGCACGGCACGCTGAGCCTTTGGTTAATTCCTCTTCCTGGTGGGAAATGAGAGTTAAATTTGCCCGTCCAGACACCTCCAGCTAGTCTCTCATTGGTTCTCGCTATTCCTGTTCATCTTCCGCAGAAATTGCAAACTGGGCCAAACAGGAGGTTAAAGGGACTGACTCTCCAAGTCGGGAGGGTGTTAGTAAAGCGTCTGGAATGTTGCACCCGAGTACCAGGGTACGAAAACTGAGACATATTTGAACACGTCTCCCGATCACATGGTTGATCATACTCTAGGTTCCACATGCATGTTTTAGCTGAAGGAAGAATACCTTAAACCTGGGTAGTTGAAACCCGTGGAATGGGTACCATGCAATATGACTTCAGAGGGTCTTCATTTGCTCACCGAACCTCTCCAATCCTATCACTGCTGCGTTTATGCCCCTGTACACATGCTTGATTCTCTTTCGGAGACATAGCAATCCATAGGTTTTAAGATACTTACTAGTCAGGTACATTCTTAGGCGTTTAATATGCGGTGTTGAGTCCATTTCGTTGAGCAAGGAGTAGCTCTTGTCTATTCCATATTTGGCTTAAGGAACTTTATCTGTGCTCATTTCAATCTCTGGTTTTATGCAGCACCCCAACTCACCTTTACCCTTAAGCAAGCATAAGTTGGTTTTCTAAATTTGAGACCCTGTTCTGTTCTGTAATACAGTTCCTGTGTAGCCAAGTTTACATTCCGTGTATTACTGATATCTTATGATGTTTCTTTTTCTGTGTGACTTATTTCAGTTAGAATCATCATACCTGAATCCACTCATTGTGCTGCTAAGGGCCTGATGACATAGATTTCATTGCTGAGTGATATTGCTTTGTAAGTAAATACCACAACTTCTTTATCCATTTTTCACTTTCTGCGATGTTGAACTTGTACGGTAAACGAGGTTCTTGTAAACAGAGGCGTCCCAAACTTTGGGGTGGCTGTGTCTTTTTGATTTTAATTTCCCTAAGCTATAGGACCATAAGTGGAAGTGCCCTAGGCTCTGTTGCTTTGTTTTTTAGATGTTTCAGGAAACACCATACACTTCTCCCGAGTGTCTGTTGGCAATTTACATCCCGCCCATCAGCATAACAAGGCTCCCAGTTCTCCATGGCCTGTCCTGCCTTTCTGGATTTTACACTTTTTTCAGATGGCCCTTTTGACCGGGGGGAAGTGAGACTTCATTGTAGTGCAGATTTCCTTTGCAAGCTTGCTTGGTTGGCCAAAAAGGGCGTATGCGTTTTTTCCTGAATATATTCAGGAAAAAACGCATACGCCCTTTTTGGCCAAGTGCATCATTGTGGACGTTCTGCCTCTTTTCCTATGCTTTCAATGCAATTCCAGTCTACCTCCTGAAATCGGTTTCCTGCAATTCTGCCCCGCTTTCAAGTCCTCTTGGCAGCCTTACTTCAGTATATTTTTGGACGATAGCTGTCATTTATAACTCTGCAGGTTTGTGAATTACAGTGCCCCTGAGCTCCTTTCTTCAACTCGCTTTCTTTTGAGCTGGCCGCAACACCGCAGGATGGCTTCAGGCCCTAATCTGGTTCCGGCACGGCACGCTGAGCCTTTGGTTAATTCCTCTTCCTGGTGGGAAATGAGAGTTAAATTTGCCCGTCCAGACACCTCCAGCTAGTCTCTCATTGGTTCTCGCTATTCCTGTTCATCTTCCGCAGAAATTGCAAACTGGGCCAAACAGGAGGTTAAAGGGACTGACTCTCCAAGTCGGGAGGGTGTTAGTAAAGCGTCTGGAATGTTGCACCCGAGTACCAGGGTACGAAAACTGAGACATATTTGAACACGTCTCCCGATCACATGGTTGATCATACTCTAGGTTCCACATGCATGTTTTAGCTGAAGGAAGAATACCTTAAACCTGGGTAGTTGAAACCCGTGGAATGGGTACCATGCAATATGACTTCAAAGGGTCTTCATTTGCTCACCGAACCTCTCCAATCCTATCACTGCTGCGTTTATGCCCCTGTACACATGCTTGATTCTCTTTCGGAGACATAGCAATCCATAGGTTTTAAGATACTTACTAGTCAGGTACATTCTTAGGCGTTTAATATGCGGTGTTTAGTCCATTTCGTTGAGCAAGGAGTAGCTCTTGTCTATTCCATATTTGGCTTAAGGAACTTTATCTGTGCTCATTTTAATGTCTGGTTTTATGCAGCACCCCAACTCACCTTTCCCCTTAAGCAAGCATAAGTTGGTTTTCTAAATTTGAGACCCTGTTCTGTTCTGTAATTCAGTTCCTGTGTAGCCAAGTTTACATTCCGTGTATTACTGATATCTTATGATGTTTCTTTTTCTGTGTGACTTATTTCAGTTAGAATCATCATACCTGAATCCACTCATTGTGCTGCTAAGGGCCTGATGACATAGATTTCATTGCTGAGTGATATTGCTTTGTAAGTAAATACCACAACTTCTTTATCCATTTTTCACTTTCTGCGATGTTGAACTTGTACTGTAAACGAGGTTCTTGTAAACAGAGGCGTCCCAAACTTTGGGGTGGCTGTGTCTTTTTGATTTTAATTTCCCTAAGCTATAGGACCATAAGTGGAAGTGCCCTAGGCTCTGTTGCTTTGTTTTTTAGATGTTTCAGGAAACACCATACACTTCTCCCGAGTGTCTGTTGGCAATTTACATCCCGCCCATCAGCATAACAAGGCTCCCAGTTCTCCATGGCCTGTCCTGTCTTTCTGGATTTTACACATTTTTCAGATGGCCCTTTTGACCGGGGGGAAGTGAGACTTCATTGTAGTGCAGATTTCCTTTGCAAGCTTGCTTGGTTGGCCAAAAAGGGCGTATGCGTTTTTTCCTGAATATATTCAGGAAAAAACGCATACGCCCTTTTTGGCCAAGTGCATCATGGTGGACGTTCTGCCTCTTTTCCTATGCTTTCAATGCAATTCCAGTCAACCTCCTGAAATCGGTTTCCTGCAATTCTGCCCCGCTTTCAAGTCCTCTTGGCAGCCTTACTTCAGTATATTTTTGGACGATAGCTGTCATTTATAACTCTGCAGGTTTGTGAATTACAGTGCCCCTGAGCTCCTTTCTTCAACTCGCTTTCTTTTGAGCTGGCCGCAACACCGCAGGATGGCTTCAGGCCCTAATCTGGTTCCGGCACGGCACGCTGAGCCTTTGGTTAATTCCTCTTCCTGGTGGGAAATGAGAGTTAAATTTGCCCGTCCAGACACCTCCAGCTAGTCTCTCATTGGTTCTCGCTATTCCTGTTCATCTTCCGCAGAAATTGCAAACTGGGCCAAACAGGAGGTTAAAGGGACTGACTCTCCAAGTCGGGAGGGTGTTAGTAAAGCGTCTGGAATGTTGCACCCGAGTACCAGGGTACGAAAACTGAGACATATTTGAACACGTCTCCCGATCACATGGTTGATCATACTCTAGGTTCCACATGCATGTTTTAGCTGAAGGAAGAATACCTTAAACCTGGGTAGTTGAAACCCGTGGAATGGGTACCATGCAATATGACTTCAGAGGGTCTTCATTTGCTCACCGAACCTCTCCAATCCTATCACTGCTGCGTTTATGCCCCTGTACACATGCTTGATTCTCTTTTGGAGACATAGCAATCCATAGGTTTTAAGATACTTACTAGTCAGGTACATTCTTAGGCGTTTAATATGCGGTGTTGAGTCCATTTCGTTGAGCAAGGAGTAGCTCTTGTCTATTCCATATTTGGCTTAAGGAACTTTATCTGTGCTCATTTCAATCTCTGGTTTTATGCAGCACCCCAACTCACCTTTACCCTTAAGCAAGCATAAGTTGGTTTTCTAAATTTGAGACCCTGTTCTGTTCTGTAATTCAGTTCCTGTGTAGCCAAGTTTACATTCCGTGTATTACTGATATCTTATGATGTTTCTTTTTCTGTGTGACTTATTTCAGTTAGAATCATCATACCTGAATCCACTCATTGTGCTGCTAAGGTCCTGATGACATAGATTTCATTGCTGAGTGATATTGCTTTGTAAGTAAATACCACAAATTCTTTATCCATTTTTCACTTTCTGCGATGTTGAACTTGTACTGTAAACGAGGTTCTTGTCAACAGAGGCGTCCCAAACTTTGGGGTGGCTGTGTCTTTTTGATTTTAATTTCCCTAAGCTATAGGACCATAAGTGGAAGTGCCCTAGGCTCTGTTGCTTTGTTTTTTAGATGTTTCAGGAAACACCATACACTTCTCCCGAGTGTCTGTTGGCAATTTACATCCCGCCCATCAGCATAACAAGGCTCCCAGTTCTCCATGGCCTGTCCTGCCTTTCTGGATTTTACACTTTTTTCAGATGGCCCTTTTGACCGGGGGGAAGTGAGACTTCATTGTAGTGCAGATTTCCTTTGCAAGCTTGCTTGGTTGGCCAAAAAGGGCGTATGCGTTTTTTCCTGAATATATTCAGGAAAAAACGCATACGCCCTTTTTGGCCAAGTGCATCATGGTGGACGTTCTGCCTCTTTTCCTATGCTTTCAATGCAATTCCAGTCTACCTCCTGAAATCGGTTTCCTGCAATTCTGCCCCGCTTTCAAGTCCTCTTGGCAGCCTTACTTCAGTATATTTTTGGACGATAGCTGTCATTTATAACTCTGCAGGTTTGTGAATTACAGTGCCCCTGAGCTCCTTTCTTCAACTCGCTTTCTTGTGACCTGGCCGCAACACCGCAGGATGGCTTCAGGCCCTAATCTGGTTCCGGCACGGCACGCTGAGCCTTTGGTTAATTCCTCTTCCTGGTGGGAAATGAGAGTTAAATTTGCCCGTCCAGACACCTCCAGCTAGTCTCTCATTGGTTCTCGCTATTCCTGTTCATCTTCCGCAGAAATTGCAAACTGGGCCAAACAGGAGGTTAAAGGGACTGACTCTCCAAGTCGGGAGGGTGTTAGTAAAGCGTCTGGAATGTTGCACCCGAGTACCAGGGTACGAAAACTGAGACATATTTGAACACGTCTCCCGATCACATGGTTGATCATACTCTAGGTTCCACATGCATGTTTTAGCTGAAGGAAGAATACCTTAAACCTGGGTAGTTGAAACCCGTGGAATGGGTACCATGCAATATGACTTCAGAGGGTCTTCATTTGCTCACCGAACCTCTCCAATCCTATCACTGCTGCGTTTATGCCCCTGTACACATGCTTGATTCTCTTTCGGAGACATAGCAATCCATAGGTTTTAAGATACTTACTAGTCAGGTACATTCTTAGGCATTTAATATGCGGTGTTGAGTCCATTTCGTTGAGCAAGGAGTAGCTCTTGTCTATTCCATATTTGGCTTAAGGAACTTTATCTGTGCTCATTTCAATCTCTGGTTTTATGCAGCACCCCAACTCACCTTTCCCCTTAAGCAAGCATAAGTTGGTTTTCTAAATTTGAGACCCTGTTCTGTTCTGTAATTCAGTTCCTGTGTAGCCAAGTTTACATTCCGTGTATTACTGATATCTTATGATGTTTCTTTTTCTGTGTGACTTATTTCAGTTAGAATCATCATACCTGAATCCACTCATTGTGCTGCTAAGGGCCTGATGACATAGATTTCATTGCTGAGTGATATTGCTTTGTAAGTAAATACCACAACTTCTTTATCCATTTTTCACTTTCTGCGATGTTGAACTTGTACTGTAAACGAGGTTCTTGTAAACAGAGGCGTCCCAATGTTTGGGGTGGCTGTGTCTTTTTGATTTTAATTTCCCTAAGCTATAGGACCATAAGTGGAAGTGCCCTAGGCTCTGTTGCTTTGTTTTTTAGATGTTTCAGGAAACACCATACACTTCTCCCGAGTGTCTGTTGGCAATTTACATCCCGCCCATCAGCATAACAAGGCTCCCAGTTCTCCATGGCCTGTCCTGCCTTTCTGGATTTTACACTTTTTTCAGATGACCCTTTTGACCGGGGGGAAGTGAGACTTCATTGTAGTGCAGATTTCCTTTGCAAGCTTGCTTGGTTGGCCAAAAAGGGTGTATGCGTTTTTTCCTGAATATATTCAGGAAAAAACGCATACGCCCTTTTTGGCCAAGTGCATCATTGTGGACGTTCTGCCTCTTTTCCTATGCTTTCAATGCAATTCCAGTCTACCTCCTGAAATCGGTTTCCTGCAATTCTGCCCCGCTTTCAAGTCCTCTTGGCAGCCTTACTTCAGTATATTTTTGGACGATAGCTGTCATTTATAACTCTGCAGGTTTGTGAATTACAGTGCCCCTGAGCTCCTTTCTTCAACTCGCTTTCTTTTGAGCTGGCCGCAACACCGCAGGATGGCTTCAGGCCCTAATCTGGTTCCGGCACGGCACGCTGAGCCTTTGGTTAATTCCTCTTCCTGGTGGGAAATGAGAGTTAAATTTGCCCGTCCAGACACCTCCAGCTAGTCTCTCATTGGTTCTCGCTATTCCTGTTCATCTTCCGCAGAAATTGCAAACTGGGCCAAACAGGAGGTTAAAGGGACTGACTCTCCAAGTCGGGAGGGTGTTAGTAAAGCGTCTGGAATGTTGCACCCGAGTACCAGGGTACGAAAACTGAGACATATTTGAACACGTCTCCCGATCACATGGTTGATCATACTCTAGGTTCCACATGCATGTTTTAGCTGAAGGAAGAATACCTTAAACCTGGGTAGTTGAAACCCGTGGAATGGGTACCATGCAATATGACTTCAGAGGGTCTTCATTTGCTCACCGAACCTCTCCAATCCTATCACTGCTGCGTTTATGCCCCTGTACACATGCTTGATTCTCTTTCGGAGACATAGCAATCCATAGGTTTTAAGATACTTACTAGTCAGGTACATTCTTAGGCGTTTAATATGCGGTGTTGAGTCCATTTCGTTGAGCAAGGAGTAGCTCTTGTCTATTCCATATTTGGCTTAAGGAAATTTATCTGTGCTCATTTCAATCTCTGGTTTTATGCAGCACCCCAACTCACCTTTACCCTTAAGCAAGCATAAGTTGGTTTTCTAAATTTGAGACCCTGTTCTGTTCTGTAATTCAGTTCCTGTGTAGCCAAGTTTACATTCCGTGTATTACTGATATCTTATGATGTTTCTTTTTCTGTGTGACTTATTTCAGTTAGAATCATCATACCTGAATCCACTCATTGTGCTGCTAAGGGCCTGATGACATAGATTTCATTGCTGAGTGATATTGCTTTGTAAGTAAATACCACAACTTCTTTATCCATTTTTCACTTTCTGCGATGTTGAACTTGTACTGTAAACGAGGTTCTTGTAAACAGAGGCGTCCCAAACTTTGGGGTGGCTGTGTCTTTTTGATTTTAATTTCCCTAAGCTATAGGACCATAAGTGGAAGTGCCCTAGGCTCTGTTGCTTTGTTTTTTAGATGTTTCAGGAAACACCATACACTTCTCCCGAGTGTCTGTTGGCAATTTACATCCCGCCCATCAGCATAACAAGGCTCCCAGTTCTCCATGGCCTGTCCTGCCTTTCTGGATTTTACACTTTTTTCAGATGGCCCTTTTGACCGGGGGGAAGTGAGACTTCATTGTAGTGCAGATTTCCTTTGCAAGCTTGCTTGGTTGGCCAAAAAGGGCGTATGCGTTTTTTCCTGAATATATTCAGGAAAAAACGCATACGCCCTTTTTGGCCAAGTGCATCATTGTGGACGTTCTGCCTCTTTTCCTATGCTTTCAATGCAATTCCAGTCTACCTCCTGAAATCGGTTTCCTGCAATTCTGCCCCGCTTTCAAGTCCTCTTGGCAGCCTTACTTCAGTATATTTTTGGACGATAGCTGTCATTTATAACTCTGCAGGTTTGTGAATTACAGTGCCCCTGAGCTCCTTTCTTCAACTCGCTTTCTTGTGACCTGGCCGCAACACCGCAGGATGGCTTCAGGCCCTAATCTGGTTCCGGCACGGCATGCTGAGCCTTTGGTTAATTCCTCTTCCTGGTGGGAAATGAGAGTTAAATTTGCCCGTCCAGACACCTCCAGCTAGTCTCTCATTGGTTCTCGCTATTCCTGTTCATCTTCCGCAGAAATTGCAAACTGGGCCAAACAGGAGGTTAAAGGGACTGACTCTCCAAGTCGGGAGGGTGTTAGTAAAGCGTCTGGAATGTTGCACCCGAGTACCAGGGTACGAAAACTGAGACATATTTGAACACGTCTCCCGATCACATGGTTGATCATACTCTAGGTTCCACATGCATGTTTTAGCTGAAGGAAGAATACCTTAAACCTGGGTAGTTGAAACCCGTGGAATGGGTACCATGCAATATGACTTCAGAGGGTCTTCATTTGCTCACTGAACCTCTCCAATCCTATCACTGCTGCGTTTATGCCCCTGTACACATGCTTGATTCTCTTTCGGAGACATAGCAATCCATAGGTTTTAAGATACTTACTAGTCAGGTACATTCTTAGGCATTTAATATGCGGTGTTGGGTCCATTTCGTTGAGCAAGGAGTAGCTCTTGTCTATTCCATATTTGGCTTAAGGAACTTTATCTGTGCTCATTTCAATCTCTGGTTTTATGCAGCACCCCAACTCACCTTTCCCCTTAAGCAAGCATAAGTTGGTTTTCTAAATTTGAGACCCTGTTCTGTTCTGTAATTCAGTTCCTGTGTAGCCAAGTTTACATTCCGTGTATTACTGATATCTTATGATGTTTCTTTTTCTGTGTGACTTATTTCAGTTAGAATCATCATACCTGAATCCACTCATTGTGCTGCTAAGGGCCTGATGACATAGATTTCATTGCTGAGTGATATTGCTTTGTAAGTAAATACCACAACTTCTTTATCCATTTTTCACTTTCTGCGATGTTGAACTTGTACTGTAAACGAGGTTCTTGTAAACAGAGGCGTCCCAAACTTTGGGGTGGCTGTGTCTTTTTGATTTTAATTTCCCTAAGCTATAGGACCATAAGTGGAAGTGCCCTAGGCTCTGTTGCTTTGGTTTTTAGATGTTTCAGGAAACACCATACACTTCTCCCGAGTGTCTGTTGGCAATTTACATCCCGCCCATCAGCATAACAAGGCTCCCAGTTCTCCATGGCCTGTCCTGCCTTTCTGGATTTTACACTTTTTTCAGATGGCCCTTTTGACCGGGGGGAAGTGAGACTTCATTGTAGTGCAGATTTCCTTTGCAAGCTTGCTTGGTTGGCCAAAAAGGGCGTATGCGTTTTTTCCTGAATATATTCAGGAAAAAACGCATACGCCCTTTTTGGCCAAGTGCATCATTGTGGACGTTCTGCCTCTTTTCCTATGCTTTCACTGCAATTCCAGTCTGCCTCCTGAAATCGGTTTCCTGCAATTCTGCCCCGCTTTCAAGTCCTCTTGGCAGCCTTACTTCAGTATATTTTTGGATGATAGCTGTCATTTATAACTCTGCAGGTTTGTGAATTACAGTGCCCCTGAGCTCCTTTCTTCAACTCGCTTTCTTGTGACCTGGCCGCAACACCGCAGGATGGCTTCAGGCCCTAATCTGGTTCCGGCACGGCATGCTGAGCCTTTGGTTAATTCCTCTTCCTGGTGGGAAATGAGAGTTAAATTTGCCCGTCCAGACACCTCCAGCTAGTCTCTCATTGGTTCTCGCTATTCCTGTTCATCTTCCGCAGAAATTGCAAACTGGGCCAAACAGGAGGTTAAAGGGACTGACTCTCCAAGTCGGGAGGGTGTTAGTAAAGCGTCTGGAATGTTGCACCCGAGTACCAGGGTACGAAAACTGAGACATATTTGAACACGTCTCCCGATCACATGGTTGATCATACTCTAGGTTCCACATGCATGTTTTAGCTGAAGGAAGAATACCTTAAACCTGGGTAGTTGAAACCCGTGGAATGGGTACCATGCAATATGACTTCAGAGGGTCTTCATTTGCTCACCGAACCTCTCCAATCCTATCACTGCTGCGTTTATGCCCCTGTACACATGCTTGATTCTCTTTCAGAGACATAGCAATCCATAGATTTTAAGATACTTAGTAGTCAGGTACATTCTTAGGCGTTTAATATGCGGTGTTGAGTCCATTTCGTTGAGCAAGGAGTACCTCTTGTCTATTCCATATTTGGCTTAAGGAACTTTATCTGTGCTCATTTCAATCTCTGGTTTTATGCAGCACCCCAACTCACCTTTACCCTTAAGCAAGCATAAGTTGGTTTTCTAAATTTGAGACCCTGTTCTGTTCTGTAATTCAGTTCCTGTGTAGCCAAGTTTACATTCCGTGTATTACTGATATCTTATGATGTTTCTTTTTCTGTGTGACTTATTTCAGTTAGAATCATCATACCTGAATCCACTCATTGTGCTGCTAAGGGCCTGATGACATAGATTTCATTGCTGAGTGATATTGCTTTGTAAGTAAATACCACAACTTCTTTATCCATTTTTCACTTTCTGCGATGTTGAACTTGTACTGTAAACGAGGTTCTTGTAAACAGAGGCATCCCAATGTTTGGGGTGGCTGTGTCTTTTTGATTTTAATTTCCCTAAGCTATAGGACCATAAGTGGAAGTGCCCTAGGCTCTGTTGCTTTGTTTTTTAGATGTTTCAGGAAACACCATACACTTCTCCCGAGTGTCTGTTGGCAATTTACATCCCGCCCATCAGCATAACAAGGCTCCCAGTTCTCCATGGCCTGTCCTGCCTTTCTGGATTTTACACTTTTTTCAGATGGCCCTTTTGACCGGGGGAAAGTGAGACTTCATTGTAGTGCAGATTTCCTTTGCAAGCTTGCTTGGTTGGCCAAAAAGGGCGTATGCGTTTTTTCCTGAATATATTCAGGAAAAAACGCATACGCCCTTTTTGGCCAAGTGCATCATTGTGGACGTTCTGCCTCTTTTCCTATGCTTTCAATGCAATTCCAGTCTACCTCCTGAAATCGGTTTCCTGCAATTCTGCCCCGCTTTCAAGTCCTCTTGGCAGCCTTACTTCAGTATATTTTTGGACGATAGCTGTCATTTATAACTCTGCAGGTTTGTGAATTACAGTGCCCCTGAGCTCCTTTCTTCAACTCGCTTTCTTTTGAGCTGGCCGCAACACCGCAGGATGGCTTCAGGCCCTAATCTGGTTCCGGCACGGCACGCTGAGCCTTTGGTTAATTCCTCTTCCTGGTGGGAAATGAGAGTTAAATTTGCCCGTCCAGACACCTCCAGCTAGTCTCTCATTGGTTCTCGCTATTCCTGTTCATCTTCCGCAGAAATTGCAAACTGGGCCAAACAGGAGGTTAAAGGGACTGACTCTCCAAGTCGGGAGGGTGTTAGTAAAGCGTCTGGAATGTTGCACCCGAGTACCAGGGTACGAAAACTGAGACATATTTGAACACGTCTCCCGATCACATGGTTGATCATACTCTAGGTTCCACATGCATGTTTTAGCTGAAGGAAGAATACCTTAAACCTGGGTAGTTGAAACCCGTGGAATGGGTACCATGCAATATGACTTCAAAGGGTCTTCATTTGCTCACCGAACCTCTCCAATCCTATCACTGCTGCGTTTATGCCCCTGTACACATGATTCTCTTTCGGAGACATAGCAATCCATAGGTTTTAAGATACTTACTAGTCAGGTACATTCTTAGGCATTTAATATGCGGTGTTGAGTCCATTTCGTTGAGCAAGGAGTAGCTCTTGTCTATTCCATATTTGGCTTAAGGAACTTTATCTGTGCTCATTTCAATCTCTGGTTTTATGCAGCACCCCAACTCACCTTTCCCCTTAAGCAAGCATAAGTTGGTTTTCTAAATTTGAGACCCTGTTCTGTTCTGTAATTCAGTTCCTGTGTAGCCAAGTTTACATTCCGTGTATTACTGATATCTTATGATGTTTCTTTTTCTGTGTGACTTATTTCAGTTAGAATCATCATACCTGAATCCACTCATTGTGCTGCTAAGGGCCTGATGACATAGATTTCATTGCTGAGTGATATTGCTTTGTAAGTAAATACCACAACTTCTTTATCCATTTTTCACTTTCTGCGATGTTGAACTTGTACTGTAAACGAGGTTCTTGTAAACAGAGGCGTCCCAAACTTTGGGGTGGCTGTGTCTTTTTGATTTTAATTTCCCTAAGCTATAGGACCATAAGTGGAAGTGCCCTAGGCTCTGTTGCTTTGTTTTTTAGATGTTTCAGGAAACACCATACACTTCTCCCGAGTGTCTGTTGGCAATTTACATCCCGCCCATCAGCATAACAAGGCTCCCAGTTCTCCATGGCCTGTCCTGTCTTTCTGGATTTTACACTTTTTTCAGATGGCCCTTTTGACCGGGGGGAAGTGAGACTTCATTGTAGTGCAGATTTCCTTTGCAAGCTTGCTTGGTTGGCCAAAAAGGGCGTATGCGTTTTTTCCTGAATATATTCAGGAAAAAACGCATACGCCCTTTTTGGCCAAGTGCATCATTGTGGACGTTCTGCCTCTTTTCCTATGCTTTCAATGCAATTCCAGTCTACCTCCTGAAATCGGTTTCCTGCAATTCTGCCCCGCTTTCAAGTCCTCTTGGCAGCCTTACTTCAGTATATTTTTGGACGATAGCTGTCATTTATAACTCTGCAGGTTTGTGAATGACAGTGCCCCTGAGCTCCTTTCTTCAACTCGCTTTCTTTTGAGCTGGCCGCAACACCGCAGGATGGCTTCAGGCCCTAATCTGGTTCCGGCACGGCACGCTGAGCCTTTGGTTAATTCCTCTTCCTGGTGGGAAATGAGAGTTAAATTTGCCCGTCCAGACACCTCCAGCTAGTCTCTCATTGGTTCTCGCTATTCCTGTTCATCTTCCGCAGAAATTGCAAACTGGGCCAAACAGGAGGTTAAAGGGACTGACTCTCCAAGTCGGGAGGGTGTTAGTAAAGCGTCTGGAATGTTGCACCCGAGTACCAGGGTACGAAAACTGAGACATATTTGAACACGTCTCCCGATCACATGGTTGATCATACTCTAGGTTCCACATGCATGTTTTAGCTGAAGGAAGAATACCTTAAACCTGGGTAGTTGAAACCCGTGGAATGGGTACCATGCAATATGACTTCAAAGGGTCTTCATTTGCTCACCGAACCTCTCCAATCCTATCACTGCTGCGTTTATGCCCCTGTACACATGCTTGATTCTCTTTCGGAGACATAGCAATCCATAGGTTTTAAGATACTTACTAGTCAGGTACATTCTTAGGCATTTAATATGCGGTGTTGAGTCCATTTCGTTGAGCAAGGAGTAGCTCTTGTCTATTCCATATTTGGCTTAAGGAACTTTATCTGTGCTCATTTCAATCTCTGGTTTTATGCAGCACCCCAACTCACCTTTACCCTTAAGCAAGCATAAGTTGGTTTTCTAAATTTGAGACCCTGTTCTGTTCTGTAATTCAGTTCCTGTGTAGCCAAGTTTACATTCCGTGTATTACTGATATCTTATGATGTTTCTTTTTCTGTGTGACTTATTTCAGTTAGAATCATCATACCTGAATCCACTCATTGTGCTGCTAAGTGCCTGATGACATAGATTTCATTGCTGAGTGATATTGCTTTGTAAGTAAATACCACAACCTCTTTATCCATTTTTCACTTTCTGCGATGTTGAACTTGTACTGTACACGAGGTTCTTGTAAACAGAGGCGTCCCAAACTTTGGGGTGGCTGTGTCTTTTTGATTTTAATTTCCCTAAGCTATAGGACCATAAGTGGAAGTGCCCTAGGCTCTGTTGCTTTGTTTTTTAGATGTTTCAGGAAACACCATACACTTCTCCCGAGTGTCTGTTGGCAATTTACATCCCGCCCATCAGCATAACAAGGCTCCCAGTTCTCCATGGTCTGTCCTGCCTTTCTGGATTTTACACTTTTTTCAGATGGCCCTTTTGACCGGGGGGAAGTGAGACTTCATTGTAGTGCAGATTTCCTTTGCAAGCTTGCTTGGTTGGCCAAAAAGGGCGTATGCGTTTTTTCCTGAATATATTCAGGAAAAAACGCATACGCCCTTTTTGGCCAAGTGCATCATTGTGGACGTTCTGCCTCTTTTCCTATGCTTTCAATGCAATTCCAGTCTGCCTCCTGAAATCGGTTTCCTGCAATTCTGCCCCACTTTCAAGTCCTCTTGGCAGCCTTACTTCAGTATATTTTTGGACGATAGCTGTCATTTATAACTCTGCAGGTTTGTGAATTACAGTGCCCCTGAGCTCCTTTCTTCAACTCGCTTTCTTTTGAGCTGGCCGCAACACCGCAGGATGGCTTCAGGCCCTAATCTGGTTCCGGCACGGCACGCTGAGCCTTTGGTTAATTCCTCTTCCTGGTGGGAAATGAGGGTTAAATTTGCCCGTCCAGACACCTCCAGCTAGTCTCTCATTGGTTCTCGCTATTCCTGTTCATCTTCCGCAGAAATTGCAAACTGGGCCAAACAGGAGGTTAAAGGCGCTGACTCTCCAAGTCGGGAGGGTGTTAGTAAAGCGTCTGGAATGTTGCACCCGAGTACCAGGGTACGAAAACTGAGACATATTTGAACACATCTACCGATCACATGGTTGATCATACTCTAGGTTCCACATGCATGTTTTAGCTGAAGGAAGAATACCTTAAACCTGGGTAGTTGAAACCCGTGGAATGGGTACCATGTAATATGACTTCAGAGGGTCTTCATTTGCTCACCGAACCTCTCCAATCCTATCACTGCTGTGTTTATGCCCCTGTACACATGCTTGATTCTCTTTTGGAGACATAGCAATCCATAGGTTTTAAGATACTTACTAGTCAGGTACATTCTTAGGCGTTTAATATGCGGTGTTGAGTCCATTTCGTTGAGCAAGGAGTAGCTCTTGTCTATTCCATATTTGGCTTAAGGAACTTTATCTGTGCTCATTTCAATCTCTGGTTTTATGCAGCACCCCAACTCACCTTTACCCTTAAGCAAGCATAAGTTGGTTTTCTAAATTTGAGACCCTGTTCTGTTCTGTAATTCAGTTCCTGTGTAGCCAAGTTTACATTCCATGTATTACTGATATCTTATGATGTTTCTTTTTCTGTGTGATTTATTTCAGTTAGAATCATCATACCTGAATCCACTCATTGTGCTGCTAAGGGCCTGATGACATAGATTTCATTGCTCAGTGATATTGCTTTGTAAGTAAATACCAAAACTTCTTTATCCATTTTTCACTTTCTGCGATGTTGAACTTGTACTGTAAACGAGGTTCTTGTAAACAGAGGCGTCCCAAACTTTGGGGTGGCTGTGTCTTTTTGATTTTAATTTCCCTAAGCTATAGGACCATAAGTGGAAGTGCCCTAGGCTCTGTTGCTTTGGTTTTTAGATGTTTCAGGAAACACCATACACTTCTCCCGAGTGTCTGTTGGCAATTTACATCCCGCCCATCAGCATAACAAGGCTCCCAGTTCTCCATGGCCTGTCCTGCCTTTCTGGATTTTACACTTTTTTCAGATGGCCCTTTTGACCGGGGGGAAGTGAGACTTCATTGTAGTGCAGATTTCCTTTGCAAGCTTGCTTGGTTGGCCAAAAAGGGCGTATGCGTTTTTTCCTGAATATATTCAGGAAAAAACGCATACGCCCTTTTTGGCCAAGTGCATCATTGTGGACGTTCTGCCTCTTTTCCTATGCTTTCAATGCAATTCCAGTCTACCTCCTGAAATTGGTTTCCTGCAATTCTGCCCCGCTTTCAAGTCCTCTTGGCAGCCTTACTTCAGTATATTTTTGGATGATAGCTGTCATTTATAACTCTGCAGGTTTGTGAATTACAGTGCCCCTGAGCTCCTTTCTTCAACTCGCTTTCTTGTGACCTGGCCGCAACACCGCAGGATGGCTTCAGGCCCTAAACTGGTTCTGGCACGGCACGCTGAGCCTTTGGTTATTTCCTATTCCTGGTGGGAAATGAGAGTTAAATTTGCCCGTCCAGACACCTCCAGCTAGTCTCTGATTGGTTTTCGCTATTCCTGTTCATCTTCCGCAGAAATTGCAAACTGGGCCAAACAGGAGGTTAAAGGCGCTGACTCTCCAAGTGGGGAGAGTGTTAGTAAAGCGTCTGGAATGTTGCAGCCGAGTACCAGGGTACGAAAACTGAGACATATTTGAACACGTTTCCCGATCACATGGTTGATCATACTCTGGGTTCCACATGCATGTTTTAGCTGAAGGAGGAATACCTTAAACCTGGGTAGTTGAAACCCGTGGAATGGGTACCATGCAATATGACTTCAAAGGGTCTTCATTTGCTCACCGAACCTCTCCAATCCTATCACTGCTGCGTTTATGCCCCTGTACACATGCTTGATTCTCTTTCGGAGACATAGCAATCCATAGGTTTTAAGATACTTACTAGTCACGTACATTCTTAGGCATTTAATATGGGGTGTTGAGTCCATTTCGTTGAGCAAGGAGTAGCTCTTGTCTATTCCATATTTGGCTTAAGGAACTTTATCTGTGCTCATTTCAATCTCTGGTTTTATGCAGCACCCCAACTCACCTTTACCCTTAAGCAAGCATAAGTTGGTTTTCTAAATTTGAGACCCTGTTCTGTTCTGTAATTCAGTTCCTGTGTAGCCAAGTTTACATTCCGTGTATTACTGATATCTTATGATGTTTCTTTTTCTGTGTGACTTATTTCAGTTAGAATCATCATACCTGAATCCACTCATTGTGCTGCTAAGGGCCTGATGACATAGATTTCATTGCTGAGTGATATTGCTTTGTAAGTAAATACCACAACTTCTTTATCCATTTTTCACTTTCTGCGATGTTGAACTTGTACTGTAAACGAGGTTCTTGTAAACAGAGGCGTCCCAAACTTTGGGGTGGCTGTGTCTTTTTGATTTTAATTTCCCTAAGCTATAGGACCATAAGTGGAAGTGCCCTAGGCTCTGTTGCTTTGTTTTTTAGATGTTTCAGGAAACACCATACACTTCTCCCGAGTGTCTGTTGGCAATTTACATCCCGCCCATCAGCATAACAAGGCTCCCAGTTCTCCATGGCCTGTCCTGCCTTTCTGGATTTTACACTTTTTTCAGATGGCCCTTTTGACCGGGGGGAAGTGAGACTTCATTGTAGTGCAGATTTCCTTTGCAAGCTTGCTTGGTTGGCCAAAAAGGGCGTATGCGTTTTTTCCTGAATATATTCAGGAAAAAACGCATACGCCCTTTTTGGCCAAGTGCATCATTGTGGACGTTCTGCCTCTTTTCCTATGCTTTCACTGCAATTCCAGTCTACCTCCTGAAATCGGTTTCCTGCAATTCTGCCCCGCTTTCAAGTCCTCTTGGCAGCCTTACTTCAGTATATTTTTGGACGATAGCTGTCATTTATAACTCTGCAGGTTTGTGAATTACAGTGCCCCTGAGCTCCTTTCTTCAACTCGCTTTCTTTTGAGCTGGCCGCAACACCGCAGGATGGCTTCAGGCCCTAATCTGGTTCCGGCACGGCACGCTGAGCCTTTGGTTAATTCCTCTTCCTGGTGGGAAATGAGAGTTAAATTTGCCCGTCCAGACACCTCCAGCTAGTCTCTCATTGGTTCTCGCTATTCCTGTTCATCTTCCGCAGAAATTGCAAACTGGGCCAAACAGGAGGTTAAAGGGACTGACTCTCCAAGTCGGGAGGGTGTTAGTAAAGCGTCTGGAATGTTGCACCCGAGTACCAGGGTACGAAAACTGAGACATATTTGAACACGTCTCCCGATCACATGGTTGATCAGACTCTAGGTTCCACATGCATGTTTTAGCTGAAGGAAGAATACCTTAAACCTGGGTAGTTGAAACCCGTGGAATGGGTACCATGCAATATGACTTCAAAGGGTCTTCATTTGCTCACCGAACCTCTCCAATCCTATCACTGCTGCGTTTATGCCCCTGTACACATGCTTGATTCTCTTTTGGAGACATAGCAATGCATAGGTTTTAAGATACTTACTAGTCAGTTACATTCTTAGGCGTTTAATATGCGGTGTTGAGTCCATTTTGTTGAGCAAGGAGTAGCTCTTGTCTATTCCATATTTGGCTTAAGGAACTTTATCTGTGCTCATTTCAATCTCTGGTTTTATGCAGCACCCCAACTCACCTTTACCCTTAAGCAAGCATAAGTTGGTTTTCTAAATTTGAGACCCTGTTCTGTTCTGTAATTCAGTTCCTGTGTAGCCAAGTTTACATTCCGTGTATTACTGATATCTTATGATGTTTCTTTTTCTGTGTGACTTATTTCAGTTAGAATCATCATACCTGAATCCACTCATTGTGCTGCTAAGGGCCTGATGACATAGATTTCATTGCTGAGTGATATTGCTTTGTAAGTAAATACCACAACTTCTTTATCCATTTTTCACTTTCTGCGATGTTGAACTTGTACTGTAAACGAGGTTCTTGTCAACAGAGGCGTCCCAAACTTTGGGGTGGCTGTGTCTTTTTGATTTTAATTTCCCTAAGCTATAGGACCATAAGTGGAAGTGCCCTAGGCTCTGTTGCTTTGTTTTTTAGATGTTTCAGGAAACACCATACACTTCTCCCGAGTGTCTGTTGGCAATTTACATCCCGCCCATCAGCATAACAAGGCTCCCAGTTCTCCATGGCCTGTCCTACCTTTCTGGATTTTACACTTTTTTCAGATGGCCCTTTTGACCGGGGGGAAGTGAGACTTCATTGTAGTGCAGATTTCCTTTGCAAGCTTGCTTGGTTGGCCAAAAAGGGCGTATGCGTTTTTTCCTGAATATATTCAGGAAAAAACGCATACGCCCTTTTTGGCCAAGTGCATCATGGTGGACGTTCTGCCTCTTTTCCTATGCTTTCAATGCAATTCCAGTCTACCTCCTGAAATCGGTTTCCTGCAATTCTGCCCCGCTTTCAAGTCCTCTTGGCAGCCTTACTTCAGTATATTTTTGGACGATAGCTGTCATTTATAACTCTGCAGGTTTGTGAATTACAGTGCCCCTGAGCTCCTTTCTTCAACTCGCTTTCTTTTGAGCTGGCCGCAACACCGCAGGATGGCTTCAGGCCCTAATCTGGTTCCGGCACGGCACGCTGAGCCTTTGGTTAATTCCTCTTCCTGGTGGGAAATGAGAGTTAAATTTGCCCGTCCAGACACCTCCAGCTAGTCTCTCATTGGTTCTCGCTATTCCTGTTCATCTTCCGCAGAAATTGCAAACTGGGCCAAACAGGAGGTTAAAGGGACTGACTCTCCTAGTAGGGAGGGTGTTAGTAAAGCGTCTGGAATGTTGCACCCGAGTACCAGGGTACGAAAACTGAGACATATTTGAACACATCTCCCGATCACATGGTTGATCATACTCTAGGTTCCACATGCATGTTTTAGCTGAAGGAAGAATACCTTAAACCTGGGTAGTTGAAACCCGTGGAATGGGTACCATGCAATATGACTTCAGAGGGTCTTCATTTGCTCACCGAACCTCTCCAATCCTATCACTGCTGCGTTTATGCCCCTGTACACATGCTTGATTCTCTTTCGGAGACATAGCAATCCATAGGTTTTAAGATACTTACTAGTCAGGTACATTCTTAGGCATTTAATATGCGGTGTTGAGTCCATTTCGTTGAGCAAGGAGTAGCTCTTGTCTATTCCATATTTGGCTTAAGGAACTTTATCTGTGCTCATTTCAATCTCTGGTTTTATGCAGCACCCCAACTCACCTTTCCCCTTAAGCAAGCATAAGTTGGTTTTCTAAATTTGAGACCCTGTTCTGTTCTGTAATTCAGTTCCTGTGTAGCCAAGTTTACATTCCGTGTATTACTGATATCTTATGATGTTTCTTTTTCTGTGTGACTTATTTCAGTTAGAATCATCATACCTGAATCCACTCATTGTGCTGCTAAGGGCCTGATGACATAGATTTCATTGCTGAGTGATATTGCTTTGTAAGTAAATACCACAACTTCTTTATCCATTTTTCACTTTCTGCGATGTTGAAATTGTACTGTAAACGAGGTTCTTGTAAACAGAGGCGTCCCAAACTTTGGGGTGGCTGTGTCTTTTTGATTTTAATTTCCCTAAGCTATAGGACCATAAGTGGAAGTGCCCTAGGCTCTGTTGCTTTGGTTTTTAGATGTTTCAGGAAACACCATACACTTCTCCCGAGTGTCTGTTGGCAATTTACATCCCGCCCATCAGCATAACAAGGCTCCCAGTTCTCCATGGCCTGTCCTGCCTTTCTGGATTTTACACTTTTTTCAGATGGCCCTTTTGACCGGGGGGAAGTGAGACTTCATTGTAGTGCAGATTTCCTTTGCAAGCTTGCTTGGTTGGCCAAAAAGGGTGTATGCGTTTTTTCCTGAATATATTCAGGAAAAAACGCATACGCCCTTTTTGGCCAAGTGCATCATTGTGGACGTTCTGCCTCTTTTCCTATGCTTTCAATGCAATTCCAGTCTACCTCCTGAAATCGGTTTCCTGCAATTCTGCCCCGCTTTCAAGTCCTCTTGGCAGCCTTACTTCAGTATATTTTTGGACGATAGCTGTCATTTATAACTCTGCAGGTTTGTGAATTACAGTGCCCCTGAGCTCCTTTCTTCAACTCGCTTTCTTTTGAGCTGGCCGCAACACCGCAGGATGGCTTCAGGCCCTAATCTGGTTCCGGCACGGCACGCTGAGCCTTTGGTTAATTCCTCTTCCTGGTGGGAAATGAGAGTTAAATTTGCCCGTCCAGACACCTCCAGCTAGTCTCTCATTGGTTCTCGCTATTCCTGTTCATCTTCCGCAGAAATTGCAAACTGGGCCAAACAGGAGGTTAAAGGGACTGACTCTCCAAGTCGGGAGGGTGTTAGTAAAGCGTCTGGAATGTTGCACCCGAGTACCAGGGTACGAAAACTGAGACATATTTGAACACGTCTCCCGATCACATGGTTGATCATACTCTAGGTTCCACATGCATGTTTTAGCTGAAGGAAGAATACCTTAAACCTGGGTAGTTGAAACCCGTGGAATGGGTACCATGCAATATGACTTCAGAGGGTCTTCATTTGCTCACCGAACCTCTCCAATCCTATCACTGCTGCGTTTATGCCCCTGTACACATGCTTGATTCTCTTTCGGAGACATAGCAATCCATAGGTTTTAAGATACTTACTAGTCAGGTACATTCTTAGGCGTTTAATATGCGGTGTTGAGTCCATTTCGTTGAGCAAGGAGTAGCTCTTGTCTATTCCATATTTGGCTTAAGGAACTTTATCTGTGCTCATTTCAATCTCTGGTTTTATGCAGCACCCCAACTCACCTTTACCCTTAAGCAAGCATAAGTTGGTTTTCTAAATTTGAGACCCTGTTCTGTTCTGTAATTCAGTTCCTGTGTAGCCAAGTTTACATTCCGTGTATTACTGATATCTTATGATGTTTCTTTTTCTGTGTGACTTATTTCAGTTAGAATCATCATACCTGAATCCACTCATTGTGCTGCTAAGGGCCTGATGACATAGATTTCATTGCTGAGTGATATTGCTTTGTAAGTAAATACCACAACTTCTTTATCCATTTTTCACTTTCTGCGATGTTGAACTTGTACTGTAAATGAGGTTCTTGTAAACAGAGGCGTCCCAAACTTTGGGGTGGCTGTGTCTTTTTGATTTTAATTTCCCTAAGCTATAGGACCATAAGTGGAAGTGCCCTAGGCTCTGTTGCTTTGTTTTTTAGATGTTTCAGGAAACACCATACACTTCTCCCGAGTGTCTGTTGGCAATTTACATCCCGCCCATCAGCATAACAAGGCTCCCAGTTCTCCATGGCCTGTCCTGCCTTTCTGGATTTTACACTTTTTTCAGATGGCCCTTTTGACCGGGGGGAAGTGAGACTTCATTGTAGTGCAGATTTCCTTTGCAAGCTTGCTTGGTTGGCCAAAAAGGGCGTATGCGTTTTTTCCTGAATATATTCAGGAAAAAACGCATACGCCCTTTTTGGCCAAGTGCATCATTGTGGACGTTCTGCCTCTTTTCCTATGCTTTCACTGCAATTCCAGTCTGCCTCCTGAAATCGGTTTCCTGCAATTCTGCCCCGCTTTCAAGTCCTCTTGGCAGCCTTACTTCAGTATATTTTTGGACGATAGCTGTCATTTATAACTCTGCAGGTTTGTGAATTACAGTGCCCCTGAGCTCCTTTCTTCAACTCGCTTTCTTTTGAGCTGGCCGCAACACCGCAGGATGGCTTCAGGCCCTAATCTGGTTCCGGCACGGCACGCTGAGCCTTTGGTTAATTCCTCTTCCTGGTGGGAAATGAGAGTTAAATTTGCCCGTCCAGACACCTCCAGCTAGTCTCTCATTGGTTCTCGCTATTCCTGTTCATCTTCCGCAGAAATTGCAAACTGGGCCAAACAGGAGGTTAAAGGGACTGACTCTCCAAGTCGGGAGGGTGTTAGTAAAGCGTCTGGAATGTTGCACCCGAGTACCAGGGTACGAAAACTGAGACATATTTGAACACGTCTCCCGATCACATGGTTGATCATACTCTAGGTTCCACATGCATGTTTTAGCTGAAGGAAGAATACCTTAAACCTGGGTAGTTGAAACCCGTGGAATGGGTACCATGCAATATGACTTCAAAGGGTCTTCATTTGCTCACCGAACCTCTCCAATCCTATCACTGCTGCGTTTATGCCCCTGTACACATGCTTGATTCTCTTTCGGAGACATAGCAATCCATAGGTTTTAAGATACTTACTAGTCAGGTACATTCTTAGGCATTTAATATGCGGTGTTGAGTCCATTTCGTTGAGCAAGGAGTAGCTCTTGTCTATTCCATATTTGGCTTAAGGAACTTTATCTGTGCTCATTTCAATCTCTGGTTTTATGCAGCACCCCAACTCACCTTTCCCCTTAAGCAAGCATAAGTTGGTTTTCTAAATTTGAGACCCTGTTCTGTTCTGTAATTCAGTTCCTGTGTAGCCAAGTTTACATTCCGTGTATTACTGATATCTTATGATGTTTCTTTTTCTGTGTGACTTATTTCAGTTAGAATCATCATACCTGAATCCACTCATTGTGCTGCTAAGGGCCTGATGACATAGATTTCATTGCTGAGTGATATTGCTTTGTAATTAAATACCACAACTTCTTTATCCATTTTTCACTTTCTGCGATGTTGAACTTGTACTGTAAACGAGGTTCTTGTAAACAGAGGCGTCCCAAACTTTGGGGTGGCTGTGTCTTTTTGATTTTAATTTCCCTAAGCTATAGGACCATAAGTGGAAGTGCCCTAGGCTCTGTTGCTTTGGTTTTTAGATGTTTCAGGAAACACCATACACTTCTCCCGAGTGTCTGTTGGCAATTTACATCCCGCCCATCAGCATAACAAGGCTCCCAGTTCTCCATGGCCTGTCCTGCCTTTCTGGATTTTACACTTTTTTCAGATGGCCCTTTTGACCGGGGGGAAGTGAGACTTCATTGTAGTGCAGATTTCCTTTGCAAGCTTGCTTGGTTGGCCAAAAAGGGCGTATGCGTTTTTTCCTGAATATATTCAGGAAAAAACGCATACGCCCTTTTTGGCCAAGTGCATCATTGTGGACGTTCTGCCTCTTTTCCTATGCTTTCACTGCAATTCCAGTCTGCCTCCTGAAATCGGTTTCCTGCAATTCTGCCCCGCTTTCAAGTCCTCTTGGCAGCCTTACTTCAGTATATTTTTGGACGATAGCTGTCATTTATAACTCTGCAGGTTTGTGAATTACAGTGCCCCTGAGCTCCTTTCTTCAACTCGCTTTCTTTTGAGCTGGCCGCAACACCGCAGGATGGCTTCAGGCCCTAATCTGGTTCCGGCACGGCACGCTGAGCCTTTGGTTAATTCCTCTTCCTGGTGGGAAATGAGAGTTAAATTTGCCCGTCCAGACACCTCCAGCTAGTCTCTCATTGGTTCTCGCTATTCCTGTTCATCTTCCGCAGAAATTGCAAACTGGGCCAAACAGGAGGTTAAAGGGACTGACTCTCCAAGTCGGGAGGGTGTTAGTAAAGCGTCTGGAATGTTGCACCCGAGTACCAGGGTACGAAAACTGAGACATATTTGAACACGTCTCCCGATCACATGGTTGATCATACTCTAGGTTCCACATGCATGTTTTAGCTGAAGGAAGAATACCTTAAACCTGGGTAGTTGAAACCCGTGGAATGGGTACCATGCAATATGACTTCAAAGGGTCTTCATTTGCTCACCGAACCTCTCCAATCCTATCACTGCTGCGTTTATGCCCCTGTACACATGCTTGATTCTCTTTCGGAGACATAGCAATCCATAGGTTTTAAGATACTTACTAGTCAGGTACATTCTTAGGCATTTAATATGCGGTGTTGAGTCCATTTCGTTGAGCAAGGAGTAGCTCTTGTCTATTCCATATTTGGCTTAAGGAACTTTATCTGTGCTCATTTCAATCTCTGGTTTTATGCAGCACCCCAACTCACCTTTACCCTTAAGCAAGCATAAGTTGGTTTTCTAAATTTGAGACCCTGTTCTGTTCTGTAATTCAGTTCCTGTGTAGCCAAGTTTACATTCCGTGTATTACTGATATCTTATGATGTTTCTTTTTCTGTGTGACTTATTTCAGTTAGAATCATCATACCTGAATCCACTCATTGTGCTGCTAAGGGCCTGATGACATAGATTTCATTGCTGAGTGATATTGCTTTGTAAGTAAATACCACAACTTCTTTATCCATTTTTCACTTTCTGCGATGTTGAACTTGTACGGTAAACGAGGTTCTTGTAAACAGAGGCGTCCCAAACTTTGGGGTGGCTGTGTCTTTTTGATTTTAATTTCCCTAAGCTATAGGACCATAAGTGGAAGTGCCCTAGGCTCTGTTGCTTTGTTTTTTAGATGTTTCAGGAAACACCATACACTTCTCCAGAGTGTCTGTTGGCAATTTACATCCCGCCCATCAGCATAACAAGGCTCCCAGTTCTCCATGGCCTGTCCTGCCTTTCTGGATTTTACACTTTTTTCAGATGGCCCTTTTGACCGGGGGGAAGTGAGACTTCATTGTAGTGCAGATTTCCTTTGCAAGCTTGCTTGGTTGGCCAAAAAGGGCGTATGCGTTTTTTCCTGAATATATTCAGGAAAAAACGCATACGCCCTTTTTGGCCAAGTGCATCATTGTGGACGTTCTGCCTCTTTTCCTATGCTTTCAATGCAATTCCAGTCTACCTCCTGAAATCGGTTTCCTGCAATTCTGCCCCGCTTTCAAGTCCTCTTGGCAGCCTTACTTCAGTATATTTTTGGACGATAGCTGTCATTTATAACTCTGCAGGTTTGTGAATTACAGTGCCCCTGAGCTCCTTTCTTCAACTCGCTTTCTTTTGAGCTGGCCGCAACACCGCAGGATGGCTTCAGGCCCTAATCTGGTTCCGGCACGGCACGCTGAGCCTTTGGTTAATTCCTCTTCCTGGTGGGAAATGAGAGTTAAATTTGCCCGTCCAGACACCTCCAGCTAGTCTCTCATTGGTTCTCGCTATTCCTGTTCATCTTCCGCAGAAATTGCAAACTGGGCCAAACAGGAGGTTAAAGGGACTGACTCTCCAAGTCGGGAGGGTGTTAGTAAAGCGTCTGGAATGTTGCACCCGAGTACCAGGGTACGAAAACTGAGACATATTTGAACACATCTCCCGATCACATGGTTGATCATACTCTAGGTTCCACATGCATGTTTTAGCTGAAGGAAGAATACCTTAAACCTGGGTAGTTGAAACCCGTGGAATGGGTACCATGCAATATGACTTCAGAGGGTCTTCATTTGCTCACCGAACCTCTCCAATCCTATCACTGCTGCGTTTATGCCCCTGTACACATGCTTGATTCTCTTTCGGAGACATAGCAATCCATAGGTTTTAAGATACTTACTAGTCAGGTACATTCTTAGGCATTTAATATGCGGTGTTGAGTCCATTTCGTTGAGCAAGGAGTAGCTCTTGTCTATTCCATATTTGGCTTAAGGAACTTTATCTGTGCTCATTTCAATCTCTGGTTTTATGCAGCACCCCAACTCACCTTTACCCTTAAGCAAGCATAAGTTGGTTTTCTAAATTTGAGACCCTGTTCTGTTCTGTAATTCAGTTCCTGTGTAGCCAAGTTTACATTCCGTGTATTACTGATATCTTATGATGTTTCTTTTTCTGTGTGACTTATTTCAGTTAGAATCATCATACCTGAATCCACTCATTGTGCTGCT